>NC_133511.1:123632045-123940227 GCF_049354715.1 Callithrix jacchus | reverse complement strand
AGGAAACACCAGCCTTTGGAAAGGAAGAGGTGGGCAGAGCCCAGTGCTCCTGTACCTAAGCTCAGTATATCCCCAGCACCCTGCAGCCCTCTGCCCAGTGCTCCCAGTGCCAGTCCTAACCTCTGGGGTAGGCAAGTCACAGTGGCCTTGGGCCTCTTCCTTTCTGGACCATGAGGTCCCAATTGTACCCCAGGAGGCAGGTGTGTGACTACGATGCTGCTGCCCTTCCATCCGGGTGAATGGTTGGTGAGTCACAGCCAGCCTGCAGGCATAAGGGAGTGACTGCACATCCCTTTTCTTTCCCTGAGCCTCAGGGAAGGGGGCTTGGGACAACCTCCTTAAATTAAGCCTGCAATGGGACTTAAAGGGCGAATACCCCCTCCACCCCCACCCCGCCAAGACAGAGTCTCCTGTTGCCCAGGCTGTAGTGCAGTGGAGCAATCTCGGCTCACTGCAACCTCTGCCTCATGGGTTCAAGCAGTTCTCCTGCCTCAGCATCCCAAGTAGCTAGGATGACAGGCACCTGCCACCATGCCTGGCTAAGTGTTTTCTTTTTTTTAATAATTTTTTTTGTTTTTTTAAAATGGGGTTTCACCATGATGGCCAGCCTGGTTGGTCTTGAACTTCTGACCTCAGGTGACCCAGGGCTAATACTCTTCTAGTTGTAAAGGTACAGACAGAGAACCCTTCCAAAAACAGTGGAGAGCAGGCAGAATACTAGCATGTTCTGAGAAGGATCCTTGAGTCACCGTATTGCTTGGCAAAGTCCCTGCCATCCTCAGGGTGGCAGCCTTTGTTCTGGGTTCCTGTGGGGCAGAGGCCCAAGGTAGAAAGAACCAAAAAAGCCTCTACTGGTGATTCAGAGGTAGGTTCCTCTCGCATTCTGAACCTGTTTTCTCTTGTGAAAAACAAGGCTGGCAGACTGTGGAGGTCCTGGAAGAGGCTTCAGACCAATCCTCCTCACCCCAGAGGAGACAGGCCAGAGGCTCCCCCTCCCTGAGCCTGGTAGCCAAGGCACAGGTCCCAGGATGAGCCGGGCTCACACCTGGCACTTGCAGTCTCAGACCCACCCACACTAGGACTTTAGGGCATGGTTCAGGAAGAAGGAAGCCACAGGGCCCCAGCAGCCAGAGCTCCCAGCCTATCCCCAACTCCAGGGAACCACCTGCCAGGATGCACTACCCTAAGGTCAGCATTCAAGGTAGCTAGGATAGGTGGTGGGCACACTCCCAAGAGCTGCCTGGAGCTCTCACGAGTTCCCAAACAGACCAAATCCAAAGGTCCAAGGCCATGTTACCCAAGTTAAATCTCTTTAATATCCCAATACAAAGTCCTGATGCAAAAAGATGAGAAAACCCAGGAAGTTGGGGGGTGGGGGTGGGGAGAGGTTTTATAAATAAAAAACCCCCGAGCAGCTTTTCAGAGGCAGAGGAGCTAAGAGAAGCAGCAGTCCAAAGTGAGGAAGGGAGTGTGTGGCTCCTGGGACCTGCCCCTTGTCCCCTCACTCACAGCTGCTCGTAAACACCCCTTTCAAGAGGGGTTGCACCCTTTGGATATCTGCTCCTTTCTCTTGGTCCCTGGGATTCAACTAGCTCTGGCTTCAATCCCCTACAAAAATTCCTGAGATCTCGGGGACCCCAGCCAGTCCCTCCCCTGCAGTACCCTTTGGTGGGGAGGGCTGGGGAGCCAGTGAGAGTTCATAGTGTATCCCAGAGCGGAGGTCAGGAGCACAGGGGAGCCTCTGAGTCCCCTGCCCGCTCCAAAAGCACACAAAGGGGAAGGCTGCCGTAGAGCCTGGGGTCCGTGAGGGGCTGGAGCAGAAGGAGGAAGAGTCCCACACCCAGGGCATAGCCTGCCAGCAGGGGCCGCCTCTGCGGGTGCTCCAAGGCCGCGCAAACAGCCGGGAAACCCATGTAATTGCAGAAGGAGTGGCAGAGAACCGGCCCAATCAGGTGTCCTGGGGAGAGGAAACAGCAGCTCAGGGAGCAGCCGTACCATCACCTCTGGCCCTTCCAGGGCTAGTGACCCTCATCCCCTGAAACAGGAGATGAAGATCCCACCACCCTAGCCATCCACCCACACGATGGCCTCTGTTCCTTTCCACCTCTCAGACCTCACCAAGCTGAGGGCCCTGTTCAGCCTGTCTCAAGGACTGCAGTAGAAGAACTTGTTCCTAGAACAAACAGTATTCCCCATTCTCCCACCCGCTCCTGTGGGCCCCCAGGGACCCGTGAGAGACTGAGAACCAACCTGTACGGATGAAGAGGAAAGCAGTGTAGGCACCGAAGACAGCTGTGTAGGAGAACTGGAACGCTGGAGACGGGGAGGCCGCGAGTGACCACACCTGCACATCCTTCCTGCCCCAGCACTACACACCCATCAGCCAAAGACCGACCGTCCCCTCCCCTGGGGCAGTGGCTGCCTGCCCCACCACCTACAACTGTCCTGCACCCCAACTCCCATGGTCAGTGGCCCCTCCAATACTATAGCCCTCTATTCCCAATTCCTCCTCCAAGTGGCCATTAGGGACATCATCACACACCCTAACCCAGGCCAGCTCGCCAGGACTCACCAGCAGACAAGAAGATGTTCCCCACACTGCTCTGGCGGAAACGCAGCTGCTCAATAATGTGGTGAAAATGGGCTGGGAAAAAGGTGACAATCACATCACAGTCATTCCTCCCAGCCTCCCACCTATGCCTGACCCTCACCTCAAGCCCCGTTCTCAGCTCTCATCCTGAGAATACACCAGGACCAAGCTAGCCAGACTCACCAACTCCAAAAAAGAGCGGACAGGTGAACACAGCAGGGCCCAGGCCCATGCACGGCGCTAACATGGGCAACATACAGGCCCGGAACACCAGCTCCTCTGTCAGGGGGGCGATCACTTGGTTCCGCAGCCAACGCATGTCTGTGAGGCAGCGGGCCCAGGAGCGGGGGGCTGCAGAGGGAAGTCAGGACAAGCTGTCCTATGGGACAATGAGACCCCAGAGGCCCTAAGGGCTCCTCTCCCACGACTTTACCCTGGCCAAACTCAGGCATCAATACTCCTGAGGACGGGGGTGTGGACACAACATAAACCCGATGTCTTGAGATGCCCTGAAGAGAAGGCATTAGCTGAGGCAGGGCATCCTGGAAGCAAACTCTAGAGATGCCAAAATTTAACCAAGACCAGCTCTGGTTGGCGAGGCAGGGGACAATGCTCTCTGGCCCACACCAAATTCTGCTGGAGGTCCCCAGGGGACTTTTTGGACACTGGGGATCCATCCTTAAAGGCCACCTAGCTCTATGTTTCCATTCTGCTGCTGAGAGATGACATTCCACACGTCCAGATCATACCACGAGCCAGCTGACTACCTCCCGCATTGTCCTGGGCTGCCTGTGCCTACTTTTCCCTTCAGCCTTTAAGACTCACCCAAGACAACCTTCAGCCCATCTGCCAGGTCACAAGGGCAATCCATAGAGAGCTGCATCAGGGGGCCCAGGAAAAGAATCTGAGGGCAGAAAAATGGGAGACATCCAAGAAAACACGTTCACCACAACCCACCGCTTTTGCCCAGAACTTTGCCCTTGCCCCTGTGAGGCTCCAAGCTTGAAATCCTCGCAACCAGGATTTCCAGCCCATGCATACCGGAGGACCCTGGGGCCATCTCAAAACTCCTGTCTCCCATCAGCCAAAATCCGAACACAATCAAGAGGCCACCGTGCATCAGGCTGATAAAGACCAGAGGAGGAAAGATACAGCACGAGCACTCACCATGGTGAGAAGCAGGGGCAGTAACGCTGCTGGGAAAATGCCCTCCAGCCTGAAGCCCATCAGGGTGAGCAGGGATGTGCCTGGCTGAGCCACAGGAAAGGGGGCATCAGTCTTGCTTCCTCCCCAAAAGATCCCTGAGCTCTTTCCCCCGTTGCCCTTTACCACGCCTCCTTCGCACCTGGATGCCTGTGAGTTCCCTCCAGAGCAGCACGCACAAGGGCGAGAGACTGGACACTACCAGGACGCTGGTGAAGCGCCGCTTGATGACGGCGGGGTGGTCCCTACGGAGGGGGCAGTAAGTTCAGCTGGCGCCCATCAGCGCGGCCCCGCCCCCAGCTCGCCCAAGCTCCGCCCACAGTCCCGCCTCGCGGGGGCGCGGGTTCCGGCCGCGCGCAGCCCCCGCACCTGGGGAGTTCGCTCTTCCAGACGTAGAGGCTGCCCACGTAGGAGCAGGCGAGGCTGAGGCAGGAAAACACGGACACCCAGCAGCACAGCCCTGGGCCCGGACCGCCCAGTGCCGCCGACTCGGGTGGCCGCTGCGGCCGCGACACCGACAGCAGGCGCAGCCCATCCCCGCCCAGCGCCGCCATCGCGCCCCGACCCGCGGCGCGCACCAGTGACGTAGCCACGTGGGGGCGTGGGTGACGTCAGGCCGCGGCGCGGCTCCAGGCCCCGCCCCAGCCCGACGCGGAAGCAGAAGCGGAAGCGGACGGGATGAGCGCGGCGCAATTTTATTAAACCACGGGAGAGCGGCTGCCCGCAGGCCCCCGGCCGGCGGACACTCGCAGAGGGAGACCGGGCTCAAGGCCCAGGGCTGGGACTCAACCATTCTGACAGGTTGGCGACCTCCTGCAGCCACAGCGCGTCCTGCGAGAACAAAGGGGGTCCAGGGTGAGAACTCCTCGGCAGTGGCCGGTGGCCCGCACCTCCTCCCGCGCCCTTCCCTCACGGCCCTCGCCCGGTTACCTCCAGGCGGCTCCCAAGGCTCGCCCTGCCCGGTTCCAGGGCCCTGCTGTGAGTCTCACAGGCCTCCCTTCCGCTAGGAGTGAGGGGGGCCGCGGTGGGGTCCGAGCCGCCCAGGGCAGCCTCTGACGGGCTTGGGGCCCTGGCAGAGTGCAGAGGAGTTCGCATCTCCTCCACGCTGGGGCTGCCCCTCTTGAGCCTCTTGTTTCCTGCTTGCCCCCTGGTATCTAGTAGAGAATAACAAGCCGCCTTCATCTTACTTTCATGGTCCTGTGTTAGACCCTTGGGCAGGGGGAAACGGGGAGAAAGGGTGCCGAGGGGCTCTTCCCACCGCATCCCTGTCAGCAAGTCCCATCCACACCAAAACCCTGCAGCTCCGGGGGCTTCAGGAGCAGCCCGAGGCTGCAGAGAGGTTTTAGGGCCTCCCTATTCTCCCCTCTCACCTGGGTGGAAGATTGTCCCTAGCCCTCATTTGGGTCAGGCCGCTCAGTAGCTTTCTGCACACAGATTCTTCCTGGAGTCTGCACTGACAGGTTCCCCTCCCTGCCAGCCTCTGTCTCCCCTCACCTCTCTAACCCCAGTTCTGTCTCCTTTTGTTGGTCATGTTGAATTGGGCAGTGCCCATAGGCAGCTTTCCTATTCTTAACTGATTCATTTATCAAATTAAAGCGAGTTTAGATGGATAGATTCTTCCCAAGCAGGTCCTGGGGATGCAGATCAATGAGCTTTCCCTGAGAGAAGCTCACAGGTGCTAGGAGGGATGCAGACATGTGCACAAAGCCCAAGGTGAGAACAGAGGGAAGCCGACCACCTCCGGATGTTTAGAAAGTTTTCCCTGAGGAGACACCTGAACTGGGCATTTCTGTTTTTTTTGAGACAGGTCTTTCTCTGTTGGCCAGGCTGGAGTGCAGTGGCACAGTCCCGGCTTACTGCAGCCTCGACCTCCTGGGCTCAAAGAATCCTACTGCCTCAGCTGCAGCTTCCGGGGTACCGGGAACCACAGACGCGTGCCACCACACCGGCCAGTTTTCTTTACTTTTTGTAGAGACGGGGTCTCACTGTGTTGCCCAGGCTGGTCTCAAGCTCTCCTGTTGCCCCTGCACCCCAAAATGATGGGACTACAGGCATAAGCCATCACTCCACCCCAGAGCTAGGTTTCGAAGGATGAAGAGTGATACGCCAAACAAGACAAGGGAGAGAAAAGGAATGTTATGCTGAAAGTTATGCAAGTAAACTATGCAAAGGCATAAAACAACCTCCTACATAAATTTTTGTCTTTTAAAGATGGGATCTCAAAAAGAAAGAAAAACAAGAAGATGGGGTCTTGCTTGTCGCCCAGGTCGGAGTGCAGTGGTGCGATCATAGCTCACTGCAGCTTTGAACTCCTGGCCTTAGCCTCTTGAGTAGCTGGGGCTAAAGAGGTGGCTAGAAACAGATTTTCATCTGTAGGAGACAGGAAGCCAGTAAAGAGTTTTAAGCACTGGTAAAATACATTGGTAATTTTGTACTAAAGAAATATCGTTCTTTGGAAGGTGTGGCTTAGATCAAACTAGAGACCGGAAGACCTTAAGAGCCCAATGACAAGTGAAGACAGTAGGAATGGAGGCCTCACCAGGAATCAAAAGTATTCATCCGGCCTAAGTGATAGGCCTTGGTGATCACCTGGATGTAGGGCATGAGAATGAGAGGCCTCTTGGCCAGGCTGAGCCTGTAATCCCAGCACTTTGGGAAGCCGAGGTAGGTGGATCACCTGAGGTCAGGAGTTTGAGACCAGCCTGCCCAACATGGTGAAACCCCATCTCTACTAAAAATACAAAAATTTGGCCGGGCACCGTGGCTCATGCCTGTAATCCCAGCACTTTCGGAGGCTGAGGCAGGCAGATCACAAGGTCAAGAGATCAAGACCATCCTGGCCAACAGGGTGAAACCCTGTCTCTACCAAAAATACAAAAAATTAGCAGGGCGTGGTGGTGTGTGCCTATAGTCCCAGCTACTACAGAGGCTGAGGCAGGAGAATTGCTTGAAACTGGAAAATGGAAGTTGCAGTGAGCGGGGATTGCACCACTGCATGCCAGCCTGGCAATACAGTGAGACTGTCTAAAAAAAAAAATTTTGCTGGGCATGGTGGTGGGCACCTGTAATCCCAGCTACACAGGAGGCTGAGGCAAGAGAGTCACTTGAACTTGGGAGGTACAGGTTGCAGTGAGCTGAGATTGTGCCACTGCACTCCAGCCTGAGCAACAGAGTGAGACTCTGTCTCAAAAAAAAAAAAAGAATGAGAGGGTTACTTGAATGAATCCAAGATTTCAGATGCGATAAATTGGATAGTGTGCTATTAATCGTGACAGAGACTAAAGGAGTCACTTTATTCAGGAGAGAGGAAACTGAGGTACCAATGGGACCTCCACAAGGGGCTGCCTAGTGAGCAAATCAGTTTCCCATCTGGCACTCAGTAGAGGCCTTGGCTAGTCATACCAAGTTGAGAGTCTTCAGCCCGGAGGCAGTAGTCAACAGCTGGGATGGAAGACGGAAGCTGGGGAGAGAGCAGGATGAGCACTATTTAGGGATGACCAGAAGAAAGTAGGGGAAGAGAAACGCTCAGAGAGGGAAAAACCAGGCAAGTCATAGTCTTACAGTGCCAAATTTTACACATAGTTCAGATACAATGAAAATCAATGCAAAACTTGGTAATTAAGAGGCCTTCCCTAAGGGGAGAAATTTCGGAGGCCACAGAGAAAGCAAGTACACTATGAGGGAGAGAATGAGAGGAAGAAAGGAAGACGGGGTGCATGCAGCTTGTGGTTTTGAGATCTTTGGCTGAGATGTGATGGAAAGGTTGAGGATAAGTGGAGGAAGTTTAAGGTCATGGGAGATTTTCATCTGATGAAACGAGAGCTTGATCTGCTGAAGGAAGGGAACTTACGGGACAGCTGAAGGTGCAGAAGTGATAAGTGATGTGAACAAGTCCCAAGAAAGCAGGAAGGACGATCCCACCATGAGCCTGGAGGGGATGCGTCCCTACACTGATGACATTCTGGGAGGGTACATGTTGGGTGAGTTTTCTGCTGAAGCAGGAGGCAGAGACTGGCTGGATTTTTTTAAAGAATGGATTAGCCACTGAGGTCAAGGGCCAGAAAGGCAAGGGAAAGAATTGACAAGCCAAAGGCTCCTGAGTGAGTGAACCACGGATGGATGGTAGCATCAGTACACACTTCAGCGATTTTCCTCAGCAGAGCTGCCCACGGTGAGGCATAGAACAGATGCCGATGAGAGCTGCAGATCTGTAGGGCAGAGCAGCTCAAGCCATCCTCCAGGGGTTCCACCAGATTATAAACGCCTTGTTTTTAAGTTCATTTGGCACAGTGGAGAAAACATGGGCTTTGGAGGCAGCAAGCTGAAAGTACCTCCTGCGAAGCATTCTGCCTGACCTGAGCCTGGGTCCTCTCGTTTGTTAGAGACAATCCATGCCACCCTGCTCTCCCCGCCCCCAGAAGGGCACTGTAAGGACTAAATCAAGTAATGTCTGTGGAAGAGCCCAGCATCTCCCCAGGGTCCACAGAAGGTACTGAATTAAATGTTAATTTTCTTCCTTCTACAGGAAGATACTTATTATTTTGTCTCTTATGACTGCAAAAATACTGAATTTTATGTATCATACTTGCATTTTTTTTAAATCTCCAAATCTAAATTTATAAAAATAGATTCTTTGCTTTGTACTAGCTTTCACAGCAGGGTTCTTTTCAGTAGCAACAGCCCCCACAACATTTAAAACATGGTTCAGTTCACAGTGATTCAGGGACATATCTGAGGCCTAAGCATAAACGTGTATGTGTTGTAGCTGTGACCCTAGAAAGAGGGATTTACCAACCAAGTATAGGTGCTGAAGTCACAATCCCCAGCTTCCCTTGACCCAGATACTGTTTTATCTGAAGGACTCAGGATCTGTAGGAGGACATCCCTGCTAATTCAAACTCAGGCTGCCTGAGTTTGAATTCTGGCTCTGTCATTTACTGGCTGTGTGGCCTTGGGTAAGTTTATTGATACCTATGGGCCTCAATTTCCTCATATATAAAATGAAAATAATAATACCTATAACCCCTAGGATTGTTTTGAGAACTGAGAGCATTAGTACATTTTAAAAGCTCAGAATAGGACCTGGCCCCTCTGCCAGTGACTGAGTGTGACAGCTACTATACCCCTGCTGCTGCTGGCTGGAAGTCTGTTTTAAGTATTGCAGGAGACATGTACGGAGAAAAGACTTCAGTATAATTGCAATCACAACACATGCCCTGACACTTCCCCATAGCACACATTAAGAGTGACATGGTGCCTACACCCGGGAGCAGCTTCCAGATCCCAAATCATAGTAGTAACCAAAATGGGGAGAGCTGCAACATCAACCCTGGTAATCCAGAAAAGATGTGAAGGAACCAACTAGATTCAGGGCCCTGAATCTGCGGATTACCTACCCTCACCCCATCATGTGCAGCTATTTGTAACTACACAGAATGTATTAAAAATTTGTAGTCCTATCTTCACATCTTTGGGGAGGGAATACCTGCTGCTGCCTTGAAGACCCACAGTGGCAGCAAAGCCAACTAAATTGCAGAAGGGCACCACTGTAATAGAAGGTACAGTGGAACAGTTTGAAAGTTTGAACTTGTTTTTTACTTCCCTAGCTGCAGTCCAGGGCTCACTTGAAAAGCTTAAACCTTACCTGTTAGGAGCTCTAGGCTGCTGTTATCAGGTGCGTCCTCAGTGCTCTGAGCTGAGTCCTTTTTCTCTAGGGTTAGCTGCTTGAAAAATTAGAAGTCCTAAGTGAGTTTTGCAGAAACATGAATGAGCCCTAGTGAAACAAGAGTGTGCCTATCGCTGACCTCACAAGGCTGTCTGCCCTCACCTGGAATTCTCTCTCCCTCCTGGCTCATGAATCCCCTACCCAGCCTCCAGCCTTCAGGGTTTCCCTCGGTGGATCCTTCTGCACTCTGGCTACTCACGGCACATCCTTTCTTCTCTGAACTCTGGTCTCTTGCCTACTGCCTGCTCCACTCATCAGGCTCTGTATATTCTGCTAGTATGCTCTGTGACTGTTCATCAAGTAATATGCGTATGTCCATTTTCTACACCTTAAATCTCTTGAAAGGCAAGAATCATCATGCCTCTGTCACTTTATAGCTAGCAGAGTCCCTTACACAAGGTAAATTTGAGAAAGTCAAACCTGGGAAGTCAGAGGGTGTATTCTGTAGTCATCTGTAGCCTCGAGCCTTGCCACAATGGTTAGTCCAATAATTTTGACAGAGAGGTTCTTAATGATTTGGAAGAGAGGTTCTTAATGATTTGGAAGAGAGGTTCTTAATGTGACCAGAACCCAATCCTCCCAGCTCCTTTTCAAGAATACAAATGTATAAAAATAGATACCCTCTTCCTCAAAAATTTGTGGCTGGGTATGGCGCCTGTAATCCCAGCACTTTGGGAGGCCAAGGTGGGCAGATCACCTGAGGTCAGGAGTTCGAGGCTAGCCTGGCCTACATGGTGAAACCCCGTCTCTACTAAAAATACAAAAATTAGCCAGGTGTGGTGGTGGGCACCTGTAATCCTAACTACTTGGGAGGCTAAGGCAGGAGAATTGCTTCAACCTGGGAGGTAGAGGTTGCAGTAAGCCGAGATTGCACCATTTGCACTCCAGCCTGGGTGAAGGAGGCTGAGGCGAGCAGATCACAAGGTCAGGAGATCGAGACCAGCCTGACCAACATGGTGAAACCCTGTCTCCAATAAAAATACAAAAATTAGCCAGGCATGGTGATATGTATCTGTAATCCCAGCTACTCTGGAGGCTGAGGCAGGAGAAACGTTTGAACCCAGGAGGCAGAGGATGCAGTGAGACAGGATTGCACCACTGCACTTCAGCCTAGCAACAGAGCAAGAATCCATCTCAGAAGAAAAAAAAAAAGGCAAAAGATTTGAATAGACATTTCTTCAAAGATATGCAAATGGCCAATAAGCACATGGAAGAGATACTCAGCATCAATATTCATTAAAGAAATGCAAATTGAAACCTCTAAATTACTTCACATGCACTAGGATGCCAATAATAAAAACTGACAACTGTTCATGAGGGTACAGAGAAATTGGAACCATCACACGGTACTGGCAGGAATGTAAAATGGTGCAGACTGTGGAAATCGGCTTGAAAGTTCTTTAAAAAAGTTAAAACATAGTGTTATATGACTCAGCAATTTTACTCCTAGATATATACCTGAGAGTTACAAACATGTCCACACAAGTGTTCATAACAGCATATTCATAATAGCTAAAAAGTAGAAAAAGCTTGTGTTCCACTAATTAATGGATAAACAATGTGGTATATCCATACAATGGACTATTATTCAGCCATACGAATGGATGAAATTATGTGTTACATGGTAATAACATAGATGAACCTTGGGAACATGCTAAATGAAAGAAGTCACACAAAGGCCACATGTTGTGTGGTTCCATCTATATGAAGTATCCAGAATAGGCAAATCAATAGAAATGGGAGGTATATTAGTGGTTGGCAGTGTTGAAGGAAGAGGGGAACTGGGACTCGCTGCGAACAGGTACTGCTCATGGCATGATGGAGAGGTTCTGGAATTTAGTGGTGATGGCTGCACAGCATAGTGAATATACTTAAAGCCAATGAGTTTTATTCTTTAAAATGGTACATTTTATGGCACATCAATTATCTCTATAAGACATCTATCATATATTGTTTAATAAAACAAGTTTTAGTTCCTAATTACATTCCAAGGAACATAAAAGGGGCAAAGATAACTAAAGATGTGAAGAAAGAAACTGGATATTTCCCAAACATTTTTTTTCTTGAGAGATACTCCTTTTTTTTCTTGCTTTAGCTTGGGAAATCTCATGTAATAGATAAACCTTTCTCCTATCTTGAAATTGGTCTGATCAAGGAATTACCTACATGGAAATACAAAGCTCTAGGCCTATCTGGGAGCCTTGCATGTCCTGCATTCATCATCTGTCCCTCGGATAAGACAGCCCTACTTCAAGATACACCTCCTTGGATTTTTGTTTCTTTTCTTTTCTTTTTGATATAGTCTTCCTCCCGTCGTGCAGCCTGGAGTGCAGTGGTGCAATCTCAGCTCACGGCAAACTTCACCTCCTGAGTTCAAGCAATTCTTCCTCAGCCTCCAGAGTAGCTGGGATTACAGGCATGCACCACCATGCCCAGCTAATTTTTGTATTTTTAGTAGAGATGGTTTCCCCATGTTCACCAGGCTGGTTGTGAACTCCTGATCTCAGGTGATCCACCCACCTCGGCCTCCCAAAGTGCTGGGATTACAGGCATGAGCCACTGTGCCCGGCCCCTCCTTGGATTTAACACTATAAGACATTTATTTCTAGTCCACTCCACCCCCTGCCCACCGGAAACAATGCCTTTCCTTAGAAAATTGCCTCCTTGTTACTACTGCTCATTCTGGGTTTAAGTTCTAACTCCCCTGACACACCTGTGACATTAAATCCTGGAGTACTATCTTGGTCACTCCTCCCTGGCCCACTGTCTCTTCCAACATTCAGACTTAAAATATCCACTCCTAGCCAGGTGCAGTGGTGCACACCTATAGTTTCAGCTACTCAGGAGGGTGACACAGGAGGATCACTTAAGCTTGAGGCTGTAGTGCATCGTGATCACACCTATGAATAGTCACTGCATTCCAGCCTGGGCAGCATAGTGAGAACCTGTCTCTAAACAAATAAAAACGATACCCTCTCCATTCTTACTCTGTAACACTCTAAATATATATTCCCTCGTTTTGTTTTCAATTTCTCAATAAAGCATATAGTAGATGGTTTTCTTTCCTATTACTCAAGAGGCCAGCTAAAACAGAATGGCCTACAGGTAAAAGAATCTGACCTATTATCCTTAGTCTTGTAGTTTTAGCTGAAGCCACTGGGTGCCACTCTTGTACCGCTAATAAGTTATTTATCACTAAATGGCCATTATGAGGAAAACCCTATGATCCTGAGTAGAGAGAGAAGCATGGGTTCTACCCAATGACCTGGATCACTCATCTTCCCTGGGCTTGCAGCCCAGTCCTCTATGTTAACAGTATTACCAGACTTCAGAGCCAGGAGATCTCAGTACAAATTCTAGCGTTGTATTTACTGACTGTGTGACTCTGGGCAAATTATGAAAGTTCTGTAACCAGTTTCCTCATCTGTAAAATGGTTAAACTGTGACCTAATTTATAACATCTTTGCAGAGATTAAAGTGAAAACCTTGGCACAGATTAGGGATTCAGTAAGTGTTTCTTCTAAGACCTATGACTACTGGTAAGAACTTGAGTTCACTAGCCATCTGCCAAGTTAATTGGGCTATGAATGGCCCTGAGGCTATGAGCCATGACTATAGCAAAAGAACAGGGTAAAAGAGGTCAGATTTTTTTTTTTTTTTTTTTTTTTTAAGACAGAGTCTTGCTCTGTCACCCTTGCTGGAGTACGGTGGTAGCACGATCTTGGCTCACTGCAGCCTCTGCCTCCTGGATTCAAGCAATTCTCATGTCTCAGCCTCCTGAGTAGCTGGGATTACAAGCGTGTGCCAACAGGCAAGGCTAATTTTTGTATTTTTAGTAGAGATGGGATTTCACCATGTTGGCCAAGCAGGTTTCAAACTCCTGACCTCAAGTGATCCACCTGCGTCAGCCTCCCAAAGTGCTGAGATTACAGGAGTGAGCCAATGCACCTGGCCCAGAATATTTTTTTTAGGTCTTACTGGGATATCACAGAGGCCCAAGTTAAAAGGACTTCACAGGCTGAAACACTCCTAGATCCTGAGTGGTCCCTAAATCCAATGACAGATACCTTTTTTTTTTCTTTTTTGAGACAGAGTCTCGCTGTATCACCCAGGCTGGAGTGCAGTAGCAACATCTCCGCTCACTGCGATCTCCACATCCCAGGTTCAAGCAATTCTCTGCCTTAGCCTCCTGAGTACCTGGGATTACAGGCACCTGCCACCACACCCAGCTAATTTTTTTGTATTTTTAGTAGAGACAGGGTTTCGCCATCTTGGGCAGGCTGGTCTTGAACTGACCTCATGATCCACCCACCTTGGTCTCCCAAAGTGCTGGGATTACAGGCATGAGCCACCGCACCTGGCCTAATTTTTGTATTTTTAGTAGAGACGGTGTTTCATCATGTTGGCCAGGATGGTCTTGATCACTTGACCTCATGATCCACCTGCCTCAGCCTCCCAAAGTACTGGAATTACAGGCATGAGCCACTGCGCCCAGCTGGCAGGTATCTTTATGAGAGAAAGGCACAGACCAGGTGTGGTGGCTCAGGCCTGTAATCTCAGCACTTTGGGAGGCCAAAGCAGGCAAATCACCTGAGGTCAGAAGTTTGAGACCAGTGTGGCCAACATGGCAAAACACTGTCACTACTAAAAATACGAAAATTAGCCGGGCATGGTGGTGGGCGCCTGTAATTCCAGCTACTCAGGAGGCTGAGGCAGGAGAATCACGTGAACTCTGGAGGTGGACGTTGCAGTGAGCTGAGATTGTACCACTGCATTCCAGTCTGGGTGACAGAGTGAGTCTCAGTCTCAAAAAAAAAAGAAGGCAGAAAGAAATTTGAGAGACGGGGAGAAAGCAACATGAAGATGGAGTACAGTTTGGAGTTACGCAGGCTACAGGAAGCCAAGGAACAGTTTCCATCAGAACCTAGAAGAGGCAAGGCAAGAAAGGATTCTCTAGAAACTTTGGAGGGGGTGTGGCCCTGCCAACACCTTGATTTTGGACTTCTGGCCTCCAGAACTGTGACAGAATAAATTTTGGTTGTTTTTAAACCTTCAAGTTTATGTTAATTTCTCACAGCATTCCCAGGAAATGGATACAAAGCATTTTAGCTTTATTTACTCAAGGTGTGGACGGCAGCTTTCCAAGTCCCTTTCCAGTCAGAGGGAAACTGGCAAGAGTATTTGTGGTGTACCAGCTGAAAGGAACAGCAGACACATTCCTGGGAAGTACATCCTAGAAGGCACAGCCAGCATGAAAAGGTGTGGTGAAGGGAGCACTCAGGGGTTTACTGCTGCTCTGTGCCTCTCTAGTCACACTGAAGAGGAGAATGGCCAAGTCCACTAGATGCTGTGATCCTTCCGTGCCTGGGCATCTAAACTTCCCCACCCAATCAGGCAAGTAGAGATACAAGTAGCAGAGAAGATGCAGAGGAGGTGCCAAAGGCCCTGTTAATTATTTTCTCAGAAACAGTGACCATAGTTTTTATAACTATTGAGATATAAACTGACCAAGTAAACTGCAGATACAGAAAATGTACAATTTTATAAGTACACATGTCCATACCTGTGAAACCATCACACAATCAACATAATGAGCATACTCATCTCCCTCTAAGTGTCCTGCTGCCCTTTATCATCATTCCCTCCAACCCTCCCACCTTCTCGTAACCACTGACCTATATAGATTAGTTGGCATATTTATAGAATTATATAAGTACAAACAGTTTGTACTCTAATTTCTCGATTTTTTTCACTCACTATGCTATTCAAAGATTCATCCATGTCATTGTGTTTCAATAGTTCTTTTATTTTCACATAGTGTTCCTTTATGTGGAGCTACAACAATTTGTTTATCCATTTACCTGTTGATAGTTGTTTCTCATTTTTGGCTATAACAAGGGTGCTGTGAAGATTTGTGTACAAGTCTTTGTGTGGACATAATGCTTTCATTTCTCTTGGGTAAATACCTAGGAGTGAAAGCACTAGGTCATGTGGTAGGTGTATGTTTAACTTTTTAAGAAACTGCCAAACTGTTTTCCAAAGTGCTTGTTCCATTTTTCATTTCCACAAACAGTGTAGGACATTAGGACATGAGTTCACTCCTCCACATGCTTGTCAACACGTGGTATAGTCAGGCCTTACATTCCAATGGCATGAAATGGTTATCACATTGTGATTCTTCTTTGAATTTTTGTTACGACTGATGAGGTTGTGCATCTTACGTGTTTATCTGCCATTTGTGTATCTGTAGCTTCTTTTGTGAAGTGTGTTCAAATCTTTTGCCCATAAAAAAACTGGTTTTTCTTATTAATGAGTTTTAAGAGTTCTTTATATATTGAGGATATCATGGTAAGGTTTTTAAACATTCAATTAAAAAAATAGACACAGTGCTATCAGGTACGTAGGGGTAGTTCTTTTTTTTGAGACAGAGTCTCGCTCTGTCACACAGGCTATAGTACAATGGCATGATCTTGGCTCACTGCAACCTCCACCTCCTGGGTTCAAGCAATTCTGCCTCAGTCAGCCTCTTGAGTAGCTGGGATTACAGGCATGTGCCACCACGCCTGGCTAATTTTTCTATTATTAGTAAAGACGAGGTATTACCACATTGGTCAGGCTGGTCTCGCACTCCTGACCTCCAGATCCTCCCAAAGTGCTAGGATTTCAGGGGTGAGTCACCATGCCTGGCCTGATAATCCTTTTAATATCTGATGCTACCTTTCTCATTTCTGATAGTGGCAATTTGTGTTCATTCTTTTTATTCTGATTAGTCTGGCTAAATGTTTATCAATTCTATTAATCTTCTAAATTAGCCACCTTTTACTTTCATTGATTTTTCTCTATTGTTTTTCTGGTTTCTATTTTACTGATTTCCATTCTGATCTTTATTAGTTCATTTCTTCTGTTTAAGTTGTGTTTAATTTGCTCTTCTTATTCTAGTTTAAGTTGGAAAGTAATGTCATTAATTTGAGCCTTTTTTCTTTTCTAACACAGGCATTTTCCCCTCTAAACACTACATCAGCTACATCCCAAAATTTTGATAATTTTCTTTCTCATTTAATTAAATTATTTCTAATATCCCTTTTATTTCTGTGTTTAATCCATGGGTTATTTATATGTGTGTCATTTAGTTTCCAAATATTTTGGAATTTTCTAGATATCTTGTTACTGATTTTGCTTTAATAATTCTATTATAGTCAGAAACATACTTTTATGACTTAGAGACTTTAAAATGTATTGAGACATATTTAATGCCTTAGAATATGGTCTGTCTTGTTAAAAGTTCCTTGTGCACTTGAAAATAATGCAAATTCTTCTGTGGCTGAACAGTGTTTTTATACCTATTAGGTCAAAGTGATTGAAAGCACTGTTCTGACTTTCTGTCTCTACTTATCCTATCAATTATTGAGATAATTTTGTTGAAATCTGGAAATATAATTTTGGATTTGTCTATTTCTCCTTATAGTTCTATTAGTTTTATGTATTTTTAAGTATGTATGTATGTATGCATGTATGTATTTTGAGGCAGGGTCATGCTGCTACCCAGACTGGAGTATAGTGACGTCATTTTAGCTTACTGCAACTTCTGCCTCCTGGGCTCATGCAATTCTTCCACCTCAGCCTCTCGAGTAGCGGGGACTACAGGTGTGTGCCACCACACCTGGCTAATTCTTCTATTTTTTTTGTAGAGACAGGGTTTTGCCATGTTACCCAGGCTGGTTTTGAACTCCGGGGCTCAAGTAATCCACATGCCTCGGTCTCCCAAAGTGTTGAGATTACAGTTGTGAGTCATCATGCCCAGCCCCCCTGTATCCTGTTTTTTGTTTGTTTGAGACAGAGTCTCATTCTGTTCCCCAGGCTGGAGTGCAGTGGTGCGACCTTGGCTCACTGCAACCTCCACCTCCTAGGTTCAAGCAATTCTCCTGCCTCAGCCTCCCAAGTAGCTGGGATTACAGGTGTGTGCCACTGCACCCATCTAATTTTTGTATTTTTAGTAGAGACGGGGTTTCACCATGTTGACTGGGGTGGTCTTGAACTCCTGACCTTGTGATCCACCCACCTCAGCCTCCAAGAGTGCTGGGGTTACAGGCGTGAGCCACTGCTCCCAGCCTGTGTCATGTATTTTAAAGCTTTCTTAACTGCATAAAAGAGAAAAAAAGGAAAAAAAAGAATAAAAAATATGCATGAATGTTTAGGACTATTGTCTTTGTGACTAATTATGAAATGACTCTTAATCCCTGGTAATATGCTTTGATCTGAAATTTACTTTGCCTGATATTACGATAGCTTCTCCAGCTCTGTTTTATTATGGTAAGCATGGCATATCTTTTTCCAGACTTTTACTTTTTTCCTGTCTTTATATTTAAAGTGGGATTCTTATAGATGCATACTGTTGGCTCTTGCTTCTTTACCCAGTCTCACAATCTCTGCCTTTTATTAATTGGATTATTCAGACCATTTACTTCTCTTTTTTTTTTTTTTTTTTTTTTTTTTGAGACAGGGTCTCACTCTGTCACCCAGGCTGGAGTACAATGGTGCAATGCTGGCTCACTGCAACTTCTGCCTCCCATTCTCAAGCGATCCTCCCTACCTCAGGCTCCCGAGTGGCTGAGACCACACAAGTACGCACCACCACACTCAGCTAATCTTTTTGAGATGGAGTCTCACTCTGTTGCCCAGGCTGGAATGCAGTGGCACGATCTCAGCTCACTGCAGCCTTTGCCTCATGGGTTCAAGCAATTCTCCTGCCTCAGCTTCCCTAATAGCTGAAACAACAGGTATGTGCCACGACACCCGGCTAATTTTTGTATTTTTAGTAGAGACAGAATTTCACCATGTTGGCCAGGCTGGTCTCAAACTCCTGGCTTCAAGTGATCCACCTGCCTTGGCTTCCCAAAATGCTAGGATTGCAGGCTGAGCCAATGTGCCCAGCCTCAGCTAATTTCTTTCTTTCTTTTTTTTAGACAGTCCGTGATGTCTAGGCTGGAGTGCAGTGGTGCAATCTTGGCTCACTGCAACCTCTGCCTCCCAGGTTCAAGCTATTCTCCTGCCTCAGCCTCCCGAGTAGCTGGGACTATAGGCACACTACCACGCCTGGCAAATTTTTATATTTTGAGTAGAGATGAGGTTTCACCATATTGGCCAGGCTGATCTTGAACTCCTGACCTCAAGTGATCCACCCACCTTGGCCTCCTAAAGTGCTGGGATTACAGGTGTGAGCCACCGCACCCAGCCTAGCTAATTTTTAAAATATTTTGTAGAGACAGGGTTTTGCCATGTTGGCCAGGCTGGTCTTGAACTCCTGAGCTTGAACTCCTGAACTCAAGTGATCTGCCTGTCTCAGCCTCCCAAAGTGCTGAGATTACAGGCATGAGCCACTGCGCTTGCGCAAAGTCCATTAACATTTAATGGAATAATTGATATGATAGGATTTAAATATATCATCTTGATAAGTGTTTTCTATTAGCCTCATATGTTCTTTGTTCTCTTTTCCTCATTTTCTGCCTTTTTTTTCTTGAGACATAGTCTCACTCAGTCCCCCAGGCTGGAGTGCAGTCTCAGCTTACTGCAGCCTCTGCCCTTGGGCTTTTCTCTTGCATCAGCCTCCCAAGGAGCTGGGACTACAGGTGCGAACCACCATGCCCGGCTAATTTTTTTAACTTTTAGTACAGATGGGATTTCACAATGTTGGCCGTGAACTCCTGACCTCAAGCAATCCGCCTGCCTCGGCCTCCAAACTGCTAGAATTAGAGGGTGAGCCACTGTGCCTGGCCATTCTGCCATTTTTTTTTTTTTTTTTGACACATAGTCTCACTCTGGAGTGCAGTGGCGCGACCTTGGCTCACTGCAATCTCCACCTCCTGAGTAGCTGGGACTACAAGTGTGTGCCACCACACCTAGCTAATTTTTGTATATTTAGTAGAGACGAAGTTTCACCCGGTTGGCCAGGATGGTCTCAATCTCTTAACTTTGTGATCCGCCCACCTCAGCCTCCCAAAGTGCTGGGATTACAGGTCTGAGCCACCGCGCCGGTCTTGTGTTATTTGAATGGTTCTTTTTATTTACTTATTTTTGAGACAGAATCTTGCTCTGTCACCTAGGCTGGAGTGCAGTGGCACATTCTTGGCTCACTACAGCCTTGACCTCCTGGGCTCAAGCAGTCCTCCCACCTTAGCCTCCCAAATAGCTCGAACTACAGGCGTATGCCACTATGTCTAATTTTTTTTTTTCTACTTTTGGAGAGACAGGGTTTCACCATGTTGCCCAGGCTGGTCTTGAACTCCTGAGCTCAAGCGATCCACCTGTCTTGATCTCCCAAAGTGCTTGGATTACACGAGTGAGCCACTGTACCCAGCTGATTCCTTTTATTTTTAACTTATCAGTTTACCTTCAATTAGTATTATATCACTCCACATATAGTATAAGACCCTACAACAGTATTTTTCCATTTCTTTCCTCCTGCTCTTTTTCTATTATTGCCATATGTTTTACTTCTCCATGGCAATAAACATTATAATACAGTGTTATTATTTATGCTTTAAAAAGTCGATTATGGGCTGGCATGGTGGCTTCAGCCTGTAATCCCAATACTTTAGGAAGCCAAGGCAGGCAGATCACCTGAGATCAGGAGTTCGAGAACAGCCTGGCCAACATGGTGAAACTCCATCTCTACTAAAAATACAAAAATTAGCCAGGCATAGTAGTGCATGCCTGTAGTCCCAGCTACTCGAGGAGCTGAGGCAGGAGAATCACTTGAACCTGAGAGGCAGAGGTTGTAGTGAGCCAAGATTGCACCACTGCACCCCAGTCTGGGCAATAAAGCAAGACTCTGTCTAAAAAAAAAAATAATAAAAAAATAAGTACACTTTTATCTTTTCATATTTTTGGATGCTGGAGATCTAGAGTTTCATTAGTTGAAATCTTTACCCTGAAGGAGGTCAATAGCTTTTGTCTGGTTTTGTGATGGTCTCCTCTAATGAGTGAAGGGAGATTATAGCTAGGAAATTCTGTTTCTCTACAAATTCCAGGTATAGCTGTTAGTAGTAGTCCAACTGAAGCCCACTTTTCTGGCTCTGTTGGCTCTTATCAGAAGGACTGACTTATCTGGAACTAAAAATATAGGATGAATAAATAAGAGAGATTAAAGATGAAAATATCCTACAGTAGGCCGGGCACGGTGGTTCACACCTGTAATCCCAGCACTTTGGGAGGCTGAGGCAGGTGGATCACGAGGTCAGGAGATCGAGACCATCATGGCCAACATGGTGAAACCCCGTCTCTACTAAAAATACAAAAATTAGCTGGGTGTGGTGGTTGGTGCCTGTAGTCCCAGCTACTCAGGAGGCTGAGGCAGGAGAATCACTGAACCCAGGAGGTGGAGGTTGCAGTGAGCTGAGATCGTGCCATTACACTCCAGCCTGGACAACAGAATGAGACTCCATCTCAAGAAGAAAAAAAATAGAAAATATTCTACAGTGTCTTCTGGACAAGTTGGAGTAACAGGGACTGAATCTATCCTCATACCCTCATGCCTGAAATAACAAAAATCCTGGATACAACATATGAAACAATGGCTTTCAAAACATCGGACACCAGGCAACAAATAGGATAGTCATTCCTGAGAGACAGAAGACAGATGATTTTGTTTCACAGGCTTCCTTGCGGAAAGGCTAACCTCAGATTATGCAATCTGAAACATCTGTATCTACCCCCACCACCACCCGCCAATTCGGGATTCCAATATATCAAAATGGAAAATTCCCACCAAAGTACTGATTGTTTACACTGACCTGCTTCACCTCACATGAGCAGCGGTGAAGAAATTGGTGCTGAGTGATCTCACAAAATAGTTTGTGCAGTTTGGTCCCAAACTCTTGGGTGTCAGCTGCCTAAAATGGGCCAGAAATAGAACATGCTGAGTTCCAATACTGGAAACCAAAGGGGGACATTCTCACAGAAAATTTATACAGGGAGACATGAGGCAGATAATGGGCAAGCCATTAAAGTTAGGAGTTTTCTTAGTCTTCATAAAGGCAAGAGAGGAAAAAAAAAGGCCTGCGATACTTGGTATGACAGGTAGTTGTGGCTCCTATATGTCTTCCCACTTCTGTCACCTAAGCAAGATCCTTCAAAAAAGGCCTTTGTTCTCCCCTCCCCCCCGCCTTTTTTTTTTTTTTGAGACAATCACCCAGGCTAGAGTGTAGTGGTGCAATCTTGGCTCACTGCAGCCTCTGCCTCCTGGGTTCAAGTGATCTCCTGTTTCAGCCTCCTGAGTAGCTGGGACTATAGGCGCATACCACCACATCCAGCTAATTTTTGTATTTTAGTAGAGACGGGGTTTCACTCTGTTGGCCAGGCTGGTCTCAAACTCGGAACCTCAGGTGATCCACCCACCTCAGCCTCTCAAAGTATTGGGATTACAGGTGTGAGCCACCGCCACCAGCCTTTTCTCCCATCTCTATAGGAGAAAATATCCAAGAGATCCATCTGTTCATGAAGGGGTTATATAAACTTCTTTTCTATAAGAAGAGTTTCCAAGACAGCACAGGTTCTACTGCATAACTGAAGCTGATATGAGACCTTTTTTTCTGATGAGTCTTTTAGGGAGGAGAGGAACAAATAATAAATTTGCACCCACAGGAAATAGGCAACAGCTTTCTATTTTTAAATATAGAATCGTAGGATGTTCGAATTAAAGGGGACCAGAGTAGTTGCCTAATACAACACACTAGTTTTAAGGATGAGAAAACTGAAATTCAAAAAGGAGAAGTGAAGCCGGGCGCGGTGGCTCACGCCTATAATCCCAGCACTTTGGGAGGCTGAGGCGGGTGGATCACGAGGTCAACAGATCGAGACCATCCTGGTCAACAAGGTGAAACACCGTCTCTACTAAAAATACAAAAATTAACTGGGCATGGTGGTGCGCACCTGTAGCCCCAGCTAATCGGGAAGCTGAGGCAGAAGAATTGCCTGAACCCAGGAGGCGAAGGTTGCGGTGAGCCGAGATTGCGCCATTGCACTCCAGCCTGGGTAACAAGAGCGAAACTCCGTCTCAAAAAAAAAAAAAAAAAAGGAGAAATGACCCACCCAAGAACTCACAGCTAGTTAGTACAAAGTTAGGGCTTTAATGCATACCTTACAATTCCCAACTTTGTGTTCTTCTCACTACCCTGTGCTATCCACATGACCCAGAAAGTTGAAGCTATGATAAAATGCACTAGCTTATAAACATGTTATACACTTTGACTCATAACTTCTGTAGAAATTTGTTCTAGAAAATAATTCAAAAGAGAAAAGATATTACATAAAAGTATTAACTGAAATAGTATATAGCAAGAATGTAAACAAATGTCTAACAGAGGAATGGCTTATTATTAAATTGGATTTAAACAATACGGTGGGATATTAGTTAACTAAAAAGTCTAAGACTGTTGAAATGGGGAAAATGTCAAATTATATATAAAAATAGAATGCTTTGGTTACATGTAAATATGAGATAGTAAGCAAAAATTAAAAATTATAGTGATAAATTTTGTTATTTTAAAATATTTTTTGTGTTATACTAGCTTTTCAAGAAACTATACCAAAAACAACATAAGAAGCAACAAATATGGAGTGATATGTTGCCCACTGATAACATCAATTGGTCAGCACACATTCCTAAAGGAAGGGGAAAAACTAACATTTATTGAGGATCTACCACATGCTCTGCACTTTGACATTGTCTTAGTCCATTTGGGCTGCTATACCAAATTACTCTGGGTGGCTTATAAACAATAGAAACTTATTTCTCACAGTCCTGGAGGCTGGAAATCTGAAATTAAAGTGCCAGCATGGTAAAGTTCTGGTGAGGGCCCTCTTCTGGGCTAAAGGCTGCCCACTTCCTCTCTGTGTCCTCACATGGCAGAAAGGGTGAGGTTTTCCCTGGGGCCTTTTTTTTCCTTTGGAGATGGAATTTCATTCTTGTTGCCCAGGCTGGAGTGCAATGGCATGATCTCAGCTCGCCGCAACCTGTGCCTCCCAGGTTTAAGTGATTCTCCTGCCTCAGCCTCCCAAGGAGCTGAGATTACAGGCGCCTGCCACCTCGCCTGCCTAATTTGTCTTTTTTTGAGTAGAGATGGAGTTTCACCATGTTGGTCAGGCTGGTCTCGAACTCCTGACCTCAGGTGATCCATCTGCCTCAGCCTCACAAAGTGCCAGGATTACAGGCATGAGCCACCACACCTGACCTAGGGCCTCTTTTGAAAAGGCATTAATCCCATTCACGAGGGCCTAATGACCCAAATCACCTCTCAAAGGCCTCATACCTCCTAATTTTATCAGTTCAGGGGTTAGGAATTCAACATACGAATTTTGGGGACATATAAACATACAGACCATAGCACACTTTAGCTCTCACCTTCACAATAACTCTGTGAGGTATTATTTTTTTCCAATTTATAGACAAGCCTCAGAACTACAGGCCTAAACATAACTAGTATGTAAATGAGTCAGGATTTGAACCTGAGCCTCTGATGCCACAGACATGTAATAATTAAGGTTGCTCAATTATCTCCAGTGTATTCTGTCAGCATTCTTCAACAAGGAATTAGGAGTCACTGATCTAGTCCTAGCTCTGTTTTTTGTTTTTTGTTTTTCCCAAGGCGGAGTCACACTTTGTCACCCAAGCTGGAGTGCAGTGGCTCGATGCTGGCTCACTACAACCTCCACCTCCCAGTTATCAGCGATTCTCCTGCCTCAGCCGTCCGAGTAGCTGGGACTGCAGGTGCGCGTTACCATGCCCAGCTAATTTAGTGTTTTTAGTAGAGATGGGGTTTCACTATGTTGGTTAGGCTGGTCATGAACTGACCTCAAGCAATCCATCTGCTTCAGCCTCCCAAAGTGCTGGGATTACAGGCATGAACCACCGCACCCAGCCCTAGCTCTGTTCTTAACTAACTGTGTGACCTAAAGAAAGCAGAAATCAGCTGGGCACGTTGGCTTACACCTATAATCCCAGCATTCTGGGAGGTGGGCAGATCACCTGAGGTCAGGAGTTCAAGACCAGCCTGACCAACATGCAGAAATACCGTCTCTACTAAAAATACAAAATATTAGCTGGGTGTGGTGGCACATGCCTGTAATCCCAGCTACATGGGAGGCTGAGGCAGGAGAATCACTAATCACTTACACCCGGGAGGCAGAGGTTGCAATGAGCTGAAATTCATTGCACTCCAGTCTGGGCAACAAGAGCAAAACTTCGTCTCAAAAAAAAAAAAGAAAGCAGAAATAAATAACTTGTTTTCTTATTTGTAAAATGGTAAACATACTACTATTCAATGACTATTTCTTAAAATTTAGGCCTGGTACTATGTAGCATCACAGTGTCTACACTGTCTCTAAAAATACTGTACATATTAAAAAGATAAGCAGTAGGATGTCATTAAAACCCTGGTACCTTTTTTTTTTTTTTCGAGACAGAGTTTCACTGTTGTCGCCTGAACTGAAGTGCAATGGCATGATCTAGGCTCACTGCAACCTCTGCCTCCCAGGTTCCAGCATTTCTCCTGCCTCAGCCTCCCAAGGAGCTAATATTATAGGCACCTGCCACCACACCCAACTGATTTTTGTATTTTTAGTAGAGACAGGGTTTTACTATGTTGGCCAGGCTAGTCTCAAACTCCTGACCTCCCAAAGTGCTGGGATTACAGTCATGAGCCACTGCCCGCAGCCTTTTTTTTTTCAGACGGAATCTCATTCTGTCACCCAGGCTGGACTACAGTGGCACAATCTTGGCTCACTGCAACCTCAGCCTCCTGGGTTCAAGAGATTCTCATGCCTCAGCCTCCTGAGTAGCTGGGATTACAGGCACGTGCCACCACACCCAGCTACTTTTTTTTTTTTTTTTTTTTTTTTTTGAGACAGTTTCGCTCTTGTTACCTAGGCTGGAGTGCAATGGCAATCTCAGCTCACCGCAACTTCCGCCTCCTTGGTTCAGGCAATTCTCCTGCCTCAGCCTCCTGAGTAGCTGGGATTATAGGCACGTGCCACCATGCCCAGCTAATTTTTTTGTATTTTTAGTAGAGACGGGGTTTCACCATGTTGACCAGAATGGTCTCAATCTCTCGACCTCATGATCCATCTGCTTTGGCCTCCCAAAGTGCTGGGATTACAGGTGTGAGCCACCACGCCCGGCCTTTTTTTTGTATTTTTAGTAGAGACGGGGTTTCACCATGTTGGTGATGGTCTTGACCTCCTGACCCTGTGATCCACCTGCCTCGGCCTCCCAAAGTGCTGAGATTACAGGCTTGAGCCACTGCGCCCAGACTATTTTTTTTTTTTTTTTTTAAAGACAGGTCTCACTCTGTTGCCCAGGCTGGAGTACACTAATGTGATCATGGCTCAGGCACAACATCCCAGGTTCAGGTGATCCTCCTACCTCAGCCTCCTGAGGAACTGGGATCACAGGTGTGTGTACCTGGCTGATTTTTTTTTTTTTTTTAAAGATGAAGTTTTGCTCTTGTTGCCCAGTCTGGAGTGCAATGGTGTGATCTTGGCTCACCACAACCTCCATCTTCCTGGGTCAAACAATTCTCCTGCCTCAGCCTCCTGCGTAGCTGGGATTACAGGCATGTGCCACGACACCCAGCTAATTTTGTATTTTTAGTAGAGATGTGGTTTCTCCATGTTGGTCAGGCTGGTCTAGAACCCCTGACCTCAGCCTCCCAAAATGCTGGGATTATGGCATGAGTCACCACCTGGCTCCTGATTTTTTAATTATTTGTAGAGACAGGGTCTCTCTGTGTTGCCCAGGCTGGTGTCAAACTCCTGGGCTCAAGCGATCCTCCCACCTTGGCCTCTGAAAGTGCTGTGATTACAGGCATGAGCCACCGTACCCAGCCAAAACCCGGGCACTTTCAGGCATCTCTAATCCCAGTCTACTAACTTGAAGCGTCTGGAGACACATCTTTCGGAAGCTGCTCCTAGTGCTTCCAGTCAGAATACTCATGATGGAGTTCACAGCGACTGAGAGTGGGGCCTGTAGTTTCTGCTGAGCCTGGGAAACAAGTAAGGGGAAGACCATGAATTCCAGCATTTGGTTTAGAGAATCCCAGAGGGGCCACACATTTCTATCAGAGCAGGATTTCAACAATTCTTCCTCTCCAGCAATAAAAGTTACTGAGCCCTTCACATATTTTTATATCATAACACTAAGGGATTAAAATAAAAATTTTAAATGTTCTCTCATTTCACAGAGATGACTTATTGGCACAGACACATTTAGAGAAGACAAGCAATAAGAACACTGGTCAAGAAAACACACTATTTGAAGAAAAAAAAACCTTTTAGTTCTGTTCTCTTAGTGTGGTTGTTTTTTACCTGAAAAGGGGGCCATATGAGGAAAGAAATGTGTTACCAAAAGTATGCAGGATGGATGGATTCAGAAAATCAAGTAAGGAGAGAAAGTGGTGTTGTAGACAATTAGGAAAATGGGGAAAGAATGTAAGACACAGTGAAGCAGCAGCTCCAGAAGTCTGTGGGGTGAGAAGGGGAAGAGTTTATATAGACAAGGAAGAGGTGTGCTATCAGCCATTTTTACCTATTCTCTATTTCCCTATTTACCCAAACACACCTACTAGGAGGTAAGACTAAGCAAGCTGGTTACAGTGATTCATCTAAGCTAAAGTTTGAGTTGTAGGCTAGATGCAGCGTTTATAAGATCACCCTGGTGACAGAAGAGGAGAGGAAGGGGCATTACGGGAGCAAGGGCTCCTGGGCCCTGCCTGCTATTATATGCTTGCTGTCTTTTCCTTAGAGAATAGAGAAAGGAGGCTGTGAATTCCTTATTACCTTGGCAGCCTGGTGATGTTGCTCCAAGACCTGGTCCACGATAAACTGGATAGAATCTTGCACTACACTGTGGCTCTCCACAAGGATGGCAGTGAGATGAGTTGTGAGTAAAGTATAGACTCCTAAGGGGAGGGAGAAGGTAAAATTATCACAATATCTACTTCCCCTTACTGTGCATCTTCTTCAAAGGCTAGTCTTAAATTACCAGATGTGTAAGATTTAAGACACTTGTTTACTAATACATTGATGAGTTTCTTTTAACTCCAACACTGAGTACAACGACTGAGATACTGCAGGCCCTCAGAGTCAAGCGAAACAAATTATCACAGTAGTTCAAGAATGGTAGCACTGTATTTCTGAGGAATGTGAATTCTTAAGGAATGTTCAGTAAGGCTCAGAACGTGGTATCAGGCTTGCATTATTTGAGGATTAACCATCAGCAAGGATAACTACCTCAAGATTACTGTTCATGTGTTCTGAGTCAGGACTGGGAGTGAGAAAGATGCCTCTTGGAAGAAGACACCCTACATATCTACAAATAAATATCTTTTTTTAGACTAAATCTCCCAACAGACAAACCTACCCAGTTCCCACTTATAAATAAAAGAAAGCTCAGAAAAATTAAGGTGAAGAATGACATTATTTTTTAAGGAAACAAATGAGGGATCCTGTTTAATTCATAGCAGAAATATATACCATGTACTATAAACAAGAATCCTAGTGACTCCCAGAAGGGAGGAGAAAGGGAGAAGCAAACATCCTATAGTGTGTGTCCAACCCTCCTCCATGCCTATGTGAGCGTCACTGTTGTGCTTTCAGATGTGCTGTGGTAAAGAAAAGGTTAAAATTCACAAAAATGACACAGAACTGTTCGTATGAGGTCTTTTGAAATGGGGGATTATCTCTGTTAAAGTAACCACAGGCACCACTGCTCAGCCTCATTCAAAAAAGGTAAAAAGAGCCATAGGCAAAAAATTATGCCATCAAACAATAGGCCACCATTTAATGACCCTGATGCATCAGACACAGGAAGCCAAATTTACTTTACAGGTCACCTGGAGAAAATCCTCCTTGGTTATTCTGTTTTCAGTGTTCGGAATTCTATGGCGAAGCAGCCTAAAACTGGCTGGCTTTTTCCAGGACTGTATTAAAAATGCAAGTCAGAAGAACATTTTCTACCACAACACACCATGATGCTTTCCTGGTAGGGAAGGTAATATGTGGTAAGCTCAAAAGGATTCTGGAGCTAGAGTCAAGAAGAACATAGATTCTAGGGTCAACTCTGCCACCAACTAGTGGTGATGAAGTCTTTTCTTCAGTATAGAAAATGGCTTTATACCACCTGTTCACACAGTTACGTTGTATAGATAAACTGCCAAAATAATGTACATGAAGTGTTTTGTGGGCTTTTTTGTTGTCCAGCCTGGAGGGCAGTGACACAATCTTGGCTTACTGCAGCCTCAACAGCCAGGACTCAAGTGATCCTCCCACCTCAGCCTCCTGAATACCTGGGACCACAGGTGTGCACCACCACCACCATGCCTGGCTTTTTTTTTTTTTTTTTTTTTTTTTGAGATGGAGTTTCGCTCTTGTTGCCCAAGTTGGAGTTCAATGGTGAGATCTCAGCTCACTGCAACCTCTGTCTCCTGGGTTCAAATGATTCTCCTGGCTCAGCTTCCCAAGTAGCTGGAATTATAGGTGCCTGCCACCATGCCCAGCTAATTTTTTATTTTTAGTAGAGACAGGGTTTTACCATGTTGACCAGGCTGGTCTCAAACTCCTGATCTCAGGTGATCCTCTTGCTTCAGTCTCCCAAAGTGCTGAGATTACAGGTATGAGCCACTGCACCTGGCTAAATTTTTAAATTATATGTAGAGATGAGGTCTCGCTATGTTGCCCAAGCAGTCTTGAATGGCTCAGTCAGTCCTTCTGCCTTGGACCCTCAAAGTACTGGGATTACAGGTGCCAAATCATGGTGCCTGGCCCATGAAGTGTTTTGAAATGTACACTGCAATATTCAACAGGAAAATATTGCTATTGCTATTGCTATGTAAATATATCATCTAGATTGCTATTTTCCAGTTTGGTTCTAAGAATAGCTTCAAGAAATCAGATCCCTTTTGAAAGCAGACATTTAATTGAAAAGCCAAAGTTTATTCCTAAAACTTTTGACCACCAAATTCTTTTGACATTGTGGAAAATAATGAGTTAGTCACAAGAAAAAAAAAATGAGTTAATCACAAAAAAGTTACCATGACAAGGCAGGTGGGCATATGGCCAATTAAGTTATTTTCTTAAAGACACATGGATTTTTCTTAAAGACACACTAATTTTGAACAATAAAAGAGGCTCTAGAGAAAGCTTTTAAGGATATGAGAAAGAAAAGGGGAAGAAAAGGTAAAATTATCACTACATCTATATCTACCTCCTCTCCCCTCACTGTGCATCATCTTCAGAGGCTAACCCTAAACTACCAGATGTGTAAGATGTAAGACGCTGTGTTTACTACTACATTGATGAACTTCTTTTAAATCCAATACTGAGTACAATGACTGAGATACTGCAGGCCTCCAGAGTCAAGCTAAACAGAAGTATACAAATTATCACGGTGTATCAAGAATGATAACAATGTGTTTCTGAGGACTCTGAGTTCTAAGGAATGTTCAGTAGGGCTCAGAACATGGTATCAGGCTTGCATTATCCAAGGATTACCTCTGGCAGACCTTAAAAAAAAAAAACATCAGAAGGTAGCAGATCTTAAGTCTTAAGAGGGTTTTAGACCTGGAAGGGTCTTTGATGGGGCCTAGCCTAACAATCTCATGTTAAAGATACGAAAAGGGAAGCTCAGATTTACATGACATGCTTCCCAAAAATAATTGAAGAAGTTGGTATCAGTGCTAAAATTTAACCCAGGTCTCTTGATTTCACCCTGTTATCTTTTCCACAATAATAAGCTGCTGCTCTTACCAGCCTCTGTCTATGTGAGCATAGGCTATAGGGAACAGCCCTAGGAATCCTCACATTAGTTTGGGCATCTTCTATTTCCCATTCCCCTGGCCTTAGTTACCAGAACACTGGTGCATTAAAGACCACTAGCTACTTAAATAAAGAGCTGCAAGCCAGAGCCCAAGGAAACAGTGCTTCTCTCCTATAGTATATACAGGATGTGTTGGGAAGAGGCAAGGAAAAGATAGCCTTATCTTAACTTCTGAGAGGCTCAGAAGGAAGGTAGCAGGAAGAATACCACAGCCGACAATGGTTTGTTCAATAAATAGTTGACACCAGTCGACATGATCTCTTTTGGTCTGGGGTTGTAAGCAGTCTCTTTTTTCTTATGACTCAGGTGGGAGCAGAGCCACACCAAATAGCACTGGAGTGCCTGGAGCATAGAGTCCCACAAAAACAAACTGGGCCATAGAGAAAGGAGAACACAGAGACATATCAGAAGCACTAAAAGGGAGGCTTATGAACCTTTTCCCAAACTTGTATAATCTCCACTTCTCCTTGTAACTTTCCTCAAAGATTAGGAGGGGGTTGAGAAATACTTAAATTTATGTCCCAGGGTTTAATGGATTAAAATGCAGAAGCCAAGTGCTGCTCATGCTCAGTGATTTTCAAATTTCACTATTTAAGCATCACTTGAGACCAGACACAGTGGCTCATGCCTGGAATCCCAGCACTTTGGGAGGCTGACATGGGAGCATTTCTTGAGCCCAGGAGTTCAGCCTGGGCAACACAGAAAGACCTTGTTTCTACCATAATAATGATGATGATGATGATGATGATGATGATCCGGGTGATTCTGATGCATGTTTCATGGACCAGAAAATGAAACCACTACTTTATCTTTATCATAGAGAACCTTTCTGAGTGATAACAAGTTATCACCCATCTAATAAATAAACACCAAAGGTTCCTCATTGCATACCTGAATACGAATAGGTGTGCATTTTTTTAAATCCACCTAGAAAGGCAGTAAGATGATGAAAAGTTCCCAAGGCTGGCTGTACATCAGAATCACCTGAGAAGCAATTTTATTATTTTATTTTATTTTATTTTTTGAGACAGAGTATCAATGTCTTGCCCAGGCTGGAGTGCAGTGGTGTGATCTCAGCTCACGGCAACCTCTGCCTCCTGGGTTTGAGTGACACTCCTGCCTCAGCCTCCCGAATAGCTGGGATTACAAGCAGCCACCACCACACTGGCTAATTTTTGTATTTTTAATAGAAACAGGGTTTCACCATGTTAGCCAGGCTAGTCTTGGACCTCTGGCTGCAAATGATCCACCCACTTTGGACTTCCAAAGTGCTGAGATTACAGGCGTGAGCCACCGCGCCTGGCCTGAGAAGCTTTAAAAACATATGGACAAGCACTTTGGGACACCGAGGCAGGAAGATCACTTGAAGTCAGGAGTTCAAGACCAGCCTGGGCAACAAAGCAAGACCTCCATCTCCACAAAAAATTATTGAAAAAGTTATCCAGGTGTAGTGGCATGCATCTGTAGGTCCAGCTACTGGGGAGGCTAAAGCAGGAGGACCACTTGAGCCCAGGAGTTTGATGTTGCAGTGAGCTAGACTCATGCAACTGCACTCCAGCCTGGATGACAGCGACTCTAAAAATAAAAAAAAATTTAAAACATACTGAGACCTGAGCCCCACCTCAGTCCAACTGGAAATGAGAATCTCTGCAGAGTGAGCATTTAGATGCTCTCCAGGTAATAGAGTATGTGACTAATGTTGAGAACCACGGATCCCTAGGGAGCAATATCAGTGTCTGCTGATTTCTGACCAACCAGACCTAGAAATGTCATCATTTAAGTGATGTATCAATATATGAATCTTTTCTACAGGATATATTTATTTAACTTATTAAGCAAGGTTTTTCACTGAACTTTATTCTATAGAAATATATCTAATTTAGATATATGCATTATACAAATCTTCTCTTTCTCTTAGCATTTGGCACTCAAGCTGGCAACCCCATTCTTATACTTACCCCAGATTTCCATTTGCTGAACTGGAAATGCACTGTGGAAATCCACAAAGAGAAAAAGCAGCAGAGTTTGTCCTTGAAGATCCATATTCTGAGACTGATCCCCCTCTCTGGATTCCACCTGATAACTCACATCTGGAAGCACCAAATCTAGAGGACAAGATAATACATGAATTTCTAAGATAAGTAAAGCCCTCAAAATGCCAAGTGACTACAGAACCTGTATTCTGAACAAAGAAGGATCTGAGAATAGAAGATCTAAATTCAAACACTCATTTCCCCTCCTGAACCTGTTTCTCTATCCACATGATGGAAGCAAATCATAATGACGCCCAGGAAGAACATTAAAATAGTAACTAGGTATGTAAAATGCAAACCAAACAGCACTCCTTTACATTTACTGAGAAGCACTATACAATAAATTAATTGATTCCTTGTACAACTTTCTAAGGCAGGTATGGCTGGTAAGAGGTTAGATTCACCTGAGTGTAATGATAACAGCTAACGTGTGTTACAGGCCAGGTACTACATCAAATGCTTTTGTACTATTTCAACATTTCGACTTCACAATAACATTATCAGATAGGACCTACTTGTTTGTCCTTTTACAGATAAGAGGCACAGATAAGTTAAATACCTTGCCCAATGGGTAAGGTGCTAGTAAGTGGTGGAAGTGAGTTCTAGATTTTGCTAGACTGACTCCAAAATCTGTGCTCTTATCCCCAATACTATATATTTGTATCCACAAGTAATCCAATGTCCATGGTCACTTTCTAGCACTAAGATCCTTCAGAATAAAATCAGGATAGTCCTATATTTCAGATCCATATAGAGAAGTACCTCCATGTGGATCCTGGTTCTGTCCTTTAGAGTAATCAGGGAGGGAGATGAGGGGACATTTTCTACATTATTCATTTCCAAAGTTAACTGAGAAAGTTCAGGCACCATGAATTGGCAAAAAACTAAATCAGCAAAGCCTGAAAACAAAAATGAATGAGAAAAAGAGATATAGAGATCCCTAGAAACTCACTAGTCATGTCTCTATTAGAAATCCTGATGGCATGACATTCTGTCTGTTAAGACCAAATATTCTTTTCCCACAAAACTCATTTCCAAAGACCCTGTCTAAGGACACCCTCTTCTGGAATAACTACCCACTCAAAAACAAAGACTCTTATCCCAAGGCTTCCTTCCTTCATAGGTGAAGAGTCTATTATTCTACGATACTGCCCTATCCCAGCAGGCTTCAATCTTCTCATACTGGTCACAGCCGCAGAGTACCTCTTCCCTACTGATCATCTTCCTCAGGAGCCAAACGACCAGACTACCTTCTAAATTTCAAAGGATTCTAGTTAGAACAGTCAATCTCAAAACTGCAGCCCTCCTAGATATAACCCATGGTTGCATGTTCCAATTTCCCAATTTTATTTATTAGCTCAGTTATTAACCTCCCAACTTTTAGCATGATTCACCCAAAGATGGTGTGGTTACAGCTTACATGAATATTACAGCAGCTTCCTAGGCCTAATACTATTATGTCTTGCATTTGTATGTGTTTTGTTTCTAAGGAATTTTATATGGATTTTCTCAGTTCATTATGAAGCATTTCTCTTCCACAGTAGTTCAGAGGTGTCATTGCTCCCTTACTCACCTTTGTAAAGGCCCAGAGTTGACAGATTAGGTACATTAGAAGTCCTCTGAACAAGTATCTAACAGAAAGACCAGGAATAGAGGAGGCAGCAGAGGAAGTAAGAGGAGAACCAGTATCAACATGCAATGCCAGGCTGGGCGTGGTGGCTCACACCTATAATCCCAGCACTTTGGGAGGCCAAGGCGGGTGAACCATTTGAGGTCAGAAGTTCAAGACCAGCCTGGCCCTAACATGGAGAAATCCGGCTCTACTAAAAATACAAAACAAAAAAAAAACAATTAGCCAGGCATGGTGGCGGGCACCTGTAATCCCAGCTACTAGGAAGGCTGAGATTGGAAGATCACTTGAAACCAGGAGGAGGAGGTTGCAGCCAGCTGAGATTGCACCACTGCACTAAAGCCTAGGCAACAGAGCAAGACTCCATAAAACAACAACAACCATAACAACAAAAACATGCAATGCCAGAACAAGCTCTGAAAGAGCTTTGCCTGATTTGACACCTGTTTGCCTCACTTCAAGTGGTCTCTCACACTTGGCCAGACCCTGACCCCCAAACCCCAAACTAGGCCATCAGATCTCTGGGTCATTTTTTTTTTTAATTTTATTTTTTTCAGATGGAGTCTCACTCTGTTGCCCAGGCTGGAGTGCAGTGGCACCATCTCAGCTCACTGCAATCTCTGCCTCCTGGGTTCAAGCAATTCTCCTGTCTCAGCCTCCCGAGTAGCTGGGATTATAGGCATGCACCACCACACCCAGCTAATTTTTGTATTTTTAGTAGAGACAGGGTTTCACTGTGTTAGCCAGGATAGTTTTGATCTCCTGACCTCATGATCTGCCTGCCTCGGCCTCCCAAAGTGCTAAGATTACAGGCATGAGCCACTGCGCCCGGCCTCTCTGGATCATATTTTTATATATACTTTCACCAGGCATGCTGGCTCATGCCTGTAATCCCAGCACTTTGGGAGGCTGAGGTGGGGGGATCACGAGGTCAGGAGACCGAAACTATCCTGGCTAAATTAGGTGAAACCCCATCTCTACTAAAAATACAAAAATTAGCTGGGCATGGTGGTGCATGCCTATAATCCCAGCTACTCGGGAGGCTGACAGGAGAATTGCTCGAACCAGGGAGTCGGAGGTTGCAGTGAGCCGAGATCGTGCCACTGCACTCCAGCCTGGCGAGAAAGTGAGACTCCATCTCAAAAAATAAAATAAAAAATTATATATGCTTTCTATTCATATTTCCTTTCATTTCTCTAATATTCTTCAATTTTCTTCATTCCTGTGCAGAGAGAGGGAGGATATACCTCTATCCAAATTGAGATCCAAATTGGGTACCATACACAAATGGTATTTTTTCCAGTCAATTAAAGAAGATGTATCTTTGAAGAAAGTAGTCACTGGCTGCTCCCAAGTTGACAATATCAGAGGCAGACCCAAAGGTCCATATAGAAATATGTATAGTTGCTAAAGAAAACTGCCAAATTTTAGTATCTTGTGACTATGTATTCACTTGTGTAAAACAAACAGAACACTGACCTGGTTTACACTCCCATAAATAAATGTTCTCTATGCAGTTACATATTACGCCTTTTCCACACTGAAGACAGATATGAGGCACCAGAGACAGATCCACTAGGATCCCTGGAAATTTATTCTGGGTTTAATAAGTGTGAGCTACAGATATAACATTGGGACAGTTTATTTATTCATCTGGTTTACATGATCATAGATTTGAGTGGCAACACAGGTTAACATTGTTTTAAGTTCTAAGTTCTGGGGGTACCAAGATGAATATCCGGGTAATACCTATCCTCAAGTTTATCATATTTACAGTACGGGAGACAGACATGAAAGCCAGCAAACTGTAATACAATGTGATACATGCTAGAAGTAAATACAAGAGAATATTTTCTAGGAAGTATTTGAGTATACTCAGATTGAGAAGGAAACCTGTCTCCAAACCTATTCTCTTAAACAAAGGCAGGCAGGCCCCTGAAATGGTTTCTATCTCTGAACTTCCCATTCAAAATTACCCCATTAAGAACCACTGCTTAACCTTTCTTGTCTCCTGAACCAAGGCCGAAGAGACCAGAATGTGGACTTCCCTTTATCTTTCTTTGTTTTCATCCTCTTTCTTATGGGATAAAGACATGGTATTATGTGTGAATGAAGATTAAAATTCTTACCCAGTGGGCACTGGGGCATTATGAAAAGTCATCACAGAAAAAAGGGGGCTTTATACCCATAAATGAAGTCTCCCTCACAAATCTCAGAAGGCATTAACACATGAACTAAGGCTCACTCACTGTTTAGGGTAAGAAGATTTTTAAGATGCAAACTCAGAATAAGAGGGGAGTGTTTGAAGAGCCAAGATGTGCGGTTGTCTTATATGCAGTTGTTTAAATCATTTACATGTAATATGAATATAGCTATAGTTGGGTTTGAATCCATCATCTTATCTCTTTTCCATGTATTGCTTGTATTGTTTGTTTCCTTTTTCCTCTTTTCTATTTTTGAATTAGAAATTGTTTTTTACGTTTTAAAAAGTGTTTTCTCTCTCTACCCCTGCCCCCCACCCCTTTTTTTTTTTTTTTGAGACAGCGTTTTGCTCTTGTTGCCCAGGCTAGAGTGCAATGGTGCGATTTTGGCTCACCACAACCTCCGCCTCCCAGGTTCAAGTGATTCTCCTGCCTCAGCCTCCTGAGTAGCTGGGATTACAGGCATGTGACACCACACCTGGCTAAGTTTGTATTTTTAGTAGAGACAGGGTTTCTCCATGTTGGTCAGGCTAGTCTCAAATTCCCAACCTCAGGTGATCTGCCTGCCTTGGCTTCCCAAAGTGCTGGGATTACAGGCATGAGCCACTACGCCCAGCCAACCTACCACCTTTTTTAAAAAGATACAGGGTCTCACTCTGTTGCTCAGACTGGAGTGCAGTGATGTGATCATAGCTCACTGCAGCCTCAAATTCCTGGGCTCAAGCAATCCTCTCTCTGTATCAGCCTCCAGGGTAGCTGGGACTACAGGTGAAAGCCACCATACCTGCCAGGAAATTTTATAATTCCATTTTATCTCCTTGTTAATCAGTTTTAACTGTTGTATTAACCTAGGAATTGCCAGGCTTTATTAGTATACAACTTTAACTTATCATAGTCTCCCTTCAAATGATATTATAACGATTCATGTATAGTCTAAGAATCAAACAATATACTTCTGCTTCTCTCTTCTTGGCCTTTGTGCTATTGTCACATATTTTACTTCCACAGATGTTATAAACCTTATACATTAAATTTTTGCAGATCCATGATCAATGAACCCTAAGCATAAGAAATATGAAGAATCTAGGCCAGGTGCGGTAGCTCATGCCTATAATCCTAGCACTTTGGGAAGCCAAGGCAGGTGGATCACTTGAGATCAGGAGTTCAAGACCAGCCTGGCCAACATGGCAAAACCCTGTCTCTATTAAAAATACAAAAATTAGCCAGCCGTGGTGGTAGGCACCTGTAGTCTGAGCTACTCGGGAGGTTGAGGCAGGAGAACTGATTGAACCCAGGAGGAGAAGGTTGCAGTAAGCTGAAATTGTACCACTGCACTCCAACCTGGGTGACAGAGTGAGACTCTGTCTCAAAAAGGAATATGAAGAAAATAGAAAATGATAGTAAGACATCTCTCTCTCTCTCTCTCACACACACACAAACACAAAATTAACCAGGTGTGGTAGTGTATACGTATAGTCCTAGCCACTCAGGAGGCTGAGGTGGGAGGGCCACATGAGCTTAAGAGCTCAAGGGTGTAGTGAGCTAAGAACAAGTCACTACACTCCAGCATGGGAGACAAGACTCTGCCTCTATATAAATAAATAAAACATCAATGAACTGTGCGGTAACTTCAGGTGGCTTAATTCAGAATGTGTAATTGGAATCCTGAGGGAGGGACTTCAAGACTTGTTTTTTAATTTTTTTTTTTTTTTTTTTTTTTGATGGGCCTGGTGCTCACTCTGGTAATCCCAGCACTTGGGGAGGCTGAGGCAGGCAGATCACCTGAGGTCAAGAGTTTGAGACCAGCCTGGCCAAATGGTGAAACCCCTTCTCTACTAAAAATACAAAAATTAGCTGGGTGTGGTGGCGTGTGCCTGTAGTCCCAGCTACTAGGGAGGCTGAGGCAGGAGAATTGCTTGAACCCAGGAAGCGGAGGTTGCAGTGAGCCGAGATTGTGCCACTGCACTCCAGCCTGGCACCTGTCTGTCTCAAAAAAAAAAATGAGCCAGTGTGGTGACATGTGCCTGTAATCCCAGCTACTCGGGAGGCTGAAGCAGGAGAATTGCTCCAACCCGGGAGGCGGAGGTTCCAGTGAGCTGTGATTATGCCACTGCACTCCAGCCTGGGCAACAGAGCAAGACTTTGCCTCAAGAAAAAAAAAAAAAAAAAGTTTTTTTTTTCTGGTGAAATACTTGTTAAAGGAAAATTAAAATCCAAGACTCCAAGTCACTATGCCAAAAGGAATAATTTAGCTGAAAGCTGAGCCATGCAGGAAGCTGCCTCTTCTTTTGTTCCTAAGCAGATAGCTACAGATAAAGAGTTAAATATCTCCACAGGTAGCTACTCTTATGTTCACCTTCTCTCGTGTAAAGTGCCAATTTACTGAGCACAAGACGAATACATAACTGACTGTTCCCCTACTTGCTCCTTTTCTCTTGTAACATATATATTCAATAACGAGACCATCCCCTTCCTCTTTCCCCTCCAGCCTTTTCCCCTTTAAATACTGAAGCCCTCAAAATCATTTTTAGAGAAAGGCTCAGACCTGTCTCCCAGGCCATCCTTAACCTTGGCAAAATAAACTTCTAAACTGATTGGGACCTGTCTTAGATACTTTTTGGTTTATATACTCAAGAAGGAGATTTTGTTTTTTTAAAAGGACATAAGTATTTTGTATCTACTCACATAATCACCACTTCCAGTGCTCTTCTTTTTTTGGGTAGATCCAGAATTCTGTCTGGCATCATTTTTTTTCTACCTAAAAGATTTCCTTTAACATTTCTTATAATACAAGTCTTCTGGTGATGAATTCTTCCACCTTTTCTATGTCTGAAAAATTCTTCATTTTGCCTTCATTTTTTTCTCAATACCTGATAAAGATGTTACCCCACTTTCATCTAGCTAACACTGTTTCCAGTGAGAAATCTGCCATATTTTGTTCCTCTATACATAATGTCTTTTTAATTTTCAGCTGCTTTTTCTTTTTTAAAAAATTTATTTATTTATTTTTTAAAGACGGGGTTTCACCATGTTGGTCAAGCTGGTCTTGAACTCCTGACCACAGGTGATCCACCCACCTGGGCCTCCAAAGTGCTTGGATTACAGGCGTGAGCCACCACGCCCGGCCTCCAGCTGCTTTAAAAAATTTATTACCAGCTTTAAATACTTTATGATGTGACTTGGTGTAATTTTCTTCGTATTTCTTACACTTAGGTAGGGTTCATTGATCATGAATCTGCAGGTTTATAGTTTTCATTAAATTTGGAGATTCGAGGGTAAGACTGTCTCTATAAAAAAATAAAAATTAAAAAAAAAATTAGCCAGGCATGATAGTGCATGCCTGTAGTCCCAGCTACTCAGGAGAGGCTGAGGGAGGAGGATTGCTTAAGCCCCTAAGTTTGAGGTTGCTGTGAGCTGTGATCACACCACTGCACTTTAGCCTGGGCAACAGAGCAAGACACCTTTAAAAAATTGTTTTTCTGAATTTACACTCACATATCTTCTATCTGATGCTAAAAATTTTGATTCCTAACAATGTTAACGTAATTATCATAAACATACATACAATAATTCCAATGTAAAATACCAATATTATTACTAATAATCAAGCCACTGAATAAATTTTAAGAGGTCTTTGGACTTTATTTCATCCTTAGAGTATATCCTGCTAAGAATATATAGTCAAAACACCATGTTTTAAAATCTTTTGAATTAATTCTTCTTGTTACATGGATTATAATTTTAACATAGTATACAGGTAAGTTTATTACCTTTCATGTTGAGGGATATTTGTAGTGGATATAAAATTCTAGGTTGGTAATTATTTTATTTCAGGACATTATTAGTTTAACACCTTCTGTTGGTATGGGAGTCAGCTGTTAAATTGTTTATCTTTTAAAGATGATTTGTCCTCCTAACTGATTTTAAGATTTTTCTCTGTTTTTCATCTTCTATGGGTGTGGAAATCTTTTTTTATTTATACTGCTCGATTATTCTGTTCTTAAATCTGTCTCAGTTGTTTCAGCCATTAACTTTTCAAATATTGTTTCTGCCCCATTTTCTCTTTTCTCTTTTGGGACATCAATTAAATATACATTAGACCATTTCACTCTTTCCTCTGTTAACCCCTCTCTTGGGGTATTTTCCCTAACTTGTCTCTCTTTGCTTTATTTTTGCTAAGTTCTTGCTTTTTTTTTTTTTTTTTTCCCAGACAGAGTCTCGCTCTGTCACCAGGCTGGATGGAGTGCAGTGGTGCAATCTCGGCTCACTGGAACCTCTGCCTCCCGAGACCAAGCAATTCTTCTGCCTCAGCCTCCGAGTAGCTGGGATCACAGACACGCGCCACCATGCCTAGCTAATTTTTATATTTTAGTAGAGACGGGGTTTCACTATGTTGGACAGGATGGTCTCAATCTCTTGACCTCATGATCCGCCCGCCTCGGCCTCCCAAAGTGCTGGAATTACAGGCGTGAGCCACCACGCCCGGCAGTTCTTGCTATCTTTAGGTTTTAGTTTACAAATTCTCTTAGGTTGTACTTAATCCGCTGTTAAATCTGTGTACTGAAGTTCATTCAACATTGGTTATTATATTTCTTAATTCCATAATTTCTGTTTAAAAGTTATTTATTAACTTATTAAAAGTTAATATAAGTTCTTATTAAAAGTTATTTCACATTTTACAGTTTCAGTTTCCTAGTAATATGTTCAAACTTTGTTTTCATTTTCATAAACATAGTAAGCATAATTTTTTTAAATTTTGCTTGAAACAGGGTCTCATGTCACCCAGGCTGAAGTGCAGTGGTGCAATCATGGCTCACTGAAGTCTTGACCTCCTGTGCTCAAGCAATCCTCCCACTTCAGCCTCCTGAGCAGCTGGGACCACAGGCATGCACCACTATGCCCAGCTAACTTGTATAGAGATGGGGGTCTCATTGTGTTGTCCAAGCTGATCTGGAACTTGCAGGATCAAGCGATCTTCCTGCCTCAGCCTCCTAAAGTGCTGAGATCACAGGGTGAACCACCATGCCCAGCTAAGCATAACTTTTTAAAGTTAATATCTGTTATCACCAGTATCTGGAGTCCCAGTGGGTGCTTCTGTGACTTTGTTTTTGCCAGCTCTTGTTTATATTATCTTGTCCTCTCTTATACCTGGTTATTTGTGACTGTACATGTTTGTGTGCATATGTACCATGGGACACTGTATTTGAAAAGTGCTAAATAATTGGGAGCAAAGGATGCAGTTATTTTCTTCTAGAAATTTTTGTTTCCTTCTACAAGACATCTAGGAGAACTAGCAAATATAAAATCATCCTAATCCAATTCCAAAGTTTAAGAATTTTTGGCCTGCCTAGATGACCCAAAAGCATATACATATACCATGTGAAGAGTGATTTAGTGCAGGTTCACCTTACTCCTTAAAATATAGCCTTCTAGTTATCTCTTGCCCAAAGCAAGAGGTGTTTTTAGCAGCACTCCCAAGCTCATCAGGTCCTGGATTCTTTGGCCTTCTTGTCCTGCATTAATTTGGAAGTATTTTTTTAAACAGATTAATTTTTATTGTATTTATTTATTTTGAGACCGAGTCTCATTATGTTGCCAGGCTGGAGTGCTATGGCGACACCTCGGCTCACTGCAACCTCCACCTCCCTGGTTCAAGCAATTCTCCTGCCTCAGCCTCTGGAGTAGCTGGGACTACAGGCATGCGCCACCACGTCCAGCTAATTTTTTTGTAGTTTTAGTAGAGACGGGGCTTTTACCATGTTGATCAGGCTGGTCTTGAACTCCTGACTCATGATCCGCCTGCCTCGGCTTTCTGCGCCCAGCCAATTTGGAAGTATTAATATATCTTAGCCTCTCAGCTGCCTGATCTAATTGGCAAACTACTCCAGGGCAAAAGTATCCCCCAATACTAGGCTCAGCTCTCTGTAATTCAAACCTCTCCTAAATCATGGCACAGAAACTCCTCCTCTTCACTAGGTCTTTGATGCTTTTATGATGTTTTAATATTTCATCCAGCCTTTGCCTTCAGTGAAGAGGCTGGTCTAAATTATGAAGTCTGCCACTTGAAGAAAGTGAAATCTCACCAGAATTTTCATAGTTCTTTCTCTTTTTTAAAACATTACCTCCTTAGAGTCTTCACTGACCATATTTAAAATAACATCTCCATCATTCTCTATCACCTTGTTTTATTTCTCTCCACTGTACTTATCACTACCTAATATCTATCTGTTAAATTTTCCCCAAGAGGACCAAAATATTGTCTGTCTTATTCCTTCTAGATGATGGAATGAGGAGGAAGAAGAAACTTATTTACTTTATATTTTTCTGTGCTATCTAAAGAAAAAGCATATTTTAAAATAGGAAATGTCCGTGCATAGTCTTCATCACTATCCTGCTCCCTCTTCTTCCCTAAAAGATACTATGGTATCTTTTGATATCTGATATGCAACACCAAATAGCTGACATCTATCATACCATGCCTCTCCTGTTCTCATTGGGTTTTTTTTGTTTTTGAGACAGAGTCTCGGGCTGGGCATAGTGGCTGACGCCTGTAATCCCAGCACTTTGGGAGGCTGAGGCGGGTGGATCACGAGGTCAAGAGATCGAGACCATCCTGGTCAACAAGATGAAACACCATCTCTACTAAAAATACAAAAATTAGCTGCGCATGGTGGCGCATGCCTGTGATCCCAGCTACTTGGAAGGCTGAGGCAGGAGAATTGCCTGAACCCAGGAGGAGGAGGTTGCGGTGAGCCGAGATCGCGCCATTGCACTCCAGCCTGGGTAACAAGAGCGAGACTCCATCTCAAACAAACAAAAAAAAAAAGAGAGACAGAGTCTCACTCTGTCACTCAGGCTGGAGTGCAGTGGTGTGTTACCAGTTCACTGCAACCTCTGTCTCCCAGGTTCAAGCAATTCTCCTGCTTCAGCCTCCCAAGTAGCTGGGACTACAGGCATGCACCACCACACCCAGCTAATTTTTGTATTTTTAGCAGAGACGAGGTTTTGCCATGTTAACCAGACTAGTCTCAAACTCCTGACCTCAAGTGATCTGCCGGCTTCAGCTTCCCCAAGGGCTGGGATTACAGGCATGAGCCACTGCACCTGGCCTGTTCTCATTGTTTATACTCTTCTCTAACTTCATTTACTTCTACAGCTTCAATCATGTCACAATAACAATTAATAATATTTATTGACTACTTTACGTTAGGAGCTTCACATGGATTATTATAGTTAATTTTAAAACACAAGCAAACCCCAAAAGAACAGAAAAGCAACTTTTGCAAGGAAAAATACATCTATGAGATAAGTGTCATCCTCATTTTCAAACAGGAATTAAAGGCTTAGGCCAGGCTGGGCACAGTGGCTCACGCCTGTAATCCCAGCACTTTGGGAGGCCGAGGCGGGTGGATCACGAAGTCAAGAGATCGAGACCATCCTGGTCAACATGGTGAAACCTGTCTCTACTAAAAAATACAAAAAATTAGCTGGGCATGGTGGCGTGTGCCTGTAATCCCAGCTACTCAGGAGGCTAAGGCAGGAGAAGTTCCTGAACCAAGGAGGCGGAGGTTGCAGTGAGACGAGATTGCGCCATTGCATTCCAGCCTGGGTAACAAGAGCAAAACTCCGTCTCAAAAAAAAAGGCTTAGGCTGGTTAAGTAAGTTGCCTGTAGTCACACAGCTAATTAGTAATGAATCCAACATTTACACTCCTGTGCCATGCTCTAAACATAGAACTATATGACTCTTACGTATGGAAGAAACTAAGACTCTAAAATTCTGTATCTCTAAATCTGACCATTTCCAAGTTCCAGACCAAATTTCTATATAGCTGCTTACTATGTTTGAAGGATGTCTTGAAGCACCATAAACTCAACATGTTTAATGTCAAACTCATTTTCTTTATCCCCCAAATCTGCTATTAATGTTTTGTATCTTGCTGACAGTATCGTTATTCTGTCAGTATCCATGGAAATCTTTTTTAATAACTCTATTGAGATGTAATTCACATCGCATACAATTCACTCATTTTTTTTTTTTTGAGACGGAGTTTCGCTGTTGTTACCCAGACTGGAGTGCAATGGCACGATCTCGGTTCACCGCAACCTCCGCCTCCTGGGTTCAAGCAATTCTCCTGCCTCAGCCGCCTGAGTAGCTGGGACTACAGGCACGCACCACCATGCCCAGCTAATTTTTTTGTATTTTTAGTAGAGACGGGGTTTCACATTGTTGACCAGGATGGTCTGGATCTCTTGACCTCATGATCCACCTGCCTCGGCTTCCCAAAGTGCTGGGATTACAGGTGTGAGCCACCGCGCCCGGCCAATTCACTCATTTTAAACGTATAATAAAATGGGTTTTAGTATATTTAAAGGGTTGTGCAATCACCACCACCATCAATTTTAGAACATTTTCATTACTCTGAAAAGAAGCCCCTCTAGGGAGAGCACAATGTCTCATGCCTGTAATCCCAGCACTTTGGGAGCCTGAGGCTGGTGGATCACATGAGTCCAGGAGTTTGAGACCAGCCTGGGCAACACAGTGAAACTCTGTCTCTACCAAAAATACAAAAATTAGCTGGGCATGGTGGCATGCGCCTGTGGTCTCTCAGGAGGCTGAGATGGAAGGATGGTTTGAGTCCAGGAAGCAGAGGTTGCAGTGAGCCAAGATCATGTCACTGTACTCCACCTGGGCAATAGACCTAGACTCTGTCAAAAAAAAAAAAAAAAAGAGCCCCTCCATTTACATTCTGTCCTCTGTATTTGCCTATTCTAGACCTAGAAATCTGACACGAACCTTAGATGTTCCCTGTCCCTAATCTCTCCCTACCTTGAGAATTAACTGGTTACATTTTGTTCATTACTTCAGGTGATAACTCTGGCCTTTCCATGTCGACCACACTTTAGATTCAAGCACTCATTTTTATTTTTTTTTTCTTTTCTTTCTTTTTTCCTTTTTTTTTTGAGACAGAGTCTTGCTCTGTTGCCCAGGCTGGAATGCAGTGTCATGTTCTTGGCTCACTGCACTCTCCACCTCCAGGTTCAAGTGATTCTCCTGCCTCAGCCTCCCAAGTAGATGGGACTACAGGTGCCCACCACTACGCCCAGCTCATTTTTGTATTTTTAGTAGAGACAGTGTTTCACCATATTTGCCAGGCTGGTCTCGAACCCCTGACCTCAAGTGATCCTTCCACTTCGGCCTCCCGAAGTGCTGGGATTGCAGGTGTGAGCCACTGCACCCATCCATCGGGCACTCATTTTTTAACCCAGTTCACTTACTTATTTACTTAGTATTACTAACTTGTCTCCCTTCCATACTATATAATGCTGCTAAAGACTCCTCCCAAAACATTCAACGGTTTCTTACTATACAGAGAATAAACTTCACAATCCGTAGTATGGCACTCAAGATCTACCATATTCAACTCCAGACTACTTTTCAAGCCTTATATCTCCCTCATGTGCCATTCATTTCATGCTTCAGTTATATTGAATTATAAGAAAAATGTATGACATGTGTCACATTTTATAGTTTTCAGTTCCCTGGCAAAATGTTCAAGCTTGGCTTTCATATTAGATTATATGTTTTTATACAAATCATACATATTTGTAGATGCAGAATACACATACTAAACGCTTTTCTAAAACTGGGATATAAAAACCCATTTCAAAGATAATTGGGTGGAATTTTTCATCAAAAGGATATGGAAACTGAAGAAATGCTGTCCAGCTGATTGGAAAAAACCTTTGGGCTGGGGCACAATGCAACTGCTGGAGTCAGTATCAGTTCTCCCAACAAGTCCATGCCGGTCACGTCATCAGGGATGAAAAGCATTACTGGATGTCCTAGCACAGGGTGAATTCTGCTGCAGTATGATTCAATCGTATCAAATTTTGGTCTACTGTCAGAAAACAGACAAGTCAAATTTAATATTTTACCCTCTTAAGAAATTATTTAAAAGAGCATTCAAAATTTTTATAATTTCTAACATATGTGTGACCATATAACCTGCCATATCAGTTTTGTTGGAATAAATAACTTGTGTCTCACTCAGGAAACCACAGCAATGGAAGTAACAGAAAAACTAGCATTTCAGGGATGGTATCATGGCTCCTGCTTTTGCTGCCACTAATGGATGCTTCTTAGTTTCTCTTTAAAAAAAAAAACATTTTAGACCAGGCATGGTGGCTCACACCTGTAATCCCAGCACTTCGGGAGGCCGAGGCAGGCTATCACTTGAGGTCAGGAGTTGGAGACCAACCTGGCCAACATGGTGAAACTCCATCTCTATTAAAGATACAATAGCTGGGGGTAATGGTGCACACCTGTAGTCCCAGCTACTCAGGAAGGTGAGGCAGGAGAATCACTTGAACCTGAGAAGCAGAGGTTTCAGCGAGCTGATATTGCGCCACTGCACTCCAGCCTGGGTGACAGAGCAAGACTTTCTCAAAAAATAGTATTATTTTATTTTATTAGATAAGGGGTTCTCACTATGTTTACTAACCTGATCTTGGACTTCTGGCAATCTTTCTGCCTTGGCCTCCCAAAGTGCTGGGACTGCAGGTATGAGACATCATGCCCTGTTTCTTATTCTCAAGTATATTTCCTCCACTAAAATTAATCTTTGGTTCTGAGCAAGTTTCCAAATTCATTTAAAGGGCAGCATAGGGGGCTGCGGTGGCTCCGGCCAGTTGTCCTGGCGCTTGAGGAGGCGAGGCTATGAGTTCAAGGCCAACCTGAGCAACATAACAAGCTCTCATTGATTAACAAATAAATAAATAAATAAATAAAGGGCAGCATTGTGTGAGAGGGGCCATGAATCACAAACGGCCTAAAGCTGGCCCCATGATACTTTGAAGTCTGCTCTCACACATGCTGCACCTTCCCCTGAAGAGGTCTGAGGTTGCTGTTTGATGAGAACAATTAGAAAAAATCAGGCCATCTTTCTCTCCTAGAAAGAATCTAGTAAAATTTTGTGTCTGTCTACTTTCCAGTAGCTCTTTCTAAACAGAGAGAAAATAGTCAACCTGAAAGCTGATTAAGAATGAATGAATTTATTAAGAGGAAATATTAATGAACTTTTCCTTTCTAATCAGGTCATCCAAGGAAACACATCTACAAACATTGGCTCAAAGGCTTAAACTTGTATCAGTAAAATTATGATGAGCTGACTACCTGTAAGGACTATATAATATTAGAGGATCACTAAAGAAAGATATGGAGTAGGGAAATTATTACCTATATATTAAATGACAAAAATATTCTCATCTGAGGTGTAATTTTGGTGAGAATAAGAAAACAGACTAAAAACCAAAGGCAGTCTCTTTAACCCCTAAGAGCCTATGACTACTAGTGTTACCTCTGAGCATATAAATAGAGGCAGAAACTAATGAATAAAGACTAAATGAGGGCTGGACACAGTGGCTAATGCCTGTAATCTCAGCACTTTGGGAGGCCAAGGCAGGAGTATTGCTTGAGCCCAGCAGTTTGAGACCAGCCTAGGCAACACCCTCATCTCTTCAAAAAAAAAAAAAAAAAATTTTTTTTTTTTTTTTTTTTTTGAGACAGAGTCTTGCTCTGTCACCCAGGCTGGAGTGCAATGGCACAATCTCGGCTCACTGCAACCTCCGCCTCCCAGGTTCAAGCGATTCTCCTGCCTCAGCCTCTCGAGTAGCTGGGATTACCGGCACCTGCCACCATGACCAGCTAATTTTGTATTTTTAGTAGAGGTGGGGTTTCACCATGTTGGCCAGGCTGGTCTTGAACTCCTGATCTCAGGTGATCCATCTGCCCTGGCCTCCCAAAGTGCTGGGATTACAGGCATGCGCCACCACACCCAGCCATAAATTTTTTTTTTAATTAGCACAGTATGGTAGCATATTCCTGTGGTCCTAGCTACTAGCTACTAGGGAGGATGAGATGGGAAAATGACTTGAGCCCAGGAGTTCGAGGCTGCAGTGAGCTATGATGGCATCTGGATTGAACAGAGACCCTGTCTCAAAAAACAAAAAAAAGAATTAATTAATTGGACTTAAGCACATGTTAGTTCTTTTCTTGTTACAATTCAGTTTCACTTTGGATTCTGTGATAGTTAAATGGCACAGGAAGGCAAGACAGAAGGGCTTTGTGTGTTCCATATTGTTTACCACCCCCTCCGTGGATTTTTTACATTTATTATTATTATTTTTTTTGAGATGGAGTTTCGCTCTGTCGCTGGAATGCAGTGGTGTGGTCTAGGCTCACTACAACCTCTGCCTATTGGGTTCAAGTCATTCTCATGCCATGGCCTCCCAAGTAGCTGGGAAGGCATGTGCTGCCACGCCCAGCTAATTTTTGTATTTTTAGCAGAGACAGGGTTTGTCATGTTGGCCAGGCTGGTCTCAAACTCTTAACTTCAAGTGATCCATCTGCCTCAGCCTCCCAAAGTGCTGGGATTACAGGTGTGAGCCACTGCACCCAGCCTGATTTATCTTCTTGGAATCTGAAGAAGATAGAGATGGGCAGAGAGGTGATTTCCAAACCTATGCAAAATGCTGATACACAAAAAATAATGTACAATGAATTCCTTGGTATTTATACTCTCTAGCCAAGAATTTAAGTAAAGTTTTAAATTCATAGTCTTCTCTTCTCACGCCTAAATGAGATTGGAACTAGCAGGGTTTGTTTCATTTCATTTACAGAAGAAAATAAGGCCTGAAGAGAAGGTAGCACTTGTCTTCAGGTCAATTAGAATAGTTTCAAGTATACAAATAAATTAAAATAGCAGTTTTGGGGCCGGGCGTGGTGGCTCAAGCCTGTAATCCTAGCACTTTGGGAGGCCAAGATTGGTGGATCACCTGAGGTCAGGAGTTCAAGACCAGCCTGGCCATCATGTTGAAACCCCATCTTTAAAAGAAAAAAAAAATAGCAGTTTTCAACATAAACAAAGTTTAATTCTGCTTTTCTTTTTCTTCTTTTTTTTTTTTGAGACAGAGACCCACTCTGTCACCCAGGCTGGAGTGTAGTGGCACGATCTCAGCTCACTGCAACCTCCCACTCCCTGGTTCAAATGATTCTCCTGCCTCAGCCTCCTGAGTAGCTGGGATTACAGTCGACCGCCACAATACCTGGCTAATTTTTTGTATTTTTAGTAGAGATGGGGTTTGTCCATGTTGGCCAGGCTGGTCTCGAACTCCCGACCTCAGATGATCCACCCACCTCGGCCTCCCAAAGTGCTGGGATTACAGGCATAAGCCACCACACCCAGCTGCACTTTTCTTATAGAGAAGTTGACACCTGGCACTTAAAAACAACGAGTGAGACAATTTCCAATTTCTACCCACATTCATACTCATGAGAGGAGAGTAAAACATGCAGAGGGACAACAATGCTTTACGCCTTCACCTCGCATAATGCTGAGAGTCTACCACAAGAGCAATTCCGTTCCAAAGGTTCAAAGTAGGTTCATTCTCTACCCTGCAAAGCAAAGCAAAGCAAAGCCATCTCTCAAAGATTCTAAAATCAGTCTCTGTTTGACACAAATTTTGGCCCATGACTACTACCACCCCAGAGAGTACTAGAATTCAGTAACTTCATTAACCAAGGGGAAAATGGCAACATCTAAGTTTACCCCCTCTAGGGACAGGGATGAATCTACTAGAATAAGAAAATATGGAGGTATCAGAAAATTAGTTTCAAGGTAGCTTTAGGTCAAGGCATCAAACTAGGAAGCTTTTGGAAATAGGACAATAATATCTGAGAAAAATTGCAGAGCCATAGCATCATCTTAAGCCATAGACTTAAGAACTTACCCAAAGAACTCTGTGGAGAGGATTCCATTTACCTTTACACTGAAATTAAATCTGATCTGCAAAACAATAAATTAGGTGTGAGATTTAACATAAGCCAAGATACACATTAAACAAAAACTTCCATACCTAATCCCTAAGGGAAAATAATGTTTGAAAACTTTTAAATTATACATTTGAAGGGTACAATGTGGTGTTTTGATATATGTATACAATATGGAATGATTAAATCAAGTAGATAAGCATATCTATCATGTAATGTACTAGCTTTTTTTTGTGAGACATTTGAAATTTACTCTTGCTATTTTGACATATATAATACATTATTATTGACTATAGTCACTCCCCTGTGCAGTAGATTCTAAAATCTTATTCCTCCCAACTGAAACTTTGTACCCTTTAATTAACAACTGCCTATTTCCTTCCTTAACCCACTGCCAGCCTCTGGTAACCACCATTCTATTCTCTACTTCTATGAATTTGACCAGATTCCACATAAAAGTGAAATAATACGGTATCTGTCTTTCTGTTGATAAGAAAATGTGGCATATATACACAATGGAATACTGGTTAGCCTTTTTTTTAATTTTTTGAGACAGGGTCTTGCTCTGTTGCCCAGGCTGGAGTGCAATGGTGTGATCTTGTCATCCCAGGCTCAAGTGATCCTCCCACCTCAGCTTTCTGAGTAGCTGGGACCACAGGCACATGCCACCACACCTGGTTAATTTTTGCATTTTTTTATAGAGACAGGATTTCACCATATTGCTCAGCCTGGTCTTGAACTCCCAGACTCAAGTGATCCTCCTGCTTCAGCCTCCCAAAGTGCTAGGATTATAGGAATGAGCTACCACACCCAGCCTAGTCAGCCTTTAAAAAGGAGGAATCCTGTCATTTGCAACATGAATGAACCTGGAGGAAGAAGACTTTTTTTTTTTTGAGACAGTTTCACTTTGTTGCCCAGACTGGAGTGCAGAGTACAATGGCACAATCTCAGCTCACTGCAACCTCCGCCTCCCAGGTTCAGGCAGTTCTCCTGCCTCAGCTTCCTGAGTAGAAGGGATTACAGGCATGCACCAGCTAATTTTTGTATTTTTAGTAGAGACCGTGTTTCACCACGTTGGCCAGGCTGGTCTCGAACTCCTGATCTCAAGTGATCCACCTGCCTTGGCCCCCCAAAGTGCTGGGATTACAGGCGCGAGCGACCATGCCCAGCCAGGAAAAAGACATTCTTTATCACTTGTATTTTCCCTAAACATACTTAATGCTTGCCTGTGTCCAAATTCTAAATCTTAAATATACTATACTACAGCTCCAGGTAGTCAGAAAATATCAGGAATCCCTGCCCCTTTGCCATTCTCCCAACCTATCCCTTATCCCTTCACCTCTCTCTTTTTTTTTTTTTTTTTGAGATAGAGTTTCACTTTGTCACCCAGGCTGGAGTGCAATGGTGCAAACACAATTCACTGAAGCCCCTTCATCTCTTTTTTAAAGGAATTATTTCTATTATTTTCATAAAATATTCCATGCTTTTTTGTTTTTTCTTCCACTTCCCAATCTGATTTTTATGTCCTCTCCAATTTACTTCACTGTTCTAATTATTCTCTCCCTTCACCTGTATTTTTCTTCTGTGTAACATAAGGTAAGAAGTGACTCTAGAACCAGACTGCCTGAGTTCAAATCCTGATTCTCCAAGTTATTTACTCACTGTACCATAGTTTTCTCAGCTACAAGATGGAAACGATGATGATAAAACTTACTTCACAAGGGGTGTTGTAAGAGTTAAGTGAGCGAGTGAACAAAGAGCACTTAGAATAGTGACTGAAACAATAGGCAAAAAGTAGGAAGATAGCAGAAGGGGAATGTCACAGATATGCTTAACTGTGTTTGTCTTTATAAACCTATCTACAGATAATAAAAAATTTAGCTCTAATATTCAAAATATTCTATCAAAATTTCTTGGCCAGGCGTGGTAGCTCATAAGTGTAATCCCATCACTTTGGGAGTCTGAGACAGGTTAATCACTTGAGGCCAGGAATTCAAGACCAGCTTGGCCAACATGGTGAAACCCCATCTCTACTAAAAATACAAAAATTAGCCAGTCATTGTGGCACGTGCCTATAATCCCAGCAACTCAGGAGGCTGAGGCAGGAGAATCGCTTGAATCTGGAAGGTGGAGGCTGCAGTGAGCCAAGATCAAGCCACCACACTCCAGCCTGAGCAACAGAGCAAGACTCTGTTTTTACAGTCACTTTAGAAAAGGAGATAAACAGCAAGGTTTATTATCTAGGTTTAACGAAAAACAAAGCACAGAGGAGGGAAGAGGTATCTAAAGTGATACAACAAAGCAGTAAAAAAGTGAAAATGACCCAAAACGAAGCTCTCTCTATCCAGAGGCTTCTCAGCTATAACATATAACCAACATTAAGATTGCCTTGGCCACGTGTGTTGGCTCACACCTGTAATCCCAGCACTTTGGGAGGCTGAGGTGGGTGGATCACTTGAGGTTAGAAGTTTGAGACCAGCCTGGCCAACAGAGTGACACCCTATCTCTACTAAAAACACAAAAATTAGCCAGGCACGGTGGTGCACACCTGTAATCCCAGCTACTAGAAAGACTGAGGCAGAAGAATCGTTTGAACCTGGGTGGCAGAGGTTGCAGTGAACCAAGATGGCACCACTGCACTCCAGCCTAAGCAACAGAGTGAGACTCTGTCTCAAAAAAAAAAAAAGATTGCCTTGGGCTGGGTGTGGTGGCTCACACCTGTAATTCCAGCACTTTGGGAGGCCAAAGAAGGAGAACTGTTTGAGTCCAAGAGTTAAAGACTAGCCTGGGCAATATAGTGAGACCTTGGTCTCTAAAAAAAAAAAAAAACAATTGTCTTAAGGACATAAAACCAAATCAATTCAAAATTGAAAGTTGTCTTAGCCAGGCGAGGTGGCTCATGCCTATAATCCCAGCACTTTGGGAGGCTGAAGTGGGTGGATCACCAGGTCAGGAGTTCAGGACCAGCCTGACCAACATGGCGAAACCCCGTCTCTCCAAAAAAATACAAAAATTAGCTGGACGTGGTGGCACTTGCCTGTAGTCCCAGCTACTAAGGAGGCTGAGGCAGGAGAAGCACTTGAACCTGAAAGGTGGAAGCCGTAGTAAGCAGAGATCGTGCCACTGCACTCCAGCCTGAGCAACAGACAGAGACTCCATCTCAAAAAAAAGTTATCTTTTTTTTTTTTCCTGTGACAGGGTTCCATTCTGTCATCTAGGCTGGAGGGCAGTGGCACAATCATGGTTCACTGCAGCCTCAACCTCCTGGGCTCAAGCAATCCTCTCATCTCACCCTCCTGAGGAGCTGGGATTACAGGAGCTCACCACTACACCCGGCTAATTAAAAAACATTTTTTTTTTTTGTAGAGACAGGGTCTCACTATGTTGCCTTGGCTGGTCTTAAACTCCTGGACTCAAGCGATCCTCCTGCCTCGGTCTCCTAAAGTGTTGGAATTACAGGCATGAGCCACCATGCCCTCAAATATTAAATATTTTCATCATCTTCATTGAAAGAAAATGAACCAATCATATTTGCCTATGTCTTACAGAGTAAAGGTCTCTGGAAAACATATGACTTAAACAAGAGAATCATTATTGTACAAAAGAACAGCTTACCTTAGGGTGCACCATGATGATTTTACGTAAAAGATGCTTTATAACCAGACAATCTGTCATCAAAGTCCTGGGCTTTTCATCCACCTGACATAATGCAAGAAAAACATCAACCACACATACACAATCTCAAGAGCACAAATGCATTAAATTATGGCATTTCCTCTTCTAAAAGTAACTATACCTCAGAAAGCTTTTTGGACATCCAAGGGGAAACATTTTTGGGAATGAGAATGATATGCAAAAGAAAACCTAAATAGCCATCACTTCTTGAGCTAGAGTATCTATTACATGGAACCTCAAGAGACACAAGAACAACGATCAGAGTAAAACTCATAATGTCAAAACCACCTTTGGGGACAAATTTAAAAGTAATTCAGATTGGAGTTGATAAGAATAATTCTACCATCCTAAAGGCTTTGGAACAATTGGTATTAAGAATCTGAGTGATACTTTTTAAAAAATAAATTTCAAAAAAGTATTTGAGTGGAGATGAAGGAGCAAACACTAAAAGAAGTCTATCTTTGACATCAATCCATTAATCCAAACATTTATTTATGAGGAAAAGCTGTAGAGCAAAAAGCCAAAAGTCAGAAGACCTGTGTTCCAGTACTGGTTCTGTAAAAAAAAAAAAAATTAACTACTCATGAACAAAAAAATCACTGCTCTGGATCTCATTTCCTAGTCTCCAACACAGGAACAAAACCTACCCTGTCAGCCAGACACAGTGGCTCACACCTGTAATCCCAGCACTTTGGGAGGCTGAGGTGGGCAGATCATGAGGTCAGGAGTTCAAGACCTGCCTGACCAACATGGTGAAACCTGTGTCTACTAAGAATACACACACACAAAAAAAATTAGCCAGGTGTGGTGGTGCACACCTTGTAATCCCAGCTACTCAGGAGGCTGAGGCAGAAGAATTGCTTGAACCCAGGAGGCAGAGGTTGCAGTGAGCCGAGATCATGCCACTACAATCCAGCCTGGGTGATAGAGCAAGATTCTGTCTTAAAATAAAATAAAAAAATTATAAAAACCCGCCCCCTTTGACCTGGCAGAACTGTTTTAAGGATCCATATATTTGAAAGTGTAGGCTGGGTGTGGTGGCTCACGCCTATAATCCCTGAACTTTGGGAGGCCCAGGTGAGCGAATCACCTGAGGTCAGGAGTTCGAGACCAGCCTGGCCAATATGGTGAAACCTCATCTCTACTAAAAATCCAAAAATTTTCCGGGCATGGTGGCATGTGCCTGTAATCCCAGCTACTCAGGAGGCTAAGGCAGGAAAACTGCTTGAACCTGGGAGGTGGAGGTTGCAGTAAGTCAAAATGGCACCACTGTACTCTAGCCTAGGTGACACAGCTAGACTCTGTCTCAAAAAAAAAAAAAGGAAAAGGAAGTGTACATTATACATGGTAACAGTAACAGATACTACTCATTGAATACCTATGTGATAAGTATTGTGTAGGCTCTGTATACATACTACCTCACAATAATCCTGTAAGGTAGGTATTGCAATCTCTTGGTTTTTGTTTTGTTTTTTGGTTTTTTTTGAGATGTAGTTTTGCTCTTGTTGCCCAGGCTGGAGTGCAGTCACGTGATTTCAGCTCATTGCAACCTCCACCTCCTGGGTTCAAGTGATTCTCCTACCTCAGCCTCCTGAGTAGCTGGGATTACAGGGGCATGCCACCATGCCTGGCTGAGTTTTTGTATTTTTAGTAGAGATGGGGTTTTGCCATGTTGGCCAGGCTGATCTCAAACTCATGACTTCAGGTGATCTGCCCACCTTGGCCTCCCAAATTTCTGGGATTACAGATGTGAGCCACCACACCTGGCCCCTTCTTAGTAGATTTTTTTTTTTAAAGTCTCAGAGAAGTTAAGCAACATGCCTATGGTCACTTAGCTGTTCAGTTGTACAGCCAGAACTTGACCATAAGTCCTTTTTTGTTGTGTGAGTGATTAAGTCTTTCTAATACCAGTTGCCCATGCTCTTTCCAATACACTACAAACACTTCCCTAGAAATATAAGATTTACCACTAGGTGAAGACTTTACTCCAGGAATGGTGCCAAAGTTATCTTGTTTATATTACCTAATTTAAGCTTCACAAAAACTCTATTAGGTACCCAAATTTTATAAATAAAAGATTGTGCAGGATCTGGATTTTTAAAAACAAAGGAAAATAAAAATATCTATTTTACAAAAGAGTCTCAAAAAGGTTAAACAGCTTGTCCAAGGTTAGCCAGGTTGATCTGGCTCTAAATCTTTAGCATTAACCACTTACCTATACTGACTCACTATTACAGTATTTCTAAAACCAAAATTAGAAACAGCCTCCTAGAAAATACAGAAGTCCAAAACAATGAAAAAAGAAATACAATCAGAAATCAGTTGTTTGAGAGAATACAGAGCCATATGCTAGGTATATATATGTTAAAAAGAAAAACGGTCCCAAACATAAAAATTTGATAACGAAACACACAAATATATAAGGATAAAATATTACAATATTTTATTTTATTACTATGCTTTTTTTTTAATTTATAGAAACACGGTCTTGCTTTGTCACTCAGGCTGGAATATAGTCACATGATTGTAGCTCACTGCAACCTCGAACTCTGGGCTCAAGCAATCCTCCCACCTCAGTCTCCCAAGCAGCTAGGACCACAGGTGTGCACCACACCTGGCTAATTTTTAATTTTCTATAAAGACAGGGCCTCACTATGTTGCCCAGGCTGGTCTCAAACCCTTGGCCTTAAGCAATTCTCCCACCTTTGCCTCCCAAAGCACTAGAATTACAGGAATAACACCCAGCCTTAAAATGTTTTTTATAAGTACACTGAAAAAGAAGTCAAGAACTGTGGCAATAGCTTAGGATTAAAAAAAAAATTATTACAAAAATGGGCCAGGCATGGTGGTTCACATCTTTAATCCCAGCACTTTGGGATGCCGAGGCAGGCAAATCACTTGAGGTCAGGAGTTTAAGACCAGCCAGGCAAACATGGTGAAACCCCACCTCTACTAAAAAAACAAACAAACAAACAAAAAAATTAGCCAAGTATGGTGGCATGCTCCTGTAATCCCAGCTACTCTGGAGGCTGAGACACAAGAATCACTTGAACCTGGGAGGTGGAGGTTGCAGTAAGCTGAGATTGTGCCACTGCCCTCCAGCCTGGGTGACAGAGTGAGACTCCGCCTCAAAAAAAAAAATTACAAAAACGGATGGGGGATTATTAGAAAATTCTGTAAACATGTCTAGGATTATTCATGCATGTAAATAGTGGTAATTAAATAATAACTACTCAGTATATATATATATATATATATATATATCGTAGTCACATCCTTCATTTTTAAAATTTTAATATAAAATGTTTAAACAATAAAAAAGCAATAGTCTTTAAAGCATTTTCTGTACTTACCATTTCCAAAACAACTTCCTGGAACAGGCGTATCATAGAGAGGGCTAATTTTTTTTTTTTTTTTTTTTGAGACGGAGTTTCGCTGTTGTTACCCAGAGTGGAGTACAATGGCACGATCTCACCAAAACCTCCGCCTCCTAGGTTCAAGCAATTCTCCTGCCTCAGCCTCCCGAGTAGCTGGGACTACAGGCGCGCACCACCATGCCCAGCTATTTTTTGTATTTTTCATAGAGATGGGGTTTCATCTTGTTGACGAGGATGATCTCGATCTCTTCACCTCGTGATCTACCCGCCTTGGCCTCCCAAAGTGCTGGGATTATAGGCGTGAGCCACTGCGCCCAGCCTAGAGAGGGCTAATTACATCTAACAGTGAGACAGCTGAAGTGAAAGTTCCTTGAGCAACTACTGGAGAGAGGCTACAATGAATGATTATATTTACTGAATACTTGCTATATGCCAAGAGTTTCTATGCAAATAAGAAATAACCCCACTTTATAGAAGCAGATAATGAGATTCAATAAGCTAATTAACTTGTCCAAGGTCACACACAGCTAGTTAAGTGGAAGCACTGGGATTCAAACCTAGAGCTGACTAACTCCACACTCCACATTCTATTATGCAATGTTGCCTCTCCAAAAATGTTCATTTTCTGTGTATACAGGTAGCTATCTGAATGGGACAATATATAATCCATCATTATTTTTTATGGAGCAATGCTTATGTATAGCTACTCAATATATGCATTTACTCATAAAATATTAATGTGGCTTATTATGTACCTGGGCCTATAAACATAAATAAGACAATCTCTGAATTAGAAGAGTTCACAGTTCAGTAGAAGAGAAAGACTAATTTATATGGCAATGTGAAATTTAGATAAATGAGGTGCTAAAGGAACACACCAGAAGAACTGACACCTAACACAAAGGTAGGATAAAGTGACTAATGTCAGGTCAGGGAGGATAGTTAATACAACACAACTAACCCCTTTTCAGATCTACTCATAGAATTATTAGAGAGAGGAAGAGAGACGACAAAGCCTTTTACAATTGGGTGTTGGGTGTTAGAGACCCAGTACCCGAGCCTGACATACCTACAGAAGCACTGAACTTACTTCTGTACACCCCTGCACAGCAGAAAACACTATTAAATCACATGGTTTTAGCTTCACCTTTAAGTATGTCTAATTATATGATAGAATATATAAGTATGTTTTCAAATATGAATGTATGCAGTCATGAGCCCTTTATATCACATTCTAGAAGAAAGTCTCAATCTCTCTTCCCTCCACACTTTAGATACATACACACAGAATTATAGATGTATAAATATATAGATATGTTTGTGCATATATGTTTGTATGTATATATGTATAATTCACTTGATCATTTAGTGTTATTACAAAAATATTAAACTGGATAAAGCTGTCAAGAAGATCTTAGAAAATCAGATTGCTTTTGGAGGGACATGTTACCCAGCCTAATGAACCTCAAGATGCAAGACTAGCTGTGGGCATAAACGCAAAGCCCAGTATCTCTCCTAAATGAAACTTTCCTTAGTCTTCCTTGCGATTAACTTTCCTCCCATGCCCAAATTAATGACTCATTTATTATAGCCTTGGACGTCTCTGTGAGTCTTTGCCGTGAACCTTGCTACTTAACCTTTCTCCTCAATCGAGGCGTACATGATGAAATCTTTCACAATCTTCTTTTTATTTCTTCTCTTTCTCTTCATTCAAATGTTGTTTAAATAGCTGCACAGTATCCAAAACAATGAGATATAATGGAAGATGCATGAGGAAATCCTTGTTCCCTTGAGGCTAACGCCGTCTGACTGTACTGCTCTTTTACCTGTCATCTGCATCACCAGCTGACTCCTGGTCATGAAGCTCAGTTTTCCTCTGTACTCCACATGCTGTCATCATTTTGACTGATACCCATATCTAAGCAGATAACTAGCCCAAGCAACAACCTAGTCTCACAATTCCCTGACCTTTTCAACAATAATGACCCTGACCTCTACTCGGTCCCAGCCACCTATTTCCATGGCCACAGCTTGGAACTGTTCCATTCTGAAAATCTTAACTTGAAATTTCCCACTCTATTGTGAAAAGATGTACACGAAGATATTAATAATGACTGCCTTGAAAGGCCAAATTATGTATATTTTAAGTATCTGTTTTGATCATACTTTGATTTTTCTGAGGGAAACACTATTTTTGCAATTAAAAAAAAAAGAGAGAAACTTTATCACTCTGATAACAACTTCCTATTCTTTCAAGTGTCAGAATCTCCTACACCCAGAAAATCTGTTTTTCAGTCTCATCAAGACCTCCAGACTCTGACCTCTTCCCATGGTTTAGGTGCCCTACCTCCATGCTCACATAGCATTCAGTGCTTGCTTCTATCATTCATCCTGTGATCACACCAGATTGTAATTATGTGTTTACTCCTTGATCTTTCTATCTTATTCCAAGTTCCTTGGGACAAAGTAATGTATCTTAAGATACTATAACTACAGACAGTATCTAGCTCATTGACACTGACTTGAACAAACACACGTGTCTGGATGAATAAATAAATATTGAAATAGCCCTGATCTATATGAGTCAGACTTTGGTTCAAGTTCTAATTCTGCCACTTAACTTTTGTATGACACTGGGACAGTCAGTCAAGTTCTCTGAATCCCAACTTTCTGGTCTGTAAAATGGGGTGATAATCCTCATCCTACCCACTTCATAGACTTGTCAGGAGACTTACTTTATATAAATGTTATATATACAAATTATTGCTTCTTCAAGCTGACTAAAACACAGAACCGCGTTTCCCAGAATTGCCCTTCTTGGTCCACTGGAATCACCTTTTTATTGCTACTTGACATGAATAGCTTCAGAGTTGACTAACCATTAATTGCTCCAGATTGTTCACCCTCCATTCTCCTAAAGAAGATAAGGCACAGCCAGGCATATCTGTTGCCCTATTGTATACCCATTACTTTCAGAATGAGCATATAATTATTCAAACATGGAGAAAGGCTGCCCAACAGCTTCCTGGGAGAATGTTTAAAGCACTGTAATTCATTATGTCTCCACCAACTCTACGGAAGGAAAATAGGAGATGAGAGAACTGTTAAAGGGAATGGAGAGTGAATTATCACTCTCATAAATGTGGACTACAAACAAGTCAATAAAAAGATCTCTAAACCAAACTAATAAAAATGTATCCCAGTAGGATCTGCATTGAGAGTCACTTTTTATTTTATTAGGAGATCTAAATTCAAATAAGGGCTTGTTTCATTGGTTCTGCATATTAGGAATAATGTTCCAAAGCCTAGGCCATACTGTTATGGACTGAATTGTGTCCCTCAAAATTCATCTGCTGAAGTCCTAAGTCCCAAAGTGACTGTATTTGGAAGTAGGGCCCTCAGGAGCTTATTCAGGTTAAATGAGGTTGTAAGGGTAGGGCCCTGATCCTAGGTCTTAATAGGACTAGTGTCCTTATAAAAAGATACACCAGAGCCAGGTGCCACTAGTCCCCACCTATAATCCCAGCTACCAGCTACTTGGCAGGTTGAGGCAGGAAGATCACTTGAGCTCAGGAGGAGTTCAAGGCTGTAGAGTGCTATGACTATACCTGTGAATAGCCACTGCACTTCAGCTTGTGCAACATAGCAAGACCACATCTCTAAAAAAAAAATTAAATAAAAATAAAGAGACACTAGAGATCTCTTTCTTTTCAGGCACATGCAGAGAAAAACCACATAAGGACACAGTAACAAGGCAGTAGTCTACAAGCCAGGAAGAAAGGCCTCACCAGAAGCCAGCCCTGACAGCACACTGACCTTGGATGACTAGCCTCCAGAACTGTGAGAAAACAAATCTCTATTGCTTAAGCCATCTAGTCTGCGGTATTTTGCTATGGCAGCCCAAGAAGACTAATAAGTATAATACCCAGACCAATTAAATCACAATCACTCAGAATGGGACACAGACGACAGTATTTTTGGAACTCCTAGGTGATCTAATGTCTGCACAGGCAGGTTTGGGAGCCAATGCCTTATTTATTTCAACTTGGAACTGTGATGGACCTAGGCTTTTCTTTCCTGTTACTAGATTTGCAGAAAAATAAGAATAAAATCATGAGTAATTTAGAAGACCACAACAAAACCTGCCTCAAAAATCATCTGGAAGGGTGTTACTCCTGTCATGTCCTGAGAATAGCTGCCTTCCTCTGAAGTCCAAGTCAGCTTTGCAGAGATTCTGGGCAGTAAGGACTGGATTTCTGTGTGAGAAGAAATGGCAACAAAGTCAAACAAGCAGTTTGGATAAGCGCCAGGATTTCTGGATTTGTTTATTAAACTGGTGAGCCAAGAAGGCTTTTCCCTGATGAAAAGATTATCTACAAGATTTAAAATATGACTGGAAATGGCTATGAATCAGCAAATTGCTTGAACATTTAGAATTACTTTATGGGATTAGGACATTTAATCTCATCTTTTCCATTTTTTTCATTTGCTAAATCAATTTTTATTTTCCGTTAATTTCCACAAGGTAATGTTTAATGCCATATAGCTTCAGAACTGATGGTTCTGATATTCTTGTATTTTTAAATAAATCAATTCATTATTTAATAAACGTAAGTCTAGTACATGAACTAATTTAGAGCTGAAGCCTGAAAAATTCAAGAGTGACTCTCAGGCATGTACCTTTCTTTTTTTGTGTGTGAGATGGAGTCTTACTCTGTCACCCAGGCTGGAGTGCAGTGGCGTTATCTTAGCTCACTGCAACATCCACCTCCTGGGTTCAAGTGATGCTCATGCCTCAGCCACCCAAGTAGCTGGGATTAGAGGTATGTACCACCATGCCAAGCCAAGCTTATTTTTTTTGTATTTTTAGTAGAGAAGGGTTTCACCATGTTGGCCAGTCTAGTCTCAAACTCCTGGTCTCAAGTGATCTGCCACCTTGGCCTCCCAAAGTGCTGGGATTACAGGTGTGAGCCATCATGCCCAGCCCAGCATGTACCTTATATAGCATGTTCTTTAATGAGATTGTCTTTAAAAAAGAAAATTAGGCCGGGCGCGGTGGCTCAAGCCTGTAATCCCAGCACTTTGGGAGGCCAAGGCGGGTGGATCACGAGGTCAACAGATCGAGACCATCCTGGTCAACATGGTGAAACCCATCTCTACTAAAAGTACAAAAAAATTAGCTGGGCGCGGTGGCGCGTGCCAGTAGTCCCAGCTACTCAGGAGGCTGAGGCAGGAGAATTGCCTGAACCCAGGAGGCGGAGGTTGCGGTGAGCCGAGATCGCGCCATTGCACTCCAGCCTGGGTAACAAGAGCGAAACTCCGTCTCAAAAAAAAAGAAAATTAAACTCTTACCAATTTAATTTGTGGATTAACCGCTTGGTATATTTACACGTATTGATTCAGAACTGTCTTTCTATAAAGCATCGACAAGTCCCGAATCATCAACAACAAAGTATGTACCATCGTTCTTCTTCTCTACACCATGGCACTCATGTTACAAGGGAAAAACCAAATCTTCTATCTCTTATTTTACAAAATGCCATCCCTTATTTCCTCTACATGTATCTGCAAGATTTACTTTCCTTTTTTTTTTTTTGAGGCGGAGTCTTGCTATGTTGCCCAGGCTGGAGTGCAGTGACATGATCTCAGCTCATTGCAAGCTTCACCTCCCAGGTTCAAACGATTCTCCTGCCTCAGCCTCCTGAGTAGCTGGTATTACAGGTGCACACCTCCATGCCTGGCTAATTTGTGTATTTTTAGTAGAGTTGGGGTTTCATCATGCTGGCCAGGCTGGTCTCGAACTCCTGACCTCAGGTGATCTGCCTGCCTCAAACTCCCAAATTTCTGGGATTATAGGCATAAGCCATCACACCTAGCCTGCTTTGTTAATGATGTTGACAATGTTGATATTATACAAGAATTAAACTTTGAAAACCTAATGATGATAAAAAATATGCCCTACAATAACAGCACAAGTTTCTCCTAAGGCATTCATGCTACATATCTCATAATGCTTTAACCACCTCAAAAAAGTGTACACATTCCAAAATCAAATTCTAGCTAACGACTGGGCCCGGCAGCTCACACCTGTAATTCCAGCACTTTGGGAGGCTGAGGCAGGTGGATCACCTGAGGCTGGGAGTTCAAGACCTGCCTGACCATCATGGTAAAACCCCATCCTATAATAATACAAAAAAATTAGCAGGGCATGGTGGCAGGTGCCTGTAATCCCAGTTACTCAGGAGGCTGAGGCAGGAGAATCACTTGAACCCAGGAGGTGGAGGTTGCAGTGAGCCAAGATCGCACCATTGCACTCCAGCCTGGGTGACAAGAGTGGAACTCCATCTCAAGAAAAAAAAAATAAGAAAGAAAATTAGCTATCAATCTTGATGTCTCATGTTAATCTTCAGTTTTGCCACTGATCAACTTTCTGACCTAAGGCAACCCCCCTTTTCTGTGATTCAATTACCATTCGGTGAAATAAGAAAAAATTATGTCTGAATGATATTTCAGTTTGATTAGTAAGACAGTACAGAAATGGCATAAATGTTGATATATGAGAAAAGGTTTATAAATAACTTTGAATTCTTTAGAAATCTTAATAATAATTTAAGATAAATTATGTAGCTATTTGGGGGGAAATCAATTTCAATAGTCTCACTCCACATACACAAACACACAAATCCAGACAGATTGACTAGAGTTAAATGTAAAAAGGTGAAACAATAATAAAAGCCTTTGATTTCAAGATAAATTGAGCATATGCTGAAATATCATCTTCCTGTTCAAACATATAAAATAATACAAGTATTTTTAAATCTAAATAAATACATAGTTATGGCGAGAAAAAAAGAAAACAGAATTTTTTTTTTTTAAATAGAGTCTTGCCCTGTTGCCCAAGCTGGAGTGCAGTGGCATGACCTTGGCTCACTGCAACCTCTGCCTCCCAGGTTCAAGACAGTCTCATGCCTCAGCCTCCTGTGTAGCTAGGATCACAGGTGTGCGCTACCGTGCCTGGCTAATTTTTATCTTTTTAATAGAGACTGGTTTTTGCCATGTTGACCAAGATGTTTTCAAAAAGTGATCTGCCTGCCTTGGCCTCCCAAAATGCTGGGATTACAGGTATACGACACCTTACTCAGCCAGAAAAGAGAAATCTTCATAGACCAGAAATGGGAAGGTGTTCTTCTTCCCCCTTCTTTGAAAAGAACAACAAAAAGGGAATGAAAGAGAGATTCCACAATAGTAGACAAGAACTAAAATGATGCATAATATTTAGGCCTAGACTAGGAACATAGAGCTAACACTGTAACACTCACAGGTTTAAGAGCAAGAGACACACAGGAAGTCTAAGCAAGAGACCAATACATGAACAAAAGCTAGAGGCTCACTACCTGTCTACCTGAATGTTAGTTACAGCCAAGGGGGTTCTAGTAGCAGCCTCACTGATGTGAGATGAAGGCCATAGAGCCATTTCGTGTAAGTGGTGAAAGAACTCAGAACTACATAATCTATTAAGACGCGAGAGCTTCACATTTTACCACCCATACAAAAATTAATTCTAAGTATACATCATACAAGGCTAAGGCTCAGTGACTCAGAGAGCCTCCTAAGGACAGTTGTCAACACAAAATGTGTTCAGGTTAAACAGATCACAAACAGCTCTTAATTAAAAACTACCAGGCAAAGAAGATTAATACTATGAAAACTATAATACATATCAACCAATGCACTTACACCTAAGAAAATAAAGTTAATGAAACAATCTGGGAGAGATTTAAAAATAAGTATCTATATTTTATACCTTCAAAAAGTAAAAGAAGCCATGAAACACTGTTGTAAATTAAACAGAAAGGAATGGGGTATTAGAAGTCTTATAAATTGGCTGGCACAGTGGCCCATGCCTGTAATCCCAGCACTTTGGGAGGCAGAGGCGGGTGGATCACCCGAGGTCAGGAGTTCAAGACCAGCCTGGCCAACATGGCAAAACCCCATCTCTACTAAAAATACAAAAAAAAATTAGCTGGGTGTGATGGCAGGTGCCTGTAATCTCAGCTACTTGGGAGGCTGAGGCAGAAGGATTGCTAGAGCCGAAGAGGCAGAGGTTGCAGTGAGCCAAGATTGCCAGCCTAGAGGACACAGCAAGACTCAAAAAAAAAATTAAAGATACTTTAATTTTTTATTTTAATATAGAAATTAAATCTTTAATTTCTAAAAATTAAAGTGTTTGAAATTAAAACTATATGTATGCTTAGACTGGACACAGTAGAAGAGCAAATTTAAAAGAAAAGTTAGTACATGAATGTTCATAGCAGGATTACTCATAATAGTCAAAAGTGGAAACAACCCAAATGACCATCAAATGATGAACAGCTTAACAAAATGTGGCGTATTCAGCCATAAAAAGAAATGAAGTGCTGTTACATGCAACAACATGGATAAACCTTGAAAGCATAATGCTTAAAGAACCCAGACACAAAATGCTACATATTGTATGATTCCATTTATATGAGATGTCCAAAATAAGCAAATTGCCAGAGACAGAAAGTAGATTAGTGTTTGCCAAGGCATAGAAAATGAAAGTAAGCAGAGTGACTGCTAATGAGTACATGGTTTCTTTTTAAAGAAAATGTACTGGAATTAGATAGTGATAACAGTTACTATCTGTTACACAGGCAGGAATCAATGGCTCATGCCAATAGTCATAGCACTTTGGGAAGCCGAGGTGGGAGGACTGCTTGAGCCCAGGAGTTTGAGACCACCATGGGCAATGTGGCAAAACCCCATCTCTATAAAAAATACAAAAAAATTCACGCCTGTAATCCCAGCACTTTGGGAGGCCAAGGCGGGTGGATCAAGAGGTCAAGAGATCGAGACCATCCTGGTCAACATGGTGAAACCCTGTCTCTACTAAAAATACAAAAAATTAGCTGGGCATGGTGGCGCATGCCTGTAATCCCAGCTACTCGGGAGGCTGAGGCAGGAGAATTGCCTGAACCTAGGAGGCGGAGGTTGCGATGAGCCGAGATCGCGCCATTGCATTCCAGCCTGGGTAACGAGCGAAACTCCGTCTCAAAAAAATAAAAATAAAAATAAAATAATAACTAGGTGCAGTGGTACACACCTGTAGTCCCAACTACTAGGAGGACTGAGGTGGGCAGATTACCTGAGCCCAGGCGGTTGAGGCTGCAGTGAACCATGATCACACCACTGCATTCCTGCCTGGGTGACAGAGTGAGACCCTGCCAAAAAAAAACCACAGTTATACAACCCTGAAAATACACTAAAACCCACTAAATTGTACACTTTAAAAATGGTTGTGTTTATGGTATATGCATTTTATATCAATTAAAATAAGAAAAGGCAAAAGACATTAAAAATAGATCCAGAAGAAATAATGACTGAGAAATATAAAATAAGGACAGATATAAGTGCTATTTGAACAAATTTACCAAATGTCAAGCAGGATACATTTCTAAAAAACAAGGCGAAATCAAAAATTTAAAAAGCCACACAGTTAACACATCACAATGAAACCCAAAATAACAAGGATAAGCAGAACCCTGTAAGTTACCAAAAAAAATTAAATTAGCAAAAAACACATGAGTTAGCAATGTTAAATGCCAGAAGATGATCTACTACCATCTTCAAAGATTTGAAGTAACTTTGAATCTGGATTTTTTTTTTTTTACTTTCTTAATCTATCCATCTCTGTCTGTCTGTCTGTCTGTCTGTCTGTCTGAAAGAGGGTCATGTTCTGTGGCCCAGGCTATGTGCAGTGGTATGATCACAGCTCACTGCAGCCTTCAACCCCTGGGATCAAAGGATCCTCCTACCTCAGCCTCCTGACTCACTAGGACTACAGGTATACACAATGCCCAGCTAATTTTTTTTTCTTCATATTAAACTGCTTAGGGAAATTTTCATAATTTTTTGTAGATATGGAATCTCATTGTTGCCCAGGCTGGTCTCTAGAGATCCTCCTGCCTCAACCTGCCAGAATTCTCGGATTATAGGCATGAGCCACATCACCCAGCCAAATCTGTACTTTTTTTTAAATTGCATTTTAGGTTTTGGGGTACATGTGAAGGACATGCAAGATTGTTGCATAGGTACACACATGACAGTGTGATTTGCTGCCTTCCTCCCCATCACCTATATTTGGCATTTCCCAAATCTGAACTTTTAAGAGAGCCAAACTACCATTACAAAATGAGAGACTTAAAATGTTTACCATCCACCAGTCCTCACTCAAAGAACCAATAAACAAACCACCATGTCCATTTAAACATGAATTTACATTTTTTGCTGAGATCATGTGGGGACAAGGAGAAAGAATGAGAGATCATTATCAGTATCAAGCCACTGCTTCACATAGGTCTTCAACTGTTAAAGTAGACAGAAAAATTTCAATGAGATGACATTATGAACACATAGCAAAACCATGTACTGCGGCTTTTCCTCCCACATTAATGAAATAACCAAATAAGGCCTCAAACCAAAAACTACTATAAAACTGGATAAAATATATGAGATAATTGTTTTCAGGCACTGGACAATAGATAGCACAAGGTTACAATTCCTTGAAAGAAGGGAAACTCATAAGGTTAGTCTCGTAATTGCCCTAGATGTCAACTTGGGGAAATTTTCCTATCCACAGAACAGGGACATGGAACCCAAGCAGAGCACAGTGGTCCCACTAAGCTGAGGAGGCAAAGAATAGATTTTGGAGTTGTGAAAGTACCTGGAATCTACAGGGCAGGGCACTGGAGAAGAGGGAGCTGCACAAAGTACAGTACTAAAGTCTGTGTAGGAGCTCCCCATGAGTCCTTGCAGAGAGTGAGACTATATGCAATTTCCGAAAGAGCAGGTGCCATGAAGTTGAGAATGGAACAAGATACTAGCAAGATTTTCCAGTGCTGAAAAATGTTGGCCTTCAGGCCTTGCTAGAATGGGGGAGACCTTGTTAAAACTGCTGGTGTCTAGCTGAGATGCTACACAGATAATGCTTTAGTAATAAAAACCATACTCTAGATGAAGGTCTGCTCTAGACCCATCCCAAAAAAGTCTAAGGCCATGCCTTGCCTTGATAAAATCCACAGAGGAGATAGAGTTTGGAGACTAAATGGTATCAAATCAGAAAAGTTTGAAAACTGCATTGGCTTTCTACAAACCTACCCTTTAAAATGCATAAAAACAAGCCTGCATAAGGTCAAGGTGCATAGCCTACTAGAATAAAAATTAATCTCTCCAGAGATAGATAATGCAACACAGAATAATAATCATATTGCCCAGTATAAATCAAAAATTTACTAAATATGCAAAGAAACAGGAAATGATAACCCACAGTCAAGCAATTAATAGAAACAGAATCTGAGGGCCAGGCTTATGCCCATAACACCAGCACTTTGGGAGGCCAAGGAAGGAGGATCGCTTGAGGCCAGAAGTTTGAGCCTAGGTTAGGCAACATGGCAAGACTCTTGTCTCCACAAAAAAAATAAAAAATTAGCTGGGTGCGGTGGCACATGCCTGTGGTCCTAGCTACTCAAGAAGCTGAGGCAGGAGATCACTGAGCCCGGGAGCTGGAGGCTGCTGTGAGCGATGACTGTGCCACTGCACTTCAGCTGGTGACAGAGTAAGACCCTGTCTCTGAAAAAAGAAAAGAAACAGAACCTGACATGGTACAGATATTACATTTAGGAAAGACTTTAAACAATCTATTATAAATATGTTCAGAGACTTAAAAGGCAGCCCTAATGAGTGAACTGATAGGAAAGGTCAGCAGATAAATTAACAGTATACAAAAGGAACCAAAAGGAAATTCTATAACTGAAAAGTTAAATAATTGAAATGGAGAATTCACTGGATAGGTTTAATAGCAGATTTAGAGGTGACAGATGTGTCAGTGAAATCACTGAAGACAAATAACAAAAACTATCCAATCTGGAGATTAAAGAAAAAAAGACTGAAGAAAAATGAATAAAGTCTTAGGAATCTGTAGGAAAACATCAATCAGTCTAAAATATGTGTAATGGGAAAGAAGATAGGAGAATGAGAAAGAGGATAAGAGAATAAAATGAGAATAGGATGAGAAAAACATGAAGAAACCATGGGCAAAATTCCCTAAAATTTCATGAAAAATATTAAGATGTGAAAAGCTCAGCAAACACAAAGTAGGATAAATGAAAAGAAAATCACATCTAGGCATATAATAGTCAAAATGATAAAAACCAAAGATAAAGATAAAATATTGAAAGAAGCCAGAGGAAAATCACACATTATATACAGAGAAAGTATAATATGAATCATAGCTGACTTCTTACCATAAGCAATAGAGCCCAGGCCCAGGTGTGGTGGCTCATGACTATAATCCCAGCACTTTGGGAGGCCAAACCAGGTGGATCGCTTGAAGCCAAGGGTTTAGGACCAGCCTGGCCAACATGGCAAAACCCTGTCTCTACTAAAAATATAAATTGAGAGATATTCCACTGTAATCTCAATGCTATTCAGAGGCTGAGGCACAAGAATCATTTGAGCTGGAAGGCAGAGGTTGTAGTGAACCAAGATTGTACCACTGCACTCCAGCCTGTGTGAAAGAGCAAAATACTGTCTTAAAAAAAAAAAAAAAAAAAAACCCACAAACCCAATAAAGGCCAGAAGACAATTGACAACATCTTTCAAAATGCTAAAAAGGAGAAAACTATCAAGCCAGATATTCCAGTGCAATATCCTTTTAAAATGAAGCTAAGGTAAAGGCATTTTAAGATAGAAGATGAAATAATCTGTTGCTAGAAGATCCACTAAAGAATTTTCTTCAGGCTGAAAATGGAAATCCAGCTATTCAAGAAGAAATGAAGAGCACCAGAAATCATAAATAAGTGGATAAATACAAGGGACTATTTTTTTCTCCTTGAATTTTTCTTAACAACTGACTTTTCAGAGCAAAAACAATCTCATAAGGCAGGGAACTGTAAGTACTTGAATATTTAAAAATACTTAAAATTGAGCACAAAAAATGTATTTACCTACTCTTTTGTCAATATCACAGTGTCTTAATTACCGTAGCTTTATAAGTCTTAAGGCAGGTAGTGCCAGTCCTCTGACTTAATCTTCAATATTGAGTTGGCTATTCTAGGTCTTTTTCTTTCCATATAAACTTAATGTATTTATTTTTTGAGATAGTCTCGCTTTGTTGCCCAGGGGGGTCTTGAAGTACTGAGTAGCTGGGACTCCAGGCACATGCCACCATGCTCAGCTAATTTTTAAATTTTTTAGTAGAGATTGGGTCTTGCTATGTTGCCCAGGGGGGTCTTGAAGTACTGAGTTGAAGTGATCCTCCCACCTCAGCCTCCCAAAATGCTGGGATTACAGGTGTGAGCCATCGTGCCCAACCTTTCCATATAAATTTTAGAATCAGTTTGTCAATATCCACAAAATAACTTGCTGGGATTTTGACCAGGATTGCATTGAATCTACAGCTCAAGTTGAGAAAAACATCTTGACAATAATGAGTCTTCCTACAGTTTTCCTATCCGTGAACATGGAATCTCTCTCAATTTAGTTCTTCTTTGATAACTTCATCAGTGCTTTGTCATTTTCCTCATATTAGTCTTATACATATTTTGTTAGATTTAAATCTAAGTATTTCTTTGTTGGAATGCTAATGTGAATGGTAACTTTTTAAAATATCAAATTCTACTTGTTCATTGTTAGTGTCTAAGAAAATGATTGACTTCTGTATTTTAACCTTGTATCCTACAAGCTTCCTGTAATCACTTATTAATCCACTTAAATTTTTTAACGAGTTTGTCAGTTTCTATAAAAAGTTTGCTGACATCATGACTTTGTTGAATCCATATATCAATTTGGGAAGACAGAATATCTTAGCAATATTCAATCTTCTAATCTATGAACACAGTATCTCTCTCCACCTATTGTTTAATTTCTCTCAGCAATGTTGTATAGTTTCAACATGCATATCTTTTACTTTTTAATTTATCTCTAAGTGCTTGGTGTTTGTTGATACTAGTATAGAGCTTTAAAAAATTTTTATATTCCAATTATCTGCTGCTAGTATATAAAAATAACTTTTTTTGTGTAATATATTGAAGTCTGTAAAGTGATCATTTTAAATTCACATATTTGTTCTAGACATTACTTTGCAAATTCCCCAGCATTCTGTACATAAACAACCATGTCATCTGCAAATAAAATCAGTTTTATTTCTGCTTTTCCAACCTCTAGGGCTTGTTTCTTTTTCTTGTCTTATCACATTGGCTAGGACCTCCATTACTATTCTTAAACAATATTTCCAAAGTCTTCTTATGAAAAAAGGCTTAAACAAAAAATACACTATGAAAAATTGTATTTATGTAAAATATATAGGCTTGAAAAAAAAAGGCAGCCAGGCATGGTGGCTGTAATTCCAGCACTTTGGGAGACCAAGGCAGGTGGATCACTTGAGGTTAGGATTTCAAGACCAGCATGGTCAACATGGTAAAACCCCATCTCTACCAAAAAATACAAAAATTAGCTGGGCATAGTCACTTGTGCCTGTAATCCCAGCTACTTGGGAGGCTGAGGCACCAGGATCACTTGAACCCAGGAGCTGGAGGTTGCAGTGAGCCGAGATCATACCACTGTACTCCATCTAGCCTGGGCACCAAGTTGAGACCTTGCCTCAAAAGAAAAAAAAGAAAAAAGAAAAAAAGACATAAAGGAAAACAGCTAAAATGTTAATGGCAATTATCTCTAGAATTATTGGTGATATTTATTTCTTTCATTGTTCTTTGTTTTATATAATGCATATAAGATACTTCATAGAGGAAAACAGTAAAACTAATTAAAAAATACACACAGAGTAATTATTCAAATAAAACTCAGATTTGATAAAGGCAGACAACTCTATAATATCTGAAAAAGTAAAATTCCTGCCAACTATTTGGCTACACAGTAGGTATTCTTTATATTTGACAACTAATATTCTAAATTATTCTTTTTTGAGTGGAAACAAGAAGTACAATAGAAATAAAAATGTCTTTTTTGTTCCTATCATAAATTTTTCCAATAACTAAAAAGAATTTCATTGATACCATCCAGTATTCTGTTAGCTTCCCCAAAACAAGTGACTTATATTTAAGAAATACTTTTAGGCATAGTGTGGTGGCTCAGACCAGCCTGGCCAATATAGCAAAACTCCATCTCTACAAAAAAAAAAAAAAAAAGCCGGGCATAGGCTAGGCACGGTAGCTCATGTCTGTAATCCCAGCACTTTGGGAGGCTGAGGTGGATGGATCACCTGAAGTCAGGAGTTCAAGACCAGCCTGGTCAACATGGTCTTGAACTCTAAAAAACTAAAAATACAAAAATTAGCTATGTATGCTGGCGAGCGCCTGTAATCCCAGCTGTTCAGGAGGCTGAGGCAGGAAAATTGTTTGAACCCGGGAGGTAGAGGTTGCAGTGAACTGAGATCATGCCATTGCACTCCAGCCTAGGCAACAAGAGTGAAACTCTATCTCAAAAAAAAAAAATTTAGCCAGGCGTGGTGGTGCATGCCTATAATCCCAGCTACCTTTGGGATTACAAAGGTAGGGAGGCTGAGGCAGAAGAATCACTTGAACCCGGGAGGCAGAGGTTGTGGTGAGCCAAAATTGCACCACTACACTCCGGCCCGAATGAGAGTGAGACCCTGTCTCAAAACAAGAGAAATCTAGAAATGTTGGGACAAAACAAATAAACTATATATGTGTGTGTGTGTGTGTGTGTACATATATATGTATATACATACATATATATAGAACCCATATATATATACACACACATATATATAGAACACATATATATACACACACATATATAGAACACACATATACACACATATTTATATACACACATATATATATAGAACACACATATACACACATATATATACACATATATATAGAACACACATATATATACACACATATATATAGAACACACATATATATACACACACATATATATAGAACACACATATATATACACATATATAGAACACACACATATATATAGAACACATATATATAGAACACACACATATATATACACACATATATATAGAACACACATATATATACACATATATATAGAACACACATATATATACACACATATATATAGAACACACATATATACACATATATATATAGAACACATATATATACACACATATATAGAACACATATATATACACACATATATATAGAACACATATATATACACACACATATATATAGAACACATATATATACACACATATATAGAACACATATATATACACATATATAGAACACATATATATACACACACATATATAGAACACATATATATACACACATATATAGAACACATATATATACACACATATATATAGAACACATATATATACACACACATATATATAGAACACATATATAGAACACACATATATATACACATATATAGAACACACATATATATATAGAACACACACATATATATACACACACACATATAGTACACACATATATATACACATATATATATAGAACACATATATATATACACACACATATATATAGAACACATATATACACACACATATATATAGAACACATATATATACACACATATATATACATAGAACCCATATATATATATATATACACACATATATATAGAACCCATATATATACACACACACATATATATATACACACACATATATATATAGAACACATATATATATACAGACACACATATATATATAGAACACATACATATATATATACACACACACACACACATATATATATATAGAACACACATATATATATATACACACATATATATAGAACCCATATATATACACACACACACATATATATATACACACACATATATATATAGAACACATATATATATATATACAGACACACATATATATATAGAACACATACATATATATATATACACACACACACACACACACACATATATATATATAGAACCCATATATATATATATATACACACATATATATAGAACCCATATATATATACACACACACATATATATATACACACACATATATATAGAACACATATATATATATACAGACACACATATATATATAGAACACATACATATATATATATACACACACACACACACACACACACACATATATATATAGAACACATATATATATATAGAACCCATCCTGCTTTTTTTGTTTTTTGAGACAGGGTCTCACTCTGTAACCCAGGCTGGAGCAGAGTAGCACAATCATGGCTCACTTCAGCCTTAACCTTCCAGGCTGAAGCAATCCTCTCACTTTAACCTCCTGAATAGGTGGGACCACAGGCGCACACCACCACACCCAGATAATTTTTTTTTTTTTTGGTAGAGATAGGGTCTCCCTATGTTGCCCAGGCTGGTCTTGAACTCCTAGGCTGAAGTGATCCTTCCATCTTGGCCTCTCAAAAGTGCTAGGATTAAATACATGGGCCAGTGCACAAAGCCACCCCACCCTAAGTATTAAGACAATGGATAATTTTATTATTATTAATAATAGCTAACATGCATTAAGCTTTTTTTTTTTTTTTTTTTGAGACAGAGTCTCACTCTGTCGCCCAGGCTAGAGTACAGTGGTGCAATCTCAGCTTACTGCAACCTCCACCTCCCAGGTTCAAGCAATTCTCCTGCCTCAGCCTCCTGAGTAACTGGGACTACAGGCACACGCCACCATGCCCAGTTAATTTTTGTATTTTTAGTAGAGACAGGGTTTCACCATGTTGGCCAGGATGGTCTCGATCTCTTGACCTTGTGATTCACCTGTCCCGGCCTCCCAAAGTGCTGGGATAACAGGCACACACCACCATTCCCAGCCGCATTAAGCATTTTCTTTATGTTGTACAATATGCTAATGCTTTCTATTATCTAACTTATCACAACCCAGTGAGGCAAGGATTGTATTATTCTCATTTTTACAGCTGAGAAAGCTGACGTTCAAATGTTACCTAGCATATTAACAACAAAGTCAGGGTTTAAACATAGGACTGTCTGACTCTAAAATCTGTGTTTTTAATCACTATAAATACCTATTTAGAGTGAAATAAATTTTAAGAACATAAGCAACACAGTATAAACATTCAGTTTCCATTATTTTATTTTCCTTGGAAAAGAATATAATCTTATAAAAAGCTGTTGTTCAAAGAACAACTTTTATGTAATATCGTAATTTTTCAAGAAGTACCACAATGACATTCTTGTATCAGTAGAGAATTAGAAGCAAATGAGATTTAGGAAATCAATACATTAGATGACCCATCTTTCTATAGCCAACTGAACATCATGAAACGATGGCATTTTAACAATGAAGTGGAAGTTCAGGGATTTGTACATCATGGTGTCAAGCTAATGAATGAATTCATTCTAAATTTCATCCTAGAAGTTTGTCCCTAAAGACATAGAGAAGGCTGGGTGCAGTGGCTCAAACCTGTAATCCCAATAATTTGGGAAGCTGAAGCAGGAGGATCACTTGAGCCCTGGAGTTCGAGACCAGTCTGGGCAATATACAGTGCCTATCACTTAAGAAAAAAAAAAACAAAGTTCAGAAAACAGAAGTAGTAAACACTTACTAATAGGTTCAGCTAATTATAATTAAAACTTTTAACCATCTCATTAACTTGTAAATTAGCTTAAATATTTTAAGTAATTGCAATTCCCAATGCTAGCAAAGTGCAGTGAAGTTGGTAACTTTACTACAAATGCTACCATTACATGACACAACTTTTTTGAGATGGAGTCTCGCTCTGATGCCCAGGTTGGAGTGCAGTGGCATGATCTCGGCTCAATCCAACCTCCACCTCCCAGATTCAAGCAATTCCCTTGCCTCAGCCTGCTGAGTACTTGGGACTACAGGCTTTTTTTTTTTTTTTTTTTGGTAGAGACAGGGTTTCACCATGTTGGCCAGTCTGGTCTTGAACACTTGACCTCAAGTGATCCACCCACCTCAGCCTCCCAAAGTGATGGGATTACAGGTGTGACCCACCATGCCCAGCCGTCACAACTTTTTACAAAGCAATTTCAGAGCCATAAAAACGTACATAGACTTTAATCAAGTTAATTCTATCACAGAAAATTAATCCTACAATCTTCAGTATAGTAAAAAGCTATATGCATTAAGATATTCATTCCCAACACTTTGGGAGGAGGCCAAGGTGGGCAGATCATGAGGTCAGGAGTTCAAGACCAGCCTGACCAACATGGTGAAACCCTGTCTCTACTAAAAATACAGAAAATTAGCTGGGCGTGGTGGTGCATGCTTGTAATCCCAGCTACTCAGGAGGCTGAGGCAGAAAAATCGCTTGAACCCAGGAGACGGAGGTTGCGGTAAGCTGAGATCACACATTTCACCCCAGCCTGGACAACAAGAGTGAAATTCTATCTCAAAAAAAAAAAAAAAAAGAAGGAGAGAGAGATAATTCATTCTAGTGACATTAATCAGCACTTAATGAGAACTGTGTACTCAGAATAACCACTGTGCTACATGCATTATACACATATTACTTCCTTAGGCCTCAGAACAATTTTATGAGGTAGGTGCTTTCAAAAGATCAAAAACTTGCTCAAGAACACACAGTATAATCTCCTAGCTATCCCGCTATTCATAATAATAGGGGAAAAAAGAAAGAACAAACCTAAATGTCTATTAATAGAAAAATGGTTATTAATTTATGATACAACCTGATGGATAATTTAGCCATTATAATAATGACTAGAAGACTATGTCATAACATGAAAAATGCTTATGTTAAGTGAAAAAATAAATAGGAAAACACTGCATATATATTGTGACTACAACAGTATTAAAAAACATGGTGGGGAACCTGAAATGAATAAAATAAAATGCCAAAGTTTATTACATAATAAGTTTTTCAATTTCTCTATTTTCCAATTTTCCAAATAAGCTTTATGGCTTTTATAACAAAAGGTTTTATTTAAAAGTTTCTCCAATGGTGGCAAAAGTTGTATTTTAGGGGTTTGTTTTTTGCTTTCAAGAGACTTAGCAAACCAACAACTATTTGGTTTTAATTGGCCTGACTCCTGTCCTTTTTAATCTTATAATAACGCTTGCAAGTAATATACCAGTAAATAAAGTAGCAATACTAACATATTTTTTTCTTTCTTTTTTTTTTTTTTTTTTTGAGACAGTTTCGCTCTTGCTGCCCAGGCTGGAGTGCAATGGCTTGATCTCAGCTCATCGCAACCTCCGCCTCCTGGGTTCAAGCAATTCTCCTGCCTCAGCCTCCCAAGTAGCTGGGATTATAGGCATGTGCCACCACGCCAGGCTTTTGAATTTTTAGTAGAGACAGAGTTTCTCCATGTTAGTCAGGCTGGTCCCGAACTCCCGACCTCAGGTGATCTACCCACCTTGGCCTCCCAAAGTGCTAGGATTACAGGTGTGAGCCACTGCGCCTGGCCTACTAACACATATCTAAGAGTAAGGTTAAGTCAAAAGGAGGTTGTTTCTGTAGCTTAAATGTCATTAAACTGGCAAATTATTTCCATATTATACAACAACCCTAGACAGGCTTAGAAAAGGAAAGACAAAGCAGGGCATTTTAATGGAGGATCGGTGATCTTTCCGAAATGTTGTCTCAAATCATTCATTTTAGTCCAGGCATGGTGGCTCACATCTGTAATCCCAGTACGTTGGGAGGCCAAGGTGGGTGATCACTTGAGGCCAGGAGCTGGAGACCAGCCTGGTCAACATGTGAAACCTGCTTGTACTAAAAATATAAAAATTAGCCAGGCATGGTGGTACACGCCTGAAATCCCAGTTACTCAGGAGGCCGAGGCTCAAGAATCACTTGAACTCAGGAGGTGGGGGCTGCGGTAAGCCAAGATCATGCCACTGCACTCCAGCCTGGGTGACAGAGTGAGATTCTGTCTCTTATTTCAGATTATAAATACATAATTCATTCTAAACAACTTTTCTATAATTTTTTTTTTGAGATGAAGTCTCACTCTGTCACCCAAGCTGGAGTGCAGTGGCAGGACCTCGGCTCACTGCAACCTCCATCTCCTGGGTTCAAGCAATTCTCCTGCCCCAGCCTCCAGAGCAGCTGGGATTACAGGCACCCGCCACCACTCCCGGCTAATTTTTGTATTTTTAATAGAAATGGGGTTTCACCATGTTGGCCAGGCTGGTCTCCAACACCCAACCTCAGGTGATCCACCTGCCTTGTCCTCCCAAAGTGCTGGGATTACAGGCATGAGCCATAGCCCCCAGTCTTCATTCTATACTTTTTCTTTTTTTTCATTCTACACTTCTAAATTTCACTCCCTTAGAAGACAGAGGGATTAGTGGCCATGACTCCATAATCATAGAACTCACCTAGCCAAGAAGCCAGTCAACCAAGGTGTGGCTACCAAGTCTCCAACAAAGAAATAAGCACCCGAACCTCATACTACCATTGGTCCCCAGACAAAAAGGACACAGACTGAGAATGGAGAGAGAAAAACTTGACCACCTTTACAAGCCTGCATTTGCCTTTTTACACAACTCAACAATCTGATTATCAAATCTCACTGCCAAATGTGAGGCTACTGGGTACAATTATATAGATTTACTCAACTTGTAGTACAAGAGTGAAGTGAGAAGTTGTCAAGGGAAGAGAGAAATAATATCTCTATGTTCAAAAAGCATAAATGAAGAACTGGTTATCTGAAAAACGAATAAAATAGGCAAACCTCTAGTAAAACAGTATACTTAGAGTAGACCAAAATACTATGGAATGGTAGTTAAAACAAAGCCTCTGGAACCAGTCTTTCTAGGTTGATATACCCCATTCAATCACTTACTAGACTTGTGACCTAGAGCAAGTTACTTAACCTTTTTGTAGTTAAAATACAATCATTGTTATTAGTATTATCATCATCACAACCATCAAGAAAAAGGCACAAAAGCAAAGACGCTCAAAAGAGATATGAGTACAAATATCTTTAAAACATAAAATAATACCATAAATAACTTCACATCAATTAATTTGAAAACTAAGATGAAACATCTAATACAAGCAGGTACATGGCAGGTGCTAATAAATATGCATAGATGAATAAAAAGATAAAAGAACAAAAAGAAGTAAACAGGCCAATTTCTTGTGTACACACACACACACACACACACACACATTTTTTTCCCCAAATAAAGGGTCTCAGTCTGTCACCCAAGCTGGAGCATGGTAGCATGATCAGAGATCACCATAACCTCAAACTCCTGGCCTCAAGCCATCATGCTGCCTTGACCTCCCAAAGTTTGAGATTACAGGTGTGAGCCACAATGCCAGCCATATTTTTAAATATATATATATGTTTTTGTTTTTGAGACAGAATCTCACTCTGTCACCCAAGCTGAAATGCACTGGCATGATCTTGGCTCCCTGCAACCTCTGCCTCCCTGGTTCATGCAATTCTCATGCCTCAGCCTCCTTAAGTGCTGGGATTACAGGCTTGAGCCACCATGCCTGGCCTCAAACTTTCTTGTGTATAGGTTAGCTTTGCCACATCTTCAAAGAACAGATACAAAAAGTTCCAAAGAAGAGAAATCTACCAACTCATTTTATAGAGCTAGTATAATCTCGATACCAAAAAGGACAGATTGGTTTATGATATAAACCAATCTCACTAGGAACACAGACTTAAAAATTAAATCCAGGATATGTAAAAGTTATATACCATGATCATGATTACAGGTGTGAGATTACAGTTGTTAGATTACAACTGTAAGGATGTTTCATCAGAAAGTCTATTAACACAGCTCACCATGGACTAAAGATATATAATTTATAATTCACAAATATCCATAATTCATAGATTAAGGATATATCTATCTCTCTCTATATACGTAGCATAATCAGAGGTGTGTGTGTGTGTGTGTGTACACTTCTTTTTTTTTTTAAATAAAGATGGGCTTTCACCATGATAACCAGGCTGGTTCTGAACTCCTGACCTCAGGTGATCCACCCACCTCGGCCTCCCAAAGTGCTAGGATTACAGGCATGAGTCACCACACCCGGCCACAAATAAGACATTTTATTTGCCACTATTGTAAGTCTGAACTTTAAACAGATTCTTGGACTGGTGGTTCATATCCATCAGCTTGTTCAACTTTAGCACCTGTCTCATCCCCAGTGGCTTTTCCAGAACTACCTTCACCATGAAGCTCCATGAGTTTTCCCAATTCAAACTTGGGCTTCTTCAGCATTTTTACTTTTCTAACGAAGACATCATGGAGAGGATAAATAGATTGGCAAGCCTGTTCTATGTCTTTCCCAATGCTGTCTGGAATCAATTTACTGACCACTTCTTTCAAGTCATTTGTCTGCACCTCTCGGGTCATGATATCCATCATCTTCTTCCGGATTTGGCGGACCTGTTGGTGCTGAGCATGAGAGGTCTTCTGTATCTGATTGTGGCGTTTTTTAGTAAAACCAACACAGAACAGATGAAGCAAGTAACCATCGGTAGTCTTGACATCAACATGAGCTTCAATCGTTGTCTGCCATTTTTTTGACCATGGAACACATTTTGTCACGGGTCAGATCCATACCATGGAAGTTAGTCAGGCAGTTTTTGCCCTGAACATCTTCAGTAATCAGCCTGAATTTCCTAAATGCAACTTCATCATTCTGCAAATCAGCAAGACTAACTTCAAACACTCGACCCTTGAGGCCATCAGATGCAATTTTGGTTCCTTGGGTCCTGGTGACTAGCGTCTTTCCAATATTTCTTATGTTGAACATAGCGGGTGCTTTCACATCATACCAATCTTTCTTAGAAAATGGATCAACCACTTTCTTCTTGGCTCCCTGTTTGCCACCTTTCGTAAGGCGCTTGTTCTTGCCAACCACCATGGTGCTGCTCAGAGAGCTAAAAGGGCACTTTTTTTTCCTTATAAGTAGAAATGGGTTCTCACTATGTTGCCCAAGCTGGTCTTGAACTCCTGGACTTAAGCAATCCTCCCAAATTGTTGGAATTATAGGCGTAAGCCACCATGCCCAGCCAAAGATATATATATACATTTTTTTTTTTTGAGCCAGAGTCTTGCTCTGTTGCCCAGGCTGGAATTCAGTGGCACAGTTCTGACTCATTGCAGCCTCCACTTCTTGGGCCCAAATGATCCTTCTGTCCCAAGCTCCCAAGAAGCTGGGACACTATAGGTGCAAACTACCATGCCCAGCTAATTTTTGTTTTGTTTTTTTGTAGAGACTGGGCCTTGCCATTCTGCCCAGGCTGGTCTTATACTCCCAGCATCAAGTGATCCTCCCGTCTTGGCCTCCCAAAGTGCTGGGATTACCTGCATGAGTCACTGTGCCTGGCCCAGAAAGAACATTTTAGAAAATACAGCACTCATTCATAACAAACACTGCAGGCAAATTAGGGATAGAAGAGAATTTCCTAAACTTAACAAGAAGCAGGTACAATAACTATTGCAAATATACGTAATAATATTTTTTTTCTTTTAAGAGATGGGGGTCTTGCTATGTTGACCAGGCTAGTGTCAAACTGTTGGCCTCAAATGATCCTCCAATCTGGACCTCCCAAAGTGCTTGGATTATAGGCATGAGCCACTGCATCCAGCCTTTAATGGTAGACTTTTATTTTATTTTAATTTTTGAGACAGAGTCTAACTCTGTCGCCAGGCTGGAGTGCAGTGGTGCAATCTCGGCTCACTGCAACCTCTGCCTCCCGAGCTCAAGCAATTCTCCTACCTCAGCCTCCCAAGTAGCTGGAACTACGGGCATGTGCCATCATGGCCAGCTAATTTTTGTATTTTCAGTAGAGACGGGTTTTCACCATATTGGTCAGGATGGTCTCTATCTCCTGACTTCGTGACCCACTCACCTCAGCCTCCCAAGGTGCTGGGATAACAGGCATGAGCCACCACACCTGGCCAATGGTAGGTTTTTAAATAATCTTATTTAAGGAAAGCAAGACACAGATGCCTAATATTACCCCTGCTATTCTATTTAATACTAGTACTATTCTACCCAATACAATATGACAAGGAAAAGAAATGAGCCATATGCCAGGCATGGCAGCTCATGCCAGTAATTCCAGCAGTTTGGGAAGCCAAGACAGGCAGATCACCTGAGGTCAGGAGTTCGAAACCAGACTGGTCAACATAGTGAAACTCTGTCTCTATTGTGGTGCACATGCCTATAGTCCCAGCTACTCAGGAGGCTGAGGAAGGAAAATCTCTTGAACCCAGGAGGTAGAGGTTGCAGTGAGCTGACATCGCACCACTGCACTCCAGCCTGGGCAACAGAGTAAGACTCTGTCTCAAAAAAAAAAAAGAGAAGAATTAAGCCATTTAAGGATTGAAAAGATGGAGTTGTCATAATTTAGAGATGTTTCAAGTGCCCATATAGAGGATCCAAAAGAATCCACAGATAAAGTATCCAAATTCATAAGGGATTAATTCAGTAGGGTTGAAAAAAATGAATACCATTCATAATAGCAACAAAAACTATAAGACTATAGAAATAACTATAACAGAAGATATCCAAGACCATAATGAAAAGAATTGAAAAGTGTTAACATAAAAGATCTAAATAGGAATGACATCGGCAAGATGGCGGGATAGGAAGCCCCAGGTTCTCATTTCCCCCACAGAAAAACCAACTTAACAACAATATCAAATTATCTTTGTAAGAACTCCAGAAGCCTGTTAAGGGGTTGCAGAACCACAAGTGAATGCAAAGCCAACAAGAGCCACATCAAAGCAAGGCTCAGGCTGAAGGACACCCCCTCATCTGAGACATCCTAGCTTTATGGTAAAGGAAAAGAAGCTACCAGCGAAATATACAGAGATTCTAAAGCTTCTCCTGGAAAGCAACACTGTTACTTCCACTCTCATTTCATTGGCCCTGGCAAAGTACATGACCTAGCCTTATACTGATAGGGCAAAAAGTGTAATTCTCCTAGAAGAGCAGAAAATATTTTGAACAAATAATAACATCTGGCAAAATGGTCTCTAAAGTCAGGCAGACTTTGGCTTATAGTCATTTGCTCTTCTACAGAATCTATATACTGGAGATTATAGTGCCTATCTCTTAATTGTGATAATTAACATTACGTAACATTTTTAAAAAGAAAATCTAAATAAATGACAAGCTAAACATCTCACAAAACAATGCTAAAAATGTTCACTTGCCACCAAACTATAATTTCATTTAACAGCAATCAAAATCACAACAAGATTTTTTGTGGAACTTTTTTTTTTTTTTTTTGAGACAGAGTCTCACTCTGTCGCCCAGGCTGGAGTGCAATGGCGTGATCTTGGCTCACTGCAACCTCTGCCTCCTGGGTTCAAGTGATTCTCCTGCCTCAGCCTCCTGAGTAGCTGGGATTACAGGCACGTGCCACAAAGCCCAGTGAATTTTTGTATTTTTAGTAGAGAAGGGGTTTTCACTATGTTGACAAGGCTGGTCACAAACTCCTACCTCCAGTGATCTGCCCACCTTGGCCTCCCAAAGTGCTGGGATCACTGGCATGAGCCACTGTGCCCAGCCCGGAATTTAACTAATAATAAAACTCATAGGCAAGAGTAAAGGTTTTAAAAACCGAAGACAATTCTGAAAAATAAAAATAAAGAGGAGAGATTTGCCCTATCACACAGCAAGATTTATTCTAAAGCTTTAGGAAATAAAACTCTACAGTACTGGCCTAGGCATAGAGATAAAGACTAGATTACCCAGAAACAGATTCCACCATATTTAGAATCTTAGTATATGACAGAATAGTAATATAAATGATTGGGGAAAGTACTATTCAATAATAAACTGAGTTGAGACAAGTAGCAATCTGTTTGGAAAAGGCTTTAAATTAGATTCCTAACTTATAAGTAAAAATAAACTCCATTAAAGTCAGCTGGTTAGCAAAGCAAAACAAAAATAAAATAAACTCCAGATTCATTCTATGTAATAATAAATATACTTTTAAAACTTTAGAACTATTAAAGAAATTATATAGGCCAGGCATGGTGGATCACACCTGCAATCCCAGCACTTTGGGAAGTCAAGGAAGGTGGATCACTTGAGATCAAGAGTTCAAGACCAAACTGGCCAACATGGTGAAACCCTATCTCTATCAAAAATACAAAAATTAGCCAGGTGTGGTGGTGGGTGCCTGGAATCCCAGCTACTTGGGAAGCTGAAGCAGGAGAATCGTTTGAACCTGGGAGGCGGAGGTTACAGTGAGCCAAGATCGCTCCATTGCACTCTAGCTTGGGCAACAAGAGCAAAACTCCATCTCAAAAAAAAAAAAAATTATATAAAATGTCACTATGACTTCAGTGTAGAAAAGAATTATCTCTAATCAATGATCACAGCTTTCACTTTATAAAACTAGAAACAAAAGAGCAAATAAGACCCAAAACAAGTAAAATAAAGGAAAGAATAAAAGATTACAGTATAAATGAATGAAATAGAAAACAACAGGAAGAAGCTGGTTCTAGCCAGACTGATCAAGGAAAATAAAAGAGAAGACATAAATAACCAATACCAGGAGTAAGAAAAGAGATATTGCTAGAGATTCTACAAACATTAGAAAGATAATGAAGAAAATTAAGAACATTTTGTCAATAAACTCAGTAACTTAGAAAAAAATGGACAAATTCCTTGAAAGACACAAATAACCCAGGCTTACTCAGAGAAAAAAGAGGCTAGGTGCAGTGGTGCACGCCTATAAAATCCCAGCACTTTGGGAGTCTGAGGTGGGTGGATCGCTTGAGCCCAGGAGTTTGAGACCAGCTTGGGCAACACAGTGAAACCCTGTCTCTACAAACAATACAAAATTAGCGAGGGATGGTGGTGCATGTCTACAGTCGTGGCTACTTAGGAATCGGAGGCAGAAGGATAGCTTGAACCAGGGAGGTCAGAGCTGCAGTGAATACTCCAGCCTGGGTGAGAAAGAGAATAGCCATATAGCTATTAAAGAAATTGAATTTGTAGTTAAAATATTTCCCAGAAAAGAAAAATCAGGCCCAGATGGCTTCCTTGATGATTTCTACCAAATATTTAAGGACAGAATTGTACCAAATATTTAAGGACAGAATTGTACCAAATATTTAAGGGAGAAATAATATCTTCTACAAACTCTTCTAGGCAATTGAAGAACAGAGAATATGTCCAAGCTCATTCTATGAGGTCAGCATTACTTGTATCAAAACAAGACAAAGACATTACAAGAAGAGAAAATTACACATATCCTTTGTGAATATAGATGCAAAAATTCTTATTAAAATGATGGCAAATCAAATCCAACAATACAGGCTGAAGTGCAGTGGCATGATCTCGGCTCACTGTAACCTCCACCTCCCACGTTTAAATGATTCTCCTGCCTCAGCCTTTGGAATAGCTGGGAATACAGACATGCACCACCACACCAAGCTAATTTTTGTATTTTTTAATAGAGACAGGGTTTTGCCATGTTGGCCAGATTGGTCTCGAACTCCTGACCTTAGATGATCTAACCGCTTCAGCCTCCCAAAGTGCTGGGATTACACATGAGGCACAGTGCCCAGACAAGATTTTTATTTTTTTGAGATAGGGTCTTGCTCTGTTACCCAGGCTGGAATGCAGTGGCAAAATTATAGCTCACTGTACCCTCCAACTCCTGGGCTCAATTGATCCTCCTTCTTCAGCCTCCTGAGTAGCTAGGACTATAGGCGTGTAGCACGACACCCAATTAACTTTTAGAAATGTTTGTAGATATGGCGTCTTGCTGTGTTTCCCAGGCTAGTTTAGAAGCTTGAAAATATATATAAAAATTAATTTTATTTCAAATACTAGCAAGAAACCACTGGAAAATGAAATGCTTGAAAAAACACCACTTACCTACAGGGCTTTGGCTCACGCCTGCAAACCCAGCATTTTGGGAGCTGAGGTGGGCAGATCACCTGAGGTGGGCAGATCACCTGAGGTCTGGAGTTCAAGACAAGCCTGGCCAACATGGTGAAACCCCATCTCTACTAAAAATACAAAAAATTAGCCAGGCATGGTGGCACACACCTAGCTACTCAGTAATCCAGCTACTCAGGAGGCTGAGGCAGCAGAATCGATTGAGTCTGGGAGGCAGAGGTTGTAATGAGCCAAGATCACGCCATTGAGCCAAGATCACACCATTGCGCTCCAGCCTGGGCAACAGAGCAAGACTCTATCTCAAAACAAACAAACAAAAAAACCACTTACCACAGTATTAGAAATATTAAGTAGTGTTAAATCTGATCAAAGATTTACACTGAAAAAATACTGCTCAGAGAAATTTTAAAAAGACCTACTAATAAAAAAGGAGAGATACACTGTGTTTATGAATTAGAAGACTGAATATTGCTAAGATAGATGCTAGCTGCCTGCCAAATTGATCTAGAAATATAGTGTAGTCTCAATCAAAATCCTAGCAGACTTTTTTGTAGACATTAACCAGCAAATTCTAAAAGTCATATGGAAATGCCAAGGCCTAGAGTAGCCAAAACAACTTTTTAAAAAGGATAAAGTTGAAGGACTTACACTGACTGACTTGAAAACCTATTTTAAAACTACAGTAATCAAGAGAGTGTTGGCATCAAGACAAACAGGCCAAAAGAACAGCATAGAGAGTCCATAAATAGATCCATACATATATAGTCAATTAGCTCTCAGCAAAAGTGCAAAATCAATTTTGCAGACAAAGGATAGTCTTTTCAATAAATGGTGCCGGGAATAACTGGGATATTCATACGCAAAAAAATTTTGATCCATACCATGCAACATATACAAAAAATTAACTCATAATGGACCAGAGCCTAAATGTAAAACCCCAAACTTTACAACATTTAGAACACACAAAAGAAAATCTCTGTGACCTTAGATTAGACAAATATTTCCTACATGACACCAAAAGTATAATCTGAAAAAAGCAAAATAATAGACTTGACTTCATAAAAATTAAGAACTACTAAATATGCTATTAAAAGAATGAAAAGACAAGCCAAGTATGAGAGAAAATATTTTCAAATCATATGTCTTGATAAAGGACTTGTATCTATATTTTGTAAAACTCTCAAACTTCAATAAGAAAAAAAACAAAGAACCTGGCTGGGCGCAGCGGCTTATGCTTGCAATCCCAGCACTTTGGGAAGCTGAGGTGGGTAGATCACTTGAGGGCAGGCGTTCAAGACCAGCCAACATGGTGAAACCCTGTCTCTACTAAAAATACAAACATTAGCCAGACAAGGTGGCACACACCTATAATCCCAGTTGCTGGGGAGGCTGAGACAGGAGAATCACTTGCATGCAGGAGGCAGAGGTTGCAGTAAGCCAAGATTGCACCATTGCACCCCAGCCTGAGTGGCAGAATGACATGTCATCTCAAAAAAAAAAAAAGAGGCAGAAGAAGAAACAAAGAACTCAGTTAAAATATGGCCAAATATTGAGTATACACTTCACCAAAGACAATATATAAAGGGAAGACAAGCACACAAAGATTTTTAACATCATCAGTCATTAGGCAAACACATATTGAAATCACAATGCATACCTAGCAAAATGGCTAAAATTAAAAAGATCAACTATCTCAAGTACTGACAAGGAAGTATAATTCTCATCAGTGCCCATGGGAATGAAAAATAGTACAACCACTTTGAAAAACAGTTTGGCAATTTTGCTTAAAGTCACAGACACACCTAACATATGATCCAGCTATTCCACTTCAGATCATCAGGCATTAGATTCTTCCTAAGAAGCACAAAAACTAGATCCCTCCCATGTGCTGTTTACAACAGGGTTTGTGCTCTTATGAGAATAATGCTGCCAGTGATCTGACAGGAGGCAGAGCTCAGATGGTAATATTTGCTTACAGGCTGCTCATCCCCTGCTATGCTGCCCATTTCCTAACAGGCCACGAATTGGTATTGGTCTGTATCAGTCTGTTCTCATGCTACTATGAAGACATACCTGAGACTGGGTAATTGACAAAGAAAGGTTTAATTGACTCACAGTCCCACATAGCTAGGGAGGCCTCAGGAGACTTACAATCATGGCAGAAGGCAAAACAGGCACATTCTTACATGGTGACAGGCGGGAGAAGTGCCCAGGAAAGGGGAAATCCCCTTATAAAACCATCTGATCTCATGAGAACTCACTCACTATCAAGAGAACAGGATGAGGGAAACCACCTCAATTATTCAATTATCTCTACCTGGTCCCTCCCACAACACACAGGTATTATGGGAACAATAATTCAAGGTGGGGCGCAGTGGCTCACGCCTGTAATCCCAGCACTTTGGGAGACCAAGGAGGGCAGATCACAAGGCCAGAAGTTTGAAACCAGCCTGACCAACATGGCGAAACCCCCATCTCTACTAAAGATGCCAAAAATTAGCCAGGTGTGGTGGCATGCGCCTGTAATCCCAGCTACTCAGGAGGCTGAGGCAGGAGAATCGCTTGAACCGGGGAGGCAGTGAGATGAGATCTCGCCATTGCACAGCCTAGGCAACAGGGCAAGACTATCTCAAAAAAAAAAAAAAATTCAAGATGAGATTTGGGTGGGGACACAGCCGAACTGTATCATGGTCCATGGCCCAGGGGTTGGGGATCCCTGCTATGTATTATGTATATATACATACAGGCATATCTTAGAGGTATTATGGATTAGGTTCCAGGCCACCGTAATAAAGCAAATATTGCAATAAAGTGAGTCATACAATTTTTTCATTTCCCAGGGTGTATTAAAAGTTACATTTACACTATATCATAGTCTGTTAAGTATGCAACAGCATTATGTCTAAAAAACAATATACATACTTTAGTGTAAAAATACTTTATTGCTAAAAAATGCTAATGATCATCTACGCCTTCAGTGAATCCTAAGCAATCTTTTTGCTGGTGGAGGGTTTTTTACCTCAATGTTGAGGGCTGCTAATTAATCAGGGTAGTGGCTGCTGAAGGCTGAGGTGGCTGTGACATTCTCTTACTTTTCTTTTCTTTTCTTTTCTCTTCTTTCTCTCTCTCTCTCCTCTCTCTCTTTCCTCTTCTCTCTTCTTTTCTTTTCTTTTCTTTCTCAGACAGAGTCCCACCTGTTCTGTTGCCCAGACTGGAGTGCAGTAGGACGATCTCAGCTCACTCCAACCTCCACCTTTGAGGTTGCAGCGATTCTCATGCCTCAGCCTCCCAAGTAGCTGGGATTATAGGTGTGCACCACTACACCCAGCTAATTTTTATTCTTAGTAGAGATGGCATTTTGCCATGTTGCTCAGACTGGTGCCAAACTCCTGGTCTAAAGCGATCCATTTGCCTTGGCCTCCCAAAGTGCTGGGATTACAGGCATGAGCCACCGCACCCAGCCAGTTTCTTAAAATAAGCCAATAAAGTTTACTCCATTGATTGGCTCTTCCTTTCATGATAGATTTATCTGTAGTATGTGATGCTGCTTAAAAGAATTTTACCCACAGTAGAACTTCTTTCACAATTGGAGTCAATTCTCTTAAACCCTGCCGCTCCTTTATCAACTCATGTAGTATTGTATATCCTGTTGTCCTTTCAAAAACATTCACAGCATGTTCTCCAGAAAAAAATTCCATTTCGAGAGACCATTTTTTTTTTGTTCATCCATAAGAAGTAACACCCTATCCATTCAAGTATTTTGTTATTGTTTTGTTTTGACACAAGATCTCACTCTGTCACCCAGGGTGGATTGCAGTGGCACAATCGTAGCTCACTGCAGCCTCTAACTTCTGAGCACGAGTGATACTTCCACCTCAGCCTCTCAAGTAGCTGGGATTACAGGTATGTGCCACTGCACCCAGCTAATTTTTAAAGCTTTTTTGTAGAGACAGGGTCTCACTATGTTACTCAGGCTGGTTTCGAACTCCTGGCCTCAAAAAATCCTCCTGCTTTGGCCACCCACAGCACTGGGATTATAGGTGTGAGGCACAATATCTGGGCCCAATCAAGTTTTATCTTAAGATTGGAGCAATTCATTCACATCCACGGGTTCCACTTCTAATTCTAGTTTTCTTGCTATTTCACAGTTTCAGTGCTAAGTATTGGGTTTTAAGAAGGGGAATAATACAACTGGCTTTTTCTTTTTTTTTTTTTGAGACAGAGTCTTGCTCTATCGCTCATCAGGTGCCAGGCTGGAGTGCAGTGGCGGGATCTCAGCTCACTACAACCTCAGCCTCCCGGGTTCAAGCAATTCTCCTGCCTCAGCCTCCCGAGTAGCTGGGACTATAGGTGCATGCCACCACACCCAGCTAATTTTTGTGTTTTTAGTAGAGATGGGGTTTCACCACGTTGGCCAGGATGGTCTTGATCTCTTGACCTCATGATCCGCCTGCCTAGGCCTCCCAAAGTGCTGGGATTACAGGTGTGAGCCACCACGCCCAGCCTGCTTTTCTTTTTTTAATTACTCTGATTTCTGTATGGCAAATGGCTTTGACCTTAGGGGACAGATCAAGGCTGGAGATATGGGGAAGGGAGATGAAGCAGTCAAAAGCATAAACAGAAGCCTTCAGTACCGTCTATGTTTCAGGCACTACTGGAATTACTTAAAATAAATTCTCTCATTTTAGTCTTCCTAACAACCCTAACTGTTGTTATTCCCATTTTACAAATGAGAAAACTGAGGCACAGGTTATATAATTTGTCCATAATGACAAAGCTGGTTAAGTGGCTAACCAGAATGGGTTTAAATGTTACAGTCATATGCTGTTCCTCTAATTTCTCAGGCTGTTTTTTTTTTTTTTTTTTTTTTTGAGACAGTCTTGCTGTTGCCCAGACTAGAGTGTAGTGGTTCGATCTTGGCCTCAGCTTCCTGAGTAGCTGGGGATTACAGATGCCCACCACAATGCCTGGCTAATTTTTGTATTTTTAGTAGAGATGGGGTTTCACCATTTTGGCCAGGCTGGTCTCGAACTCCTGACCTCAAGTGAGGAGGTCTTGGCCTCCCAGAGCACTGGATTACAGGCATGGGCCACCACACCCAGCCTAAATTTTTTAGCTTCGCCTCTTAAGGTATCCATTCATTCAAAATTAATGTTTAACTACTGTGTACAAAGCATGATGAAAGACACAAAAATTCAGGCTAAGACATTGAGCAATGTAAAAAAGTGACTGAAAATGTTCACATTAATGTCAAGTGAAAAATGTAAGTTACAAAGCTCCATATACAATGATTCTAATTTTGTAAATAAATAAAAAGAAATCAAACCAGGCTGACTCTGGCATTGCCTAGGAGTTAGCCCTGCTCTGGAAGGAGAAGAAAAAAAGAAAGGAAGGAAAGGAAGGCCATATTAGATATGTATAATATATTGATCAGGCTTGTATGTAATTATTACCAGAAAAAAACTGTAAGAAAAAACATCAAATGTTTAAAATGATTAACTCTGAATGGTAGATTTATAAGTAATTTTCATTTTTTCTTTATATTTTATATTTTCCAAATGTTCTGCAATAAACATATTTATTTTATGATTATAAAGCAATGCTGAAATATAAAACTATAATCGAGATTAATGTTGAGCTTTCAGGGGTGGTTTCAGTAGAACAGTAAAAATAGAGTCGGGGCCAGGCGCAGTGGCTCCCAAAGTAATCCCAGCACTTTGGGAGGCCAAGGTCTGTGGATTACCTGAGGTTCGGAGTTCAAGACTAGCCTGGCCAAGATGGTGAAACCCCATATATTAAAAAAAAAAAAAAGGAAAGGGAAAGAGTCACTTTATAAGAGACTAAGAAATTGAGTAAATGGGAATAGGTGAGAGCAGTGAGTAGGCTGGGCACACAGTGGCTTACTCCTGTAATCCCAGCACGTTGGGAGGCTAAGGAAAGAGGATTGCTTGAGCCGAGAAGTTCAAGACCAGCGTGGACAATATAGCAAGACCCCTGTCTCTACAAAAAATAAAATAATTTGCCAAACATGATAATGTAGGCCTGTAGTCCCAGTTACTTGGCGGGAAGGATTGTTTCAGCCTAGGAAGTCAAGGCTGCAGTGAGCTGTTATTACACCACTGTACTCCAGCCTGAGTGACATAGTGAGACTCAGTCTCAAAAAAGAAAAAAAAGGTATTTCAGAGATGACGGAAGTAGTTGTCATAAGACTGATTTGTCTAAGGCCATGCAGCAAATAAGAGACAGGTCTTGATTACAACATAATATTTCAAATTTAAATTTCTTCTTTTTTTTTTTTTTTTTTTTTTTAAGAGACGGGGTCTCACTATGTTACCCAGGCTGGAGTGCAGTGGCTATTCATAGGCGCGATCCTACTACCAATCAGCACAGAAGTTTTGACCTGCTCCATTTCCGACCTGGGCCAGTTTACCCCTCGTTAGGCAAGCTGGTGGTCCTCCGCTCTCAGGAGGTCACCATATTGATGCCGAACTTAGTGCAGATACCTGATCGACACAGCGCACTACAGCCCAGAACTCCTGGACTCAAGGGATCCTCCAGCCTCAGCCTCCTGAGTAGCTGGGACTACAGGCACCTGCCACCATGCCTGGCAAATTTAAATTTCTTAAAAAGAAATTGGAATAACTGAGCTCAGAGGCTCATGCCTGTAATCCTAGCACTTTGGGAGGCCAAGGTGGGAGGATTGCTTGAGCCAGGAGTTCAAGACCAGCTTGGGCAACATAGCAAGACCTCATCTCTAAAAAAAGAAAAGAAAAAAAGAAATTGGAAGAAGTGCCATTTGAATAACCTCAACCTTTTCAGAAAAATAGAAGGCCAAGAATTTATTTGGATGAATGTCAGGTAATTTGAAATATATAATATGGGAATTATATAAAAGGATAAACAAAATAAATAAAAGAGTACTGAACAGCACTGATAAAATTAGAAATGCTGCTTAAAACTGTAGCATACCCAGCCGGGCGCGGTGGCTCACACCTGTAATCCCAGCACTTTGGGAGGCCAAGGCGGGTGGATCACGAGGTTAAGAGATCGAGACCATCCTGGTCAACATGGTGAAACCCCGTCTCTACTAAAAATACAAAAAAATTAGCTGGGCATGGTGGCGCATGCCTGTAATCCCAGCTACTCAGGAGGCTGAGGCAGGAGAATTGCCTGAACCCAGGAAGCGGGGTGAGCCAAGATCGCGCCATTGCACTCCAGCCTGGGTAACAAGAGCAAAACTCTGTCTCAAAAAAAAACAAACAAAACAAAAAAAAAACTGTAGCATACCCAACATTCTGCTTTATGATTTACGCAAGCAACATTTGGCAGCTTGGAAATAAGAATGAAAAAAAAAAAGTGGTCATTACCCAAGCCTGGAGACTGATAAGAAAGAAAAGGTAGAAAGTCAAGGCAGCAGGGGATTATACTATGCTATGTGGCCAGCAATGGGAAGGGAGGCCAGAAAGCGTGTCAGGCGAGAGAAGAGGGAAATAAAGGGGAAGATGGAGATCAAAAAACTTCAACTCCATATTACCACTGGGGTGTGTGTGTGTGTGTGTGTGTGTGTGTGTTTGAGATGGAGTCTGGCTCTGTCACCCAGGCTGGAGTGCAGTGACAATTTCAGCTCACTGTAACCTCCACCTTCTGAGTTCAAGCCAGTCTCCTGTATCAGCCTCCCGAGTAGCTGGGATTACAGGCACCGGCCACCAGGCCCAGCTAATTTTTGTATTTTTAGTAGAGATAGGGTTTCACCATGTTGGCCAGGCTGGTCTCGAACTCCTGACCTCAAGTCATCCTCCTGCCTTGGCCTCCCAAAGTACCATATTACCACTGTTTTTTAAAGGCTGAGATACAGCCAAGTGCAGTGGCTCACACCTGTAATCCCAACACTCTGGAAGGCCATGGTGAGACGATGGTGTGAGCCTAGGAGTTTTGATACTAGTCTGGGCCACATGGTGAGACCCTATCTCTACTAAAACTTAAAATTTTTAAAAGAAAAAAATACTGAGATATAATCTACAGACCATAAGATTCAGCGTTTTAACTGTACAATTCCATGTTCTTTAGTATATTCACAAGGTTATGCAACCATAATTACTATCTAATTCCAGAACATTCTTATCATCTCAAAAAGAAACCTCGTACTCATTTAGTAATAACTCCCCATTCCTTCCTCTTCTCACTAACCTACTTGGGATATATCTCTATGGATTTCCCTATTTTAAACATTTCACATAAATGGAATCACACAATATATGATCTCTCATGTCTGCCTTCTTTCACTGTGCATGTTTTCAAGGTTCATCAGTGTCATAGCATGTATTAGTACTTAATTTCTATGGCTAAATATCCCATTGTATGGATATAGCACGTTTTGTCCATCAGTTTATAAGCATTTGTGTTGTTTCTATCTTTCTGGCTATTATGAATAATGCTGCTATAAATATTTTCATACAAGTTTTTGTGTGGACATTGCTGGGTCATATGATAATTCTGTTTAGCTTTTTGAGAAACTTCTAAAGCTGCAGGATTTTACATTCCCGTCTGCAATGTAGGAGGCTTCCAACTTCTCTATGTATTTGTCAACATTTGTTATTTTCTGGTGGTTTTAAAAATGACATCCATAGTAGTAGATATGAAGAGATGAAAGGGTATCTCCCTTTTTTTTTTTTTTTTTTGAGACAGAGTTTCACTCTGTTACCTAGGCTGGAGTGCAGCGGCACAATCTCAGCTGACTGCAACTTCCACCTCCCAGGTTCAAGCGATTCTCCTGCCTCAGCCTCCCAAGTAGCTGGGATTATAGGCACGTGCCACCATGCCTGGTTAATTTTTGTATTTTTGGTAGAGACAGTGTTTCACTATGTTGTCCAAGCTGGTCTCAAACTCCTGACCTCAGGTGATCCTCCCGCCTTGGCCTCCCAAAGTGCTGGTATTACAGGCATGAGCCACAGTGCCTAGCCTCGTTTTTTGACTCCCATTTTTCCCTAATGACTAATGATGCTGTGCATTTATCTTTTCATGGGGATTGGCCATGTATATATATTCTTAGGATAAATGTTGTCTTAGTCCACTCAAGCTGCCATAACAAGAGACCATAAACTAGGTAACTTAAGAGAAATTTATTTCTCACAATTCTGAAGGCTGAGAAGTCTAAGAGCAAGATGCCAGTTGATTTGGCTCCTGCTGAGGGCTCTCTTCCTGGCTTTCAGATGCTGCCTTCTCATTGTGTCCTCACATGGCCTTTCCTTGGTGGATACAAGGCAGGGAGAGGGAAAAAGAGAATAATCTCTCTCCTCCTTCCTCTTCTTATAAAACCACTAATCTTATCATAAAGGCCCAACTCTCATGATCTAATCTAACCCTACTTGCCTCCCAAAGGCCACATGTCCAAATACTATGACATTGGAGGCTGGGGCTTCAACATGGGTTTTGGGAGGGCACAAACATTCAATCCATAACAAATGTCTATTCAGCTCCTTTGTCTGTTTTTCAAGTGGGCTATTTGTCCTTTCATTGTTGTTGTAAAAGTTCTTTTACGTACACTGGATACTAGACTTTTCTTATCTGTGGATTATTTTTTCACTTTTTTTTTCCTGAGGTTTGGAACTAGATATCTTTATTTTCCAGCTTTTTTTTTCTTTTTCTTTTTTTTTTTTTAGGTATAATTGATTTTTCACTTTCTTCATATAATCTTTTGAAGCATAAGAGTTTTTAATACCTATTTAAGTCCAATTTATCTACTTTTCCTTTGGTTGCTTGTGCTTCAAATGTCATATCCGAGAAAACATTATGTAATCCAAGGTCATGAAGATTTAAACCCATCTTTCTAAGAGTTTTATAGTTTTAGTTCTTTGATCCATTTTGAGGAAATTTTTGCATGTGATATCTGACCATTCTTCAGAATGTATTAAATGGCTAGTCATAAAGTCTACTCAAGAAAAAGTACAATACCTGCTATTCCCATTCCAGGCAAATTCCACTAAACCACTATAAGGAGACTCTCTTTGTGTTCCCAGCTAAGATGATGAAAGATGTGTGGTAACCCAGTAGGTGAATAGGGACATTACACTGGTCATTGTTGATTAACTAAGGGCCCAGCTGATTACTCACTGAGGAGTTACAACAGTTCAAGCATTTTAAGCCCAGACAGGCACAAGGTAGGTTAGCTCTCATGGACTGCTGAATAAAAGCAAGTATATACCACTCAGCCAGAGCATGAGCCAGCTCCCAGAATCTCTAATAAGAGCTATCCTTTTCCTCCTGTTTTATCTATGCAAGTTCAAAAGGAAAAGGAATATGTCAGAGTTGGTAAAAAACCACTTCTGTCCTTTCCATCCACTTCTGTCACATCAAATCTTCAACATGTTCTCAATATTCAAATGCAATTAGAAAAATGTAACAAGGAAAAGAGTGGCCAGGTGCGGTGGCTCAAGCCTATAATCCCAGCACTTTGGGAGGCCGAGGCAGGTGGATCACGAGGTCAAGAGATCGAGACCATCCTGGTCAACATGGTGAAACCCCGTCTCTACTAAAAATACAAAAAATTAGCTGGGCATGGTGGCGCGTGCCTGTAATCCCAGCTACTCGGGAGGCTGAGGCAGGAGAATTGCCTGAACCCAGGAGGCGGAGGTTGCGATGAGCCGAGATCGCGCCATTGCACTCCAGCCTGGGTAACAAGAGCGAACCTCCGTCTCAAAAAAAAAAAAAAAAAGACAAAAATCTATTTGTTTTAGCTTGTCTTGATCTTCAACCAACCTTTATAAAATCTCACCAAGTGTTAGGTGATTTGGCAAGAAGAGTCTGTTTAGAGTGTATCGAAAGGTCAAAATTAAGTGTCGTCTCTCACAGTTTAATGAATAACCAGTGACCTATGAGTCTTTTTTGCTTCCCTTCTTAGTATATGAGGCTGAGGTAAGTCTCAGTTTCCTCATCTCTGAAACAGAGATGATGATAACACTAATGTCTGACTCCTCAAGAATGAATGAGATCATGTCTACAAAATGAGCTCCTGGGGGGAAAAGTGTTAGATAAATTTTGAACCTTAGAGCTGCTGATTTTATAAGATATAAAATTATAATAGATTTTTTATTCTTTGAATACAAGAATCTCAGACTTTCTTTAAAAAAACTTGATTATGTCAGACATTCAATAGTTCACCACTGTTTCTTACTCAATGTTGAGAAAGCCTGGACCTGTCAATCTCTCTAACCTGTCAATCACTCTTTCCCAACAAATTAACAAAGAGGACAAAGTGAACTTGAAAATAAACAGGCTGGGCATGGTGGCTCACACTTGTAATCCTTACACTTTGAGAGGTCAAGGTGGGAGGATTGCTTGAGCCCAAGAATTTAAAACTAGCCTGGGCAACATGACGAGATCTCATCTCTATAAAATAACTAGCTGGGCATGGTGGTGCACACCTGTGGTCCCAGCTATTCCGAAGGCTGTTACTAAGTGGGAAGATCCCTTGAGCCCCAGAGGTCAAGTCTGCAGTGAGCTATGGTCATGCCACTGCACTTCACCCTGGAAAACAGAGCAAGACCCTATCTCCAAAAAACAAAACAATGAAACAACAATAAAAAAGTCTCCCTGACACCAAAAGGGTGGCGTATAGGGAGGAGGCAAAAACAGAACTATCACAACCATGTAACCATATAACAATAGCAAAGCTGTCCTCCCTGTTTACAAGGAGTGGTATTCTTATCTGGTGTTATGAAGAAAAAATAAGGCTGTAGATTTTCTATTTTGGGAAAAACACTTTCACATCTTTTTCAAGTAATTGGCCATACTATATAAAGAGCTAAGTTATGGCAATAAACATGGAAATTAGGAGCTATTTTTAAAAGATTAAAATAAAAATAATATTAATAGAAGAAACAGGAAAAAACAGCAAAATAGAGATCTATAAACATGGCTTTTTTCATATTCCTCCACCCACTTTCCTTTCCTCACTTGAATAAGCATATGATAGGAAGTAGACCTGAGCAAGCAGGACAAACTGAAACAATCATGTTTCACTAAATAGATGCTTATGATAGAAACAGTTCTATATAAATGGATAAGTGTACACATAAATGAATATCTAGATGGAATTATATCTAGGTGGATAAGTATTCAATGCAGCCTAGTAGCACACATTTAATATGACACAGTGACAATTTTTCAAACACATAAAAATTTATGTATCTTAATGGGCTTTATTCTTCAGAGTAGAGATGATCCTATTGACAGAAGGCCTCAAATCTGGCCTGAGGTACTTGAATAATAAATAAGAAATCTTTAAGGAAAGAATGTAAAGTTACATTTAAATTAATAAGCAATAATTCTATATTATAAAGGCAGATTTAACAGAAAATCAATTCCATACTGGGGAAACAGAAAAGGAGAAACCTCTCCCCCACCATAAAAGCCAAGATTTTTGACCCTGGAGAATTATAAGAATGTCAGTATCACTGAAAGGAATGCAGACATTACACAGTAAGTTCATTTCAAGAAAATGAACCCCATTTTAGGCATGTTACACACGGTATTTCAGAGGAACTCTCAAATGGAATAGTCTAATTGACATTCAAAGCTATTCCACTGGAGTTTAGGAGACATGTCAGTGATCAAGAAGGGAAAAAAATAAGTCTCATTAGCATAAAAATGCTAAAGTCTCAAAAGTAAAAAAGCTGTCTTGAGTTGAATGTAGAATAATGATGTAGAATAATGAAGGGAAGAAAGGCACAGTGGTGACTGAACTTTGGGGAATATGCTCTGGGTTATGAGAGAAGCTCTTTGAACTTATAGCTCCATTACAGCACTAATCACACTGCATTTTATTCACAGAGCTGCCTCTCCTTCCTGTGACTTCTTTGTAGCAAGGTAGGTGTTACAACAAAAGTTAACTGAATAAAAGTTATAAATAGGGACCAGAGAAGAAGGGGGAAAAAACAGAAAATAAACCAGTAGAGAGATAGGTGAATAGGGAGATTATACTGGTCATTGTTTATTAATCCAGCATAAACAAAATACCCAGAAATATGAGCCTATTTTATACAGGAATTGAACCAAAGTATTCCAGATCCAGAGAAAAAGTACCTTGATACAACCCTAATAGAACAGATTGAAGAGTAAAGAAAACTGAACTCAACAGTTCAGTTCCCCTAAAGAGGGGTCACACCACCTTATTTTAGACACTGAGAGAAATGAACCAAATAATGAAGACAACAACATAGTTAAACCGAATTCAGAGACATATTAATTTTGTATAGATACATAATTTTTTAGCATCTAGAAAACTGATGAGTAATGAATCCAGCTGCCAGAGACTCCCTGATGAAGCTAATTAAACAGGGTAAAGATCAGTGAATGGAACAATTTAAAGTAGTTTGCTATTAGTTTAACAGCATTACAGAAATTCTAAATAATAATAGTAAAAAAAGCATAGTTAATGGTACATAAACCAGGAGTTAAGGGATTTATGTCTTAGTCTTCACCAATTTCCTTTGTGAGGTTTACTGAGTAATTTTTGTTACTAATTAGTAAGGATAACTAGGCAGGGTGCAGTGGTTCACGCCTATAATCCCAGCACTTTGAGAGGCCAAGGCAGGCAGATCACCTGAGATCAGGAGTTCGAGACCAGCCTGGCCCACATGGTGAAACCTTGTCTCTACTAAAAACACAAACATTAGCTGGGCATGGTGGCAGGCGCCTGTAATCCCAGCTATTTGGGAGGCTGAGGCAGAAGAATTTCTTGAGCCCAGAAGGCGGAGGTTGCAGTGAGCCGAGATCGCACAACTGCACTCCATCCTGGGCAACAAGAGTGAGACTCCATCACAAAAACAAAAAACAAACAACGAATAAATAGCATTATTGAGTGGAGGTTAGTATTAACAGCCCTAACAGCTGAAGAGAAGACTTAGGCTGCAGTTAGCTACTAAATGTGACTGACCATGAGCACATGATCCAATTTTAATTATGTACTTGTGCAGTACTTCCTCTTTGTAGGAAGAGTTAGTTACTCACACTTTTATCACAATAAAAAAGGATTAAAAGAAATTGCGTTGAGTTTTTTAAATAACAGTTAAATTAAAACTAAGTCACCATGACAAAATTTATCTAGAGTTTGTACTGGCATAATGAATATGTGGTTATTCCATAAATGATCCTCAACTCAATACCCACTCCCTAAGAGTAACAATGATAATAGAACTACTCCCTTGTAGTTACATGGCTTTTCACTTTTTTCAAAGCACTTTCACAAATATTAGTCAAACAAGTAGCCTGACCACTCCTTGTATAATAAGCATATTAAGTGTGGGTTTATTTTTCAGGGAACGTTCCTATCTCCTCCCTAGCGCTAATAATATACTCCCTTTTATTTATACAGCTTTCACTTTTTTTTCTTGAGACAAGGTCTCACTCTGTCACCCAGGCTGGTGTGCAGTGGCACAATCACAGCTCACTGCAGCCTCGACCTCCTGGGCTCAGATGATCTCCTGCCTCAGCCCACTAGTAGCTGGGACCATAGGCACACCCAGCTGATTTTCATATTTTTTGTAGAGATGGGGTTTCACTCTGTTGCCCAAAGCTCAAGCAATCTGCCTATCTCAGCCTCCCACAGTGTGGGATTTTAGGTGCAAGCCAGGACCACTAGGTGTGATCTTTTCCTTCCTTGCATCAACCCAAGGACATAATTCAAAAAAGAAGAGCAAGGAAAACCTTATCATCTAGATATCTTTGAGGCAGTCAGCCCATGATTCTTGAACTTGGATTCAGATCTCCCAAAAGTCTCAGAATCAGAGCAAACTCTTCAGGACAATAGCTGATGTTCCCTTTCTTCTAGGCATAGCCTTAAGGAGGCAATAGGGTAAGATATCTTCATTACGGGCATAAAGGGAGAAATCAAATCTATCTTGTTCCCTACTATAACCCCCTTTAAGTCAAGCACAAGGCCTAATGCATAGTAAATGCTCAATAAATCATCACTGTAATTAATACTAAAGGGAGAACGTTCTTCCCAAATGCTCACAGAATGTTCTGGAGCTAAAATAAAAATCTTGGCTGGGCAGGGTGGTTCACATTTATAATCCCAGTGCTTTGTGAGGCTGTTGCTTGAGAGTTTGAGACCAGCCAGGAGTTTGGGACCAGCCAGGGCAACAAAGTGAGACCCCATCTTCAGAAAAAATTTAAAAAGTAACTGGGCATGAAGTTGTGGACATGTGGCCCTAGCTACTCAAGAGGCTGAAGCTGGAGAATGGCTCAAGCCCAGGAGCTTGGGGCTGCAGTGAGCCATGATCACACTACTGCACCCCAGCCTGGGTGACAGAGTAAGGCCTTGTCTCAAAAATAATAATAGGAGTAATGTTACAGAGCACAGAGAGTGAGGAGGCTGCGTCTGGCTCTTGCTCTCACAGCCATTGCAGTACACTGAGCTCCACAGAGACAGCACCGGGGCAAGTGAGAGCCAAACAGGCACTGGGCGACTCTGTGCCTTGCTGAGGAAAAATAACTAAACATGGGCAAAGGAGATCCTAAGAAGCTGAGAGGCAAAATGTCATCATATGCATTTTTTGTGCAAATTTGTCGAGAGGAGCATAAGAAGCACCCAGATGCTTCAGTCAACTTCTCAGAGTTTTCTAAGTGCTCAGAGAGGAGGAAGACCATGTCTGCTAAAAAGAAAGGAAGATACAGCAAAGGCGGACAAGGCCCGTTATGAGAGATAAATGAAAATCTATATTCCTCTTAAAGGGAAGACAAAAAAGAAATTCAAGGACCCCAATGCACCCAAGAGGCCTCCTTCGGCCTTTTTCCTGTTCTGTTCTGAGTATCGCCCAAAAATCAAAGGAGAACATCCTGGCCTGTCCACTGGTGATGTTGTGAAGAAATTGGGAGATATGTGGACTAACACTGCTGCAGATGACAAGCAGCCTTATGAAAAGAAGGCTGTGAAGCTGAAGGAAAAATACAAAAAGGATATTGCTGCATATCAAGCTAAAGGAAAGCCTGATGCAGCAAAAAAGGGAGTTGTCAAGGCTGAAAAAAGTAAGAAAAAGAAGGAAGAGGAGGAGGATGAGGAAGACGAAGAGGATGAGGAGGAAAAGGAGTAGCCAGGCCTCCAGCCGCCTCCAGGCTCTGCTCCTGCTGCTGCACATACTACACACCGAAGGAGACAAAGCTTTTGTTGATTTCCTGAGTGATTAAATTAAGGAGGAAAGTAAAATCCGGAAGCATAAAACCCTCCCTAAGATGTCTGGAGGTTGGGAGCTGGAACTGAATGGCACAGAAGCTAAATTAGTGCTCGGGGGAAAAAAATCACTGTCACTTTCAACATTAACAACAGCATCCCTGAAACAACAACAACAAAGAAGAGGAAAACAGTAGCATCCCACCAACATTTGATGGTGACGAGGAACCCTCGAAAGGGCAGAAGGTTGAAAAACAGGAGCCTGAATTGACATTAACTCCCAATTTCGTGGTTGAAGTCATAAACAATGACGGCAAGAAGGCCCTTGTGCTGGACTGTCATTATCCAGAGGATAAGGTTGAATAAGAAGAGGAGGCTGAGAGTGACATCTTCTCTATCAGGGAAGTTAGCTCTCAGTCTGCTAGCGAGTCTGAATGGAAGGATACTAATTATATACTCAACACAGATTCCCTGGACTGGGCCTTATATGACCACCTAACTGATTTCCTTGCAGACCGAGGGGTGGACAACACTTTTGCAGATGAGCTGGTGGACCTCAGCACAGCCCTGGAGTACCAGGATCACATTACTTTTCTTGAAGACCTCAAAAGTTTTGTCAAGAGCCAGTAGAGCAGATAGACACTGAAAGCCACAGTTTTATGACAGGCTTTTGGCCAGTGAACAAATCCTACTCTGAAGCTAGACATGTGCTTTGAAATGATTATCATCCTAATATTATGGGGGGAAAATACCAAATTTAAATTACATGTTTTGTACTCTCATTTATTATCATTTTTCTGCACAAATCTATTGTTTCTAGATTTTTGTATAACATAAGACAATAAAATGGGTTTATCTCCTTAAAAAAAAAAAAGAGAAAGGTACTTTAAGTAATAATTAAATTGCTATAAATTTGGGCATAATTTTAAATTTCTAATTGATTTGCATTTTATAAAGCATGAAGAAAACTTGTCATTAAAAAACAATGGTAATACATTTCATAAACATTTATTTTATAACATTATACCTTTCCAATGTAGCTTTTTAGTTGTTCCCATTTTGTGTGTGTGTGTGTGTGACCAAGTCTTGCTCTATAGTCCAGGGTGGAGTGCAGTGGTATGATCATCATGGCTTAACACAGCCTTGACCTCCCAGGCTCAAGCAATCTTCCCACCTCAGTCTCCCAAGCAGCTGGGACTACAGGTGTGAACTACCACGATGTCCAGCTAATTTTCTTTCTTTTTTTTTGTAGAGATGGGGTCTCATGATGGTGCCAGGCTGGTCTTGAACTCCAAAAAGCTTTACTAGATCAAGCAATCCACCTGCCTCAGCCTCCTAAAGTGCTGGGATTACAGGCATGAGCCACCGTGCCTGGCAGTTGTTGCCATTTTAATACTCAGTATGTTTTCTTTGTCTTTTTTGTTTGTTTGTTTTGTTTTGTTTTGTTTTGTTTTGTTTTGTTTTGTTTTTGAGACGGAGTTTTGCTCGTTACCCAGGCTGGAGTGCAATGGCGGGATCTCAGCTCACCGCAACCTCCGCCTCCTGGGTTCAGGCAATTCTTCTGCCTCATCCTCCTGAGTAGCTGGGATTACCGGCACACGCCACCATGCCCAGCTAATTTTTTGTATTTTTAGTAGAAACGGGGTTTCACCATGTTGACCAGAATGGTCTCGATCTCTTGACCTCGTGATCCACCCGCCTCGGCCTCCCAAAGCGTTGGGATTACAGGTTGAGCCACCGTGCCGGCCTTTTTTTGCGTGTGTGTGATAGAGTCTCACTCTGTCACCCAGGCTGGAGTGCAATGGCACCATCTTGGCTCACTGCAGTCTCCACCTCCTAGCTTCAAGTGATTCTCCTGCCTCAGCCTCCCGAGTGACTAGGACTAGAGGTGTGCACCACCACACTTGGCTAATTGTTGTATTTTTAGTAGAGATGGGGTTTCACCATGCTGACTAGGCTAATCTTGAACTCCTAACCTCAGGTGATCCACTCACCTTGGCCTCCCAAAGTGCTGGGATTATAGGCATGAGCCACTGGGTCTGGCCACAGTATGTTTTCTTAAAGCAAGGATAAATGTAAGCTTTTAAAAATCTGTTAATATTCCAGATTTAGTCTAGGAAAGTTTTTATTAAAAAAGTTATTTTGCAAAATTTGTAAATTAACAACTCATTAGGAAAAAATAGGCCAATGGACAATACTTATGAAGCAAACAACCATAAGAAATAAAAATGAAAGCATAAGAGTTCAAAGATAATTTTGACCTCTTTAAAATAAATGTTATAGCCTTTGGTTTGTACAGTATTCATAAGTTTAAAAAAAATTCTTAAAACAAAAGTCAGCAAAAACTCCTAAGTCATTCCAACTTTGGCAATAAAACGTGGAAAACATTATTACTGCTAGCCAATCATTTACAGTAAAAGCATTTGCCACACATTCTTTCTTTGAAGTAGATAGCAACAAATACCTATTAAAGTTTTTATTTTACATCTGGGAAAATTTTGCCTGAAGTTGTATAGAGAGTATACAGAAAAGCTACAGTGATCTAGGTATCTTGTCAATTCTATACAGTTTTATATTAACAGATCATCTTTCAGTAGAGAAGCCAGATAAAATGCAGGATAAAGTACTGCATGAGACATATTTATGTTAAAAAAATCACTACTTATCTGAAATTCAAATTTAAGTGGGTGTCCTGCATTTTTATTTACATATCTGTCAACTCTTTCTTTCATTATAAGTCTCTTTCAGAAAATATCAAATTCATTGTCAAGAGGAGATTCAGTCTCATAACAGGTAAATCTTTACCTTTTAGGAATTTCTTGAGGACCATGCCACCAAAAAGGCTTCCTGCAGAAGCAACTGTAAGAAACAGAATACAAAGAAATATCACAAATAAGTAAATGTATTCTACGGAAAGAATCAAATGGGAGTCTATAAAACTGCTTATAGACACAGAACATTAAAAAAAGTGACCACTACTAATGAGTTCAGTAAAAATGGAAAAATCAAAGAAATACTATAATGCTACAATGACTGTTCTGGTCAAGAATACCTTCTTGGAGATAACCAAATAGCAAGTTTTTACACCTATATTCAACATCCACCCACAATCAACACCAGGACTGATGCTTTGGATGATACTCTATTTGACAGAAAAATATTATGGGAAGACTTCAAATTGCAGCTAGTAATCAGAATATATCATGTCAATTACTCATATCCTAATATAAGATTCGATTAAAACTTTGGCTCTTCTTTTAACCAATTTTACCCTTAAATAGAAAATACCAGGCTTTCAGGTAAGATTTATCTTACCTAGAGTTCAAATTATAAATATTAAAAATTTTAGAGCAATAATTCTTCAGGGTAGACAGTGAATAAGGAAGTGGGCACCTAGGAGGTGACAAAAAGATCAGAAGTCTCTGGAAGTTTTTTTTCCCCAAATTGAACATGACCTTCCCCAGAGCAATATGACCTAATAGTTCAGAATTTAAGCATCATTGTCATAGGAACCAATAGAAATATAACCAATCCTCAGAAAATGTGCATCTTTCAGGCAGAGAAAAAAGGTTGAGAATCACTGAACTAGAGTGAGAGGCAAGATCATTCTGTAAACTGTGCTGTCCAGTACCATAGCCACAAACTACATATGGCTATTTACATTTGGCTAAATTAAAAATTTAGTTCTAGACAGATACGGTGGCTCACACCTGTAATCCCAGCATTTTGAGAGGCTGAGGTGGGTGGATCACCTGAGGTCAGGAGTTCGAGACCAGCCTGGCCAACATGGTGAAACCCCATCTCTTCTAAAATACAAAAATTAGCCGGGTGCAGTGGCTCATGCCTGTAATCCCAGCATTTTGGGAGGCCGAGGCAGGTGGATCAAGAGGTCAAGAGATCGAGACCATCCTGGTCAACATGGTGAAACCCCATCTCTACTAAAAATACAAAAAATTAGCTGGGCATGGTTGTGCGTGCCTGTAATCCCAGCTACTCGGGAGGCTGAGGCGGGAGAATTGCCTGAACCCAGGAGGCAGAGGTTGCAGTGAGCCGAGATTGCGCCATTGCACTCCAGCCTGGGTAACAAGAGCAAAACTCTGTCTCAAAAAAAAAAAAAATACAAAAATTAGCTAGGTGTGGTGGCACATGCCTGTAATCTCAGCTACTTGGAAGGCTGAGGCAGGAGAATCGATTGAACCTGGGAGGATGAGGTTGCAGTGAGCTAAGATTGCACCACTGCAATACAGCCTGGGCAATAAGAGTGAAACTCCATCACAAAAAAAAACAAAAAACATTTAGTTCCTCAGTCACATTAAACCACATTTCAATTGCTCCATAGCCATATGTGGTTAATGGCTAGCCTGCTAAATAGGAGACAGAAATTTCCATCATCACAAAATGTTTTACTGGATAGTAATGCTCTAGATTTCCAGATTTTAGGTGATTCTGGATAAATGATACACACTTCAAAAGGCCTAACCACAAGCAACATAGAACATTTAACAAAAGACAGTCTTTTCTGTTTTTTTATTTAACTGAGACAGTCTCATTCTGTCGCTCAGGCTGTGCAGTGGTACGATCTAGGCTCACTGCAACCTCTGCCTCCCAGGTTCATGCGATTCTGCTGCCTCAGCCTCCTGAGTAGCTGGGATTACAGACATGTGACACCATGCCCAGCTAATTTTTGTATTTTTAGTAGAGACAAGGTTTCACTGCCTCAGCCTTAAAAAGTGCTGGGATTACAGGCGTAAGCCACCATGCCTGGCCCCCTGCTCCCTTTTTAAAGATCATCTTCTGGCCGGGCATGGTGGGTCACACTTGTAATCACAGAACTTTGGGAGGCTGAGGTGAGTGGATCTCTTGAGCCCAGGAATTCAAGACCAGCCTGGGTAACACACAAAACTCCATCTCTACAAAAAATACAAAAATTAGCTGGTCGTGGTAGCACACACCTGTGGTCTAGCCACTCAGGAGGCTGAGGTGGGAGGATCACCTGAGCCCGGGGAGTGGAGGTTGCAGTGAGCCATGATGGCACCACTGCATTACAGCCTGGGCAACACAGAGCAAGACCCCATCTCAGAAAAAGAATTATTTTTACTTTTTTTAAACAATTATTTCCTGTTCTATAGAGAGGATTTTGGGGAATGCTTGCTTTAAAAATATGTATTTTATAGATAAGTCTCTACTGTCATCTTTGCAACTGGAGGATAGCATTTTACTGCTTTTGTAAAGCATTGGAAGAAAAACTGAAAACTGAGGGCTGGATAGGGTATGGAGCAGGTGGAAGCACTCTTCACCAAAATTAGCCAGGCATGGTGGTGGGCACCTGTAATCCCAGCTACTCGGAAGGGTAAGGCATGAGAATCACTTGAACCTGGGAGGTGGAGATGCAGTGAGCCGAGATCGCACCACTGCACTCCAGCCTGGGCAACAGAGCAAGACTGTCTCAAAAAAAGTTAAAAAGGGCCGGGTGCGGCAGCTGACGCCTGTAATCCCAGCACTTTGGGAGGCCAAGGCAGGCAGATCGCAAGGTCAGGAGTTCGAGACCAGCCTGATCAACATGGTGAAACCCTGTCTCTACTAAAAATACAAAAATTAACCAGGCGTGGTGGTGTGTGCCTGTAATCCCAGCTACTCAGGAGGCTAAGGCAGGAGAATTGCTTAAACCTGGGAGGTAGAGGCTGCAGTGAGCCAAGATCATGCCGCTGCACTCCAGCCTGGGCGACAGTGAGACTCCATTTCAAAAAACAAAAATAAAAAATAAAAACTCATTTCATTTTAACTAACATTTCCCAAATGTAGATGACTACAAAACTCCTTTCTTATAACTCATATAAACATTCTGTGGTATACATTTTGGGAAATATTATTAAAATATGTTTTTAATAATTAAAAAAGAAAACTCTGGGCAACAGTGAGACTGTCTCAAAAAACATAAAAATACTAAAAAATAAAAGACTATGTCCTGACCAAAAGAACGTGAGCAGTAGTAATATACGTAATTCCAGAGCCTACCCCATAAAAATCTTCCATTTGTAAGCTTTGCTCTCTTTCCCCATCCTTAGCTGAATGGTGAGAACTTAGAGACCTAGAGAAGGATGTATCCTCAAGACAAAAATATAAAACAAAACACTTGCCTGCATACACACACATTCATCTGACTGTGAAATACAAGAAAACTAAACATTTTTTGTATTATGCCACTAGATTTTAGGGTTTATTTATTATAGAAGCTACCTTATTTACTGTATTAATACAAGGATAAAGAGAAGATCCTATAAGCTCACAGAGAGGCTGGGCACGATGACTCAAGCCTGTAATCCCAACACTTTGGGAAGCTAAGGTGGGTGGATCACCTGAGGTCAAGAGTTCAAGACCAGCCTGGCCAACATGGTGAAACCCTGTCTCTACTAAAAATACAAAAATTAGCTGGGCATGTTGGTGCACACCTATAATCCCAGCTACTCAGGAGGTGAGGCAGGAGAATTGCTTGAACCACTCACTGCACTCTAGCCTGGGCAACAGAGTGAAACTTCATCTCAAAAAAATAAAAATAAAAATAAAAGCTTACAGAGAGGGGAAGAAAAAAGAAAAAGCCATATACAGAGTAATCAGAAAGATTTTTAGAATTTTCAATAGCAATGCCTGAAGTTAGAAAATAATGCTGCAATGTCATCAAAATTCTGAAGGAAAAATGAATTCTGGCTTAGAATCCTGTATGCCCAAACTATCAGTTAGGTATATGTGGAGATGTTTTCAGAGATGTAAGGTCTCAAGAAATTTACCTTCCAAACACTCTTTCCAAGGAAGCTACTGGAGCCTGAGATCCATCAAAGCAAGGAGTGAGCCAAGAAAAAAAAAAAAAGAGGGATTCAGGAAGCACAAAATTCAATGCAAGAGAAAAACTATAGAAACACTCTGAATAATGATAAAGGGAGGATTCCAAGATGACAGCTGTGCACCAGATACAGAAGGCATCATGTCAAAATTAGAGCAGGTCAGAAAACACTGCAGAAGAGTTTTTCAGGAGGATGAAACTGATATAATATCCGATGTACAGGAATATACTGAGATTTAGACAAATGCTGGAAGTTTGGGAGTTGACTAGATGATTGAAACAGACAATAAATTATTAGCTGAAAGCAAATTATAAACAAAAGTAATCATAGTTTTCTATATGGCTAAACTGCACTTTATGCTCATAATAAGTAAATATTCATTTAAATGGTTGGAAAATTATAACTACATAAGACACAAGGTAGAGGTGAAGATATTAAGGAGAGCAATAATCTTCTATGGTGGAAAATAAATAAATGCCTATAAAAAGGAAAATCAAGATATAACAATTTAGGGCTGAGCACAACAGCTGATGCTTATAATCCTAGCACTTTGGGAAGCTAAGGTGGATGGATCACTCGAGCCTAGGAGTTCAAGACCAGACTAGGCAAAATAGGGAGACCTCATATCTATTTTTTAAAAAATTAGTCATGCATGGTAGCTAGCACGTGCCTGTACTCCCAGCTACTAGGAAGGCTGAGATGGGAGGCTCACCTAAGCCCAGAAGGTCAAGGCTGCAGTGAACAGTAATTGCACCACTGCAGTCCAGATTGGGTGACAGAGCAAGATCTTGTCTCAAAAGAAATAAGTAAATAACATCTTGGCCAGGTGCAGTGGCTAACACCTATAATCCCAGCACTTTAGGAGGCCAAAGTGAGAAGACTGCTTGAGCCCAGGAGTTTGAGACCAGCCTGGGAAACACAGCAAGGGACTCTGACTCTACAAAAATAAAACAATTAACCAGGCATGGTAGCACATGCCTGTAGACCTCGCTACTTGGGAGGCTGAAGTAGGAGGATCATTTGAGCCCAGGCATTTAAGGTTACAGTGAGCTATGAGTGTGCCACTGCATTCCAGCCTGGTGACAGAGTGAGATCCTTTTTTTTTTTTTTTTAAGATACAACAACACAAACAAACATGTTACTTAGATACAAAGATAAATATTAAATAATCAATTAACAGAGTTGAAAGTATTAGCCTCTGGGAGGGAGAAAGATGGGAAGGGGGAGATGGGGAAGTGCACAGGGTATTGTTGGGGTTTTTTCGTTTGTTTTGAGATGGAGCCTCACTCTTCACCCAGGCTGGAGTGCAGTGGCGAGAACTTGCCTCGCTGCAACCTCTGCCTCCCGGCTTCAAGCAATTCTCGTGCCTCAGCCTCCCGAGTAGCTGGGATTACAAGTGTGTGCCACCATGCCCTGCTAATTTTTACATTTTTAGTACAGTGTTTCCCCATGTTGGACAGCTGGTCTTGAACCCCTAACCTCAAGTGATCTGCCCACCTTGCACTCCCAAAGTGCTGGGATTACAGGCATGAGCCACTACACCCAGTCAAAACCATATGTGTGTATAACCTACAAAAACTAAAATTAAATAAATATGTATATATATATATATTTTTTTTTTTACAAAAAAAAAAATAGATCCCTTACACTAACATGAAATGCTGCCCACAAAGTACTGGTACACAGCACAGTCATATGTATAGTTCTAGTTTTAAAAAACTGATATTAATGACTATGAGCATATGCATAGAAAAATCTAGAAGACAGATTATCCTTGGCAAGTGGGGGGATAAAAGAAAAATGTAGCAGAAAAACCTGAACGTTAATAATCGTCTTAAGGGGTTAGATATCTGGAAAGTCTCTCTCTCCACAATATGTTTCTGTAATGTTTTATGTCAAGCATGTATCACCACGTTTCCTACCAAAATATATATATATAACATAGGCTGGGCACAGTAGCTCATGCTTGTAATCCCAGCTCTTCGGGAGGCTGAGGCAGGTGGATCACTTGAGTTCAGGAGTTTGAGACCAGCCTGGCCAACATAGTAAAACCTCTTCTCTACTAAAAATACAAAAAAAAAAAAATTTAGCCAGGCATGGTGGCAGGCACCTGGAATGGCAGATATTCAGGAGACTGAGGCAGGAGAATTGCCTGAACCCAGGAGGCAGAGGTTGCAGTGAGCAGAGATCAGGCCATTGCACTCTAGTCTGGGCGAGAGTGAGACTCCATTTCTAAACAAACAAATAAATAAAACCATAATTACACAAAGCTTAGAGACAATAAGGAGAAGAGAAATGCCCCCATTCTAAGTGGGCTAAAGTTCATTAGGCTCAAAATGCAGAATTGAGTTTCTTGCCAAAAACTATTGCAGCTGAAGTCCTTTCCTTTTTATTAAATCAACCTTGCTACCCTGGCTACAGTTTACTGGATTAGACTATTACAACCATACACAGACCAGCTATCATCCTAGACACGTCTTCATGCATTTCTCTCATGAGTAGTGGGAACCCTGCCCAGTTAGAGTGGAGTTCATGCAGAGAAAGAGCAAACTAACCTGTCGTACTACTCTTGAAGATGTTTAATATTAATACACAAAGAGAAGACAGGTCATTCCGGTTCAGGTAAGCAAATGTCTTGTAAAGCCTACTTTACTATCCAATCTCAACTTGGCGCTCAAATGACTTCTCTAAGCCTGAAGGAACAATTCCACTACATTCCAAAGTACCCTTCAATAAACCACACACAACCCACAAAAAAACAACCAAACAAGCTAACATTTCAAGTTTAAGAAAATTCACTGTTTCAGAGCAGCTCAATGCATCAGCTTTCCCTCAAGACCACAGGCAAAAATGATAAAAGCATGAAAGCCAAATGGAAGAGATATTTTCAAACTAATCACAGGTCATGATTATTTAAGTATACACCATTCATCATTTTTTCCTTTTTTTTTTTTTTCGCTTTTTTGCAACTGCCAAAATTTAGACTTGGAAAAACAAAAGTAGGCAAAACTCCATGAAATGTAATTTTTCTGTGAAAAAGTAGGTTAAAATCAAGAGAAAAATAAGGTTGTTTCTGAGCAATTTTAACTTAAACCAGTAAAATAATCTATGGTAAGAGTCATTCTACTCACCTTTCCTGTATGACACATTTGTAAATCTACCACCAGATACTTATTACATAATCATTTCATTTTATAATTATGAAACAATCCTGGAATAACAAAAGATTGACTAATTTAAATTTTTAAATAAGCTATGACATAAACCATGACAAGAGATAGAAAATCAATAATTTTTATTTCTTTACTTACTAGTTGTTACACAATGAAGAGCATTTGTCTGGTGCTTAGAATTTAATCCTTCTATGGAAATCACTAGCTGCCCTTCTAGCAGTGCTCCCTTTGATACTTCTATGTCACACTTCCAGTGAATTATTAAAAATCTCAAAATCTGAAAGGAGCACAATTCAAAGAAAACATAATCTTTAGAAATCACAGTAATAGCTCTACGATTCAGTCAAATTAGTAACTCTAATTTCCCCCCCAAAAAATTGTATTCTTGCTTCTAAAATGTCAGATTTAGGTTTGTTCAGAGTATTGTGTCTAAACAAAATAAACAGCTAGAAGATTGACATAAGAAAGGAGATAGTAAAATTCAACACGATGCCCAATCAGACAGGAAATTGAGACAATAAATTGCTTTATTCAGAACATATTCATCTGGAAACAATAATTAGGGAAAAATTAAGTGGGAGTTTTTCTTGTTACTTTTTTCCTGCCCCAAATAAAAGCCAACATGAAGACTATGAATAAGAGTGACATCTGGTTATGAATCATCTTTATCTTTCATTAAATCAACACTTTGAGGGTCAGAATACTATTTACGAGTGCTAATGCTGTCCTGTGCAGTGACTTACACCTGTAATCCTGCACTTGGGGAGAACGAGGTGGGAGGATCGCTTGAGCCCTGCAGTTTGAGATCAGCCTGGACAACATAGCTCTACTAACAACAACAAAAAAAAATCAGCACAGCGAAGTAGTGTGTGTGCCTATAGTCTCAGCCACTGGGGAGGCTGAGGCAGGAGACTCTCTTGAGCCTAGAAGGTTGAGGCTGAAGTGAGCCCTGATCAGGCCACTGCACTCCCTACCTGGATTTGAATCCCTGATGTGCCAAATTCTAGCATGTCACCGTGGGCAAGTTACATAGATTCCTCATCTATTAAAATAGGGATAAAACTACCACATAGGGCTGCTGTTGAAGTAAACAAATAATATGTGCAAGGCTGAATGTGGTGGCTCATGCCTATAATCCCAGAACTTTGGGAGGCCCAGGTGGGAGGATCGCTTGAGCCCAGGAGTTCAAGACCAGCGTGGGCAACCTAGTGAGGCCCCCACCTCTACTAAAAAAATTTTTTTTTAATTAAAAATATGTGCAAAATGCTTAACACAGTACTTGACATATAGCAAATGCTTAACAAATATGTTGTTATTTCTAAGTTCTACTGCAGTAAAGAATACACACAATATTTTAAGTTGAATAGGACTCCAAGATGTCTGAATAAAACATTTAATTGGCCAGGTGCAGTGGCTCATGCCCCTAATCCCAGCACTTTGGGAGGCTGAGGCAGGTGGACCATCTGAGGTCAGGAGTTTGAGACCAGCCTGACCAATATGGTGAAACCCTGCCTCTACTAAAAATACAAAAGTTAGCCCGGCGTGGTAGCATGTGCCTGTAGTCCCAGCTACTGGGGAGGCTGAGGCAGGAGAATTGCTTCAATCTGAGAGGTGGAGATGGCAGTGAGCCGAGATCGAGATGCTGCACTCCAGTCTGGGCAACAGAGCAACCCTCCATCTCAAATAAACAAAACCAGCATTTAATTGAGACAAACTGAAAATAAAATATATTTCCTTTATTTTTGGGGAAAGAGAGGGGACAGAGTCTCACTTTGACTCCCAGGCTGGAGTACAGTGATGATACGATCACAGATCACTACAGCCTCAACCTCCCAGTCTCAGGTGATCCTCCCACCTCAGCCTCCCACGCAGCTAGAAGCGCAGGTGCCCGCCATCAGAGCCTGCTAATTTTTTTTTATTTTTTTTTTTTGAGACAGTTTCGCTCCTGTTGCCCAGGCAGGAGTGCAATGGCACGATCTTGGCTCACCGCAACCTACACCTCCCAGGTTCAAGTGATTCTCCTGCCTCAGCCTCCCAAAGTGCTGGGAATACAGGCTACCCACCGCGCCCGGCCAACTCCCATTATTATTCATGCAAACAGATTCTCACTTTTATAGGGAGGCAACAGAAGGAAAATTATTACTTCCTTTTTAAAGGCAGGAAGATCTGGGAACTAAGATCCTCGTTTGTACTAGTTAATAAGAATGGGGGCCAGTCGCGGTGGCTCACGTAATCCCAGCACTTTGGGAGGCCGAGGCGGGTGGATCACGAGGTCAAGAGATCGAGACCATCCTGGGCAACATGGTGAAACCCCGTCTCTACTAAAAATACAAAAAATTAGCTGGGCATGGTGGCGCGTGCCTGTAATCCCAGCTACTCGGGAGGTTGAGGCAGGAGAATTGCCTGAACCCAGGAGACGGAGGTTACAGTGAGCCGAGATGGCGCCATTGCACTCCAGCCTGGGTAACAAGGGCGAAACTCCGTCTCAAAAAAAAAAAAAAAAAAAAAAAAAAAAAGGAATCCCGAGGCTTTCCTTGATAACAAGAAACAGGCAGAACGCCCGGGGGGCCCTCTCTCGGGTGCCCTCAGCCTGTGCTTCTGTCAACCGCCCAGTACTCCTCACAGCTGCTCAGCATCCCCCCAGGCCCCGGCCGTGAAGGTGGGTGATGGAGTGCGCACACGTGGCGTGGCCGGCGCCAGGTGCTAGTGCCGTCTTCCAAAGCAGCTCCGAGAGTACAGGTGTGGCCTCTGAACCTCGCCCCGTCACGTCCAGCTGCTCCGGACCCAGGAACCGGAACCTGCACCTGCACCTCTCCCTCGCTCCCAGTCTGCACGGATGGGTCCCTCCATGCCTCTGTCCTGGCGCCCCGACTTCCCCCCAGGGCTGGCCCCTTTGCTCCCCTCCTTCCCGCTCCCCTCCCAGCACCCGGTGCGTGGAAGACAGTGGGCTCCGGCGTGCACCTCCCGGGTGTCCGCCGGTGCTCGGCAAACGGCGCAGCTTTCAGGGCCGTGGGCTGGAGAGAGGACGTCGTTCCCCACAGAGGACCCCGCGAGAGAGAGCCCTCATCTGCTCCTACTTCCTCGCTTCCCGAACCTTCCTCCTCCACTTTGGCGACGCCCGACCTCTCTCCCCAAACTTTGCGGTCTCCTCACAAAGCCCATCTCCTCAGAAAGTGTCCGCTTGCTTTCCCTTCCCAGCATCACCTCGAACACAGTCACGGCCGTCCCCTCCATGCCGCACGGGGAACAGCAGCAACGCCCAGTCGAAAAGGTCCCGCCCGCTGCCGCCGACCCCTCCTCAGCCCCGACTTGGAACTCCGCCAGTGACCACGCCCGAGCCCACGCCCACGCCCACGCCCGGCAGCGCGAGCCCGTCTCTGCCCGGGCGCGGGGGCGCGCGCGCGCGCGCGCGGGCACGTCCCGCCCACCTGCCCGCCGCGCCTGCGCACTCGACGCTGCACAGCCCGAGGCCGAGAGCCGCGAGCCGCAACCAGGTTCCTCCCTGAGCTGCTGAGCGCCCGCGGTGCCTGTGGGTCCGCAGGTGGGCGGTTCAGGGCGGAGAAGAGCCGGCGAGCGGCTGCGGAGGCTGGAGGCGAGCGGGAATGAGGCCAGGGCACGACTCCTCCCTCCTGAAGACGCTTTCCCACCACGGCCGCGGCGAGATGCGGCCCTTAGCCCTTGTCCGGGCTTTGGCCGCCCTTCGAGCTTTCCAGGACCCTTCCTTTGGCTGGAAGGGGTGAAGGTGCCGGCGCGGGGCTTTCAAGCGAGTTGGTGATGGAAGAACCCGCCTCGCCTACTGCCCTTCGCCTACTGCAGAGGCTACCCCGAGTCTCCCAGGCCAAGCACCGGATCCCAGACTTAGCAAAGAAAAAGACGGCCAGTTAAAATTGAATTTCATATAAACAACGAATTTTTTAATAAGCATACACTTACGTAGTTTTGGGACATATACTAAAAAAGTATTAATCTTAAATTAAAAACAACGCCCCGGGCCGGGCGCAGTGACTCACGCCCGTCATCCCAACTCTTTGGGAGGCTGAGGCCAGTGGATCACTTGAGGTCAGGAGTTCGAGACCAGCCTGGCCAGCATGGGGAAACCCCCATCTCTACTGAAAATACAAAAAAGTAGCTGCGTGTAGTGGCGGGCGTCTGTAATCCCAGCTACTTGGGAGGCTGAGGCAGGAGAATCGCTTGAACCCGGGAGGTGGAGGTTGCGGCGAGCCAAGATCACGCCATTAAATTCCGGCCTGGGCAAAAAGTGAAAGTCTGACTTAAAAAGAAAAAGAAAAGAAAAAAACGACGCCCCGTTCTTTACCTGGCAAGCAGCCCCAAGCATCTCCCAGCCTAATTCAGGGGGCCCAACTTCCCCCGCAAAGGTGGGACCTGGGAGCCGAACCCACACCATCCAGGCCCCTTTCCACATTGGACTCTGCACTGAATGTGCCAAGGCCAGGAACTGGGTTTTTTGGACTTCGGCTGACAGAAGAAGCTCGGGTTTTCCAAGTGCATTCCCGGCTGGAAGAAAGAAGGTGGTCCTGCGGACTCCAGCTGCTGCTTTGCCAGGTTCTGGGAGGGGCATGGTGACAGGGACTTAAGCCCATAACTGCTGGTGATCTATCTGACAGCCAAAAGAAAACCCTGATGAGAGAGATTCCTGCCTGGCAAACAGTTGCCCAAGGAGAAGGGTGGGACAGGGTGTTGGCTGCTTTCCTTCAGGGAAAATTCTTCCACCCCAGCTCCAAAATACCAGGATTGGACAGAACAGGCTGGGGAACTGGCAGAGTGCCTGCCCAGTACACAACCTTGGTGCTATTCCAAAGAACATGTCTATGGAGACCTGAATCATACCCTTCTCGAGTCTGTGCTCAGTGCTGTTGCCTCTCCTTCCCATTCCTCCCCATCTCGGTTGCTCACAGGTAGACCTATTGGAGCAAGGTAGTTTTGATTTCTGGAAAATTCATCATAACCATCAAACTTGATAAACAGCTGGCATTTGAGGAATCATTGGAGTCTTATTCTTCCTTTCATTCCACCCTACCCCCCAGCTCCCCATCCCCACCCCCGTCTCTTGTCCTTTTTAAGAGGAGGAGTTGCCAAGGGGAAGGGAGCACTAACATTACTGAATGACCGCTTGTTGTCAGACACCACTAGCTCTTTACATAAATGATTTCATCCTCTCAACTATCTTGTAAGATAATTGTTATAACTCTTTTATGGGTGAGAAACCAAGGTATTGAGGATGGCTCTGTAAAATATTTCCCATTGTGGTTGGGCATGTTGGCTGATGCCTGCAATCCCAGCACTTTGGGAGGCCGAGGTGGGTGGATCATTTGAAGTCAGGAGTTTGAGACCAGCCTGGCCAACATGGTGAAACTCCACCTCTACTAAAAATACAAATTAGCCGGGCATGGCAGCACATGCCTCTAGTCCCAGCTACTTGGGAGGCTGAGGCAGGAGAACTGCTTGAACCTGGGAGGTGAAGGTTGAAGTGAGCTGAGATCATGCCACTGTACTCCAGCCTGGGTGATGGAAAAAAAAAAAAATCTCATTGTGAATGTTGGCCCAACAGAACTGCTCCACCTTGAGAATGGCATTGGGAATGAAGGTGAGTTGGTTTCCTAACTTCCAGCCCTTGTCCTGGGAAATGAGCCCCTAGCTTTCAGCCCTTGTCCTTGGACTAAGCCTCAGGGATAAGGCTTTAATGGAACACCCAATACCACCCTAGAGGCAGTGGAGGCCTCTCAAAGGTAGCCGGGGACACAGCTGCCCTCCCTACTGGGTAGAGGGAGAAGCAAGGAGGGAAGCCTCTGGCAGAGGGTTTGCCATCAGGACTTTCATAGCGAGACCCTTGCATTCAGGCAGCCTGCAATATAGGCTTGATATCTGGTGAAAATCCACTCTGTGCTAAGCACTCATCACTTTTTCTTATTCATCTTAAGCAGTTCTCCCAATCATGTAAGGGTGTAAGGGAGATGTTATCTTTGTTTTAGAAATGACAAAAACGACGATCCAAGAAGTTGTATGAATAAGCCAGGCATGGTGGCTCATGCTTGTAATTCCAGCACTTCGGGAGCCCAAGGCAGGAGGATTGTTTCAGGCCAGGAGTTTGACACGAGCCTTGGCACTAGAGTGAGACCCTTTCTCTACAAAAAAATTAAAAAATTAGTCAGGTACAGTGATGCATGCCTGTAGTCCTAACTACTTGGGAGGTTGAGGTGGGAGGATCTTGAGCCCAGAAGCTGGAGGTTGCAGTGCGCTATGATTATACCACTGCACTCCAGCCTAGTGACAGAGCAAGACCCTGTCTCTAAAATAAATAAATAAATAAAAATTTAAAAACTGCTTTTTGCTCAGACCCCATCCTCAGAGCACTAGAATGTCAGAGCCAGAAGGGACTTCGGAAATTATCAGTTATCTATTAAGATGAAGAAATTTGAAGCCCAAAGAAACTAAATGACCTGCCCATGGCTAAGGTCACCCTAGTTAATTAGGTCAACTGAGGAGGCTTTGGGTAAGGCCCTAGGTATTTTCAGCCCTGGCCTTCTGGGTCTCATTTATTGGCAGTGTCTGTAGAGAGCCAGTTCTTTCCCGTCGTTACACTAGGTGATATATTGAGTCTGCCTCCACTTCTGTACCCACCTCAGAATTTAGATTACTGTTTTATGTCGTATTAGTCCATTCTCATGCTGCTAATAAAGGCATACCCAAGACTGGGTAATTTATAAAAGAAAGAGATTTAATTGACTCACAGTTCATCATGGCTAGGGAGGCATCAGGAAACTTAGAATCATGGCAGAAGGGGAAGTAAACACATATGTCTTCACATGGTGACAGGAAGGGGAAGAATGAGTGCCCGGTGAAGGAGGAAACCCCTTATAAAACCATCAGATCTCTTGAGGACTAATTCACTATCAAGAAAACAGGATGGGGGAAACTGCTCCCATGATTCAATTATCTCCACCTGGTCCCTCCTACGGCACATGGGGATTATGGGAGCTACAATTCAAGATGAGATTTGGGTGGAGACACAAACCACATCACATGTCTACTTTGGATATCCTGTTTATTCTGAAAAGAAACCCTCTATTTGAGACACCCCGCCACACACAAGAAGAGCCCAAGATTGATTCTGACCCACAAGGGTTTGAGTGGAACAAGAACATCCCAGGAAATGCTCCCAGTGCCAGTGAACAGTGACATTTTAGGGACTGTTGAACTTTCTTTGCTTTCGAATGTGTCCTCTCTGTGTATATCACTCCTAGACACTTCTCAGGCCCCACCTTGTTTCTCAGGCTCCCCTAGAGCATTCAAATACCCTGAAGAGGCTGACCCTAGGAACTTAAGTGGAAAATATCCTTGAGGTCCCCTTTTCCAGCCTGATGCAAAAGGAAGTCTATTTGAGAACTCTCTCCCCTGGGAAAGAATCAAGCAACTATTAAACTGTTTCCCATCTAGACAATAGGAAAGGGTTAACTGCTTCTCTCGGGTCCTGAGCAAAGTCTGTCCCCTACCAGTTCCCATAACCGGGTTTCCTGAAATGGAGCAGGTCCCAGGTGCCTCTCCACTAATCACATCCTTGAAAATGGGGCCGTGAGGCTCAGATTAGCTCATCCCTTCACCTTCTTGAGGCCTTCTCCACCTGGAGCACAGAATCTGGGGCAGCTTCACCAATCACTTCCCTCTGCTTTCTTATCAGGGGTCAGACAGGGATGTTCCAGCGGAGGAATATTATTAGGCTAATGGGGGCAATTAGAGACCATAGTGGTGCTGACTTCTGTGCAATTCTTGGACTACAGCATCTGTTCTTCCTCTTTCTAAGACTTAGAAGAAAGGAGACATTCTTTTCCTGGGATGATACCAAAGTTTGTATAACAAGAGTATTTCCTTCTTCACCCTCATTCCCGGTTTTCTTCCTCTCCTTAGAGTAACTGACTATGAAACTGGCTAACTTCCTGTTTTTCCTGGCCAATTCACCCTTTGCACAAAGTCTGATTTCTCATCCACCAGTAGCAGGTGCTGGGCCAGCCCAGGAGATTTCATTCCTTTCCTATTATTGTCCAATTTTTCCTCAGCCTACATAGCCAATAAAATCTACATCACAAAGTGGTTCTTCCCTCTGTAACTGGCTTTTTTTGTTTTTTTGTTTTTTGAGGAGTTTTGCTCTGGTTGCCCAGGCTGGAGTGCAATGGCACAATCTCAGCTCACTGCAACCTCCACCCCCTGGGTTCAAGCGATTCTCCTGCCTCAGCCTCCCAAGTAGCTGGGATTACTGGTGTGCGCCACCCGTACTCAGCTAATTTTTGTATTTTTAGTAGAGATGGAGTTTCACCACGTTGGCCAGGCTGGTCCCAAACACCTGACCTCACGTGATCTGCCCCCCTTGGCTTCCCAAAGTGCTGGGATTACAGAAATGAGCCACCATGCCTGGTCTGTAACTGGCTTTTTACCTTGTCTCTAGGGCTGGATTTGTCCTGCCAGCTGATGTCCACCGGAAGAGATGTATTCTTTGTGACCTAGAAGCCTTGTGAATACAAACAGCAGTGTAATCTGGTCACCTATGGCCAAGTAAACCTATTGATCCAAAAGCCAGATGATCAACTGTATTTGAAAGACATGTAGGCTAAATTGAGACAAAAATTCTTCTCCCAGCAGCCCCATTAAAGAGAACATTGACTCCACATGTTCATCTTGGTTCGGTCTTTGTGTGATTACAGAACTCTGAAGCACTTTGCCAGGAAAACAGGTGTACAGTCTTTAAAGCTAGTAATCTAGAACCTTAGATGAGCTGATTTTTCACTGATCTCTAAAAGTTGACTTGGTGGACACAGTGGTCGCGCCTGTAATCCTAGCACTTGGGGAGGCCTAGGTGGGAGGATTGCTTGAGCCCAAGAGTTGGAAACCAGCCTGGGCAACATAGTAAGACTCTGTCTTAAAAAAAAAAATTCAAATTAGGCCAGGCACATTGGCTCACACCTGTAATCCCAGCACTTGGGGAGTCCGAGGCGGGCAGATCACTTGACCTCAGGAGCCCAAGACCAGCCTGGCCAAGGTGACAAAGCCCTGCCTCTACAAAAAATAAATTAGCCAGGCCTGGTGGTGAGCCCCTGTAGTCCCAGCTTCTCATGAGGCTGAGGTGGGAGGATTGCTTGAACCTGGGAAGTGGAGATTGCAGTGAGCTGAGATTGCATTGCCGCACTCTAGCCTGGGCAACAGAGTGAGACCCTGTCTCAAAAAATAATGATAATGGCCAGGTGCGGTGGCTCACACCTGGAATCTCAGCACTTTGGGAGGCCGAGGTGAGCGGATCACAAGGTCAAGAGATTGAGACCATCCTGGCCAACATGGTGAAACTCCATCTCTACAAAATACAAAAATTAGCTGGGTGTGGTGGCTCGTGCTTGTAGTCCCAGCTACTAGGGATAGGAGACTAAGGCAGGAGAATTGCTTGAACCCAGGAGGTGGAGGTTGCAGTGAGTCGAGATCATGCCACTACACTCCAGCCTGGCAACAGAGCAAGACTCTGTCTCAAAATAATAATAACTATTACTATTTTAAAATAATAAAGTCAAGGCCGGGCATGGTGGCTCACGCCTGGAATCCCAGCACTTTGGGAGGCCGGGATGGGTAGATCATGAGGTCAAGAGATCAAGACCATCCTGGCCAACATGGTGAAACCCTGTCTCTACTAAAAAAATACAAAAATTGGCTGGGCATGGTGGCACACACCTGTAGTCCCAGCTACTCAGGAGGCTGAGGCAGGAGAATCACTTGAACCAGGGATGTGGAGGTTGCAGTGAGCCGAGCTTGTGTCACTGTGCTCCAGCCTGGTGACAGAAGGAGACTCTGTCTCAAAATAATAATAAAGTCAATTTGATTTTCATCTGTTCTAGCTTTAATGCCACTTCTGACTTCTGTTTCCCCAACTTTTATTCTTCCCAATTGGAAAGAGACCGTGGAATCAATCAAAGGTCTGAAAGGGTCAGGATGTCTCAATTCTTTTCCCATTTTACCTCTTTCTTTTTGTTTTGTTTTGTTTTTGAGATGGAGTCTCACTCTGTTGCCCAGGATGGAGTGCAGTGATGTAATCGTGGCTCACTGCAACTTCCGCCTCCCAGATTCAAGTGACTCCCCTGCCTCAGCCTCCCAAGGAGGTGGGATTACAGGATGCATGCCACCACGCCCTGCTAATTTTTTTGTATTTTTAGTAGAGATGGGGTTTCATCACGTTAGCCAGGGTGGTCTTGATCTCCTGATCTTGTGATCTGCCCACCTCAGTCTCCCAAAGTGCTGGGATTACAGGTGTGAGCCACTGCACCAGAACTTTACCCCTTTTTTTAGGTGTTATGTTGTAGTTTTCCATAGTAAAATAGGAAAATTCTCCCAGTAATATAGTTAAAATCATGTCTATGAAACAACCTGAGAGTTTTAGAATATTTAAATTAGAAGAAAAAATTTTTTTTGAGACGGAGTTTTGTTCTTGTTGCCCAGGTTAGAGTGCAGTGGTGCAATCTCGGCTCACCGCAACCTCCGCCTCCCAGGTTCAAACGATTCTCCTGCTTCAGCCTCCCCAGTAGCTAGGATTACAGGCATGTGCAACCACACCTGGCAAATTTTTGTATTTTTAGTAGAGACAGAGTTTCACCCTGTCTGGCCAGGCTGGTCTCAAACTCTTGACCTCAGGTGATCCAACATCCACCTGCCTCCGCCTCCCAAAATGCTGGGATTACAGGCGCGAGCCACCATGGCTGGCCTAAATTAGAAGAAATCTTAAAGGTCATTTAATCTAGTATTTCCCAGCCAGAGAAGCAGTATTTTTTTCAATTCATTCCTTTATCCCCATCTCTTCTTTTGAATAGCCTCTCTCTACCTCCTTCCTTAACCTCTCTCTGGTATCCAAGGTGGAGAGTTGATCCAGTTTGCACTGTGTATTTAGTGTGTTTCGGGTTGGGAAACACTGACCTACTTCACCTCCCTATTTCATGCAGTAATCATTCTAACAGTCATAACAAGTCGACATCTAGCTTTCACTTGAATATCTCATGTTGGGAAATTTGCCACCGTAGAGGTAACCCATTCCAGCTTTGGGCAGCAGTGGGTTTGTAGGGAGCTTTTCATTATATCAAGCTAAAACCTACTCCCCTTCTCTGCCCCATGTCTTCCACCCATTGGTCCCAGATCTGCCCGTTGAACCCATAGAGAATCCATCTAATCCCTTTATAAAGGGGAGTGGGGAATACCCAGGCTCGTCATTGTTAACTTGTCACAGTGGCTCAGACCTGGCCTGAATGATTGTGTTATAGATATCCTGTTCTTTGTATGCTAGCTGTGTTCCTAAAACATTATATAAGCCCAGTTTTGTGTGGATCAAATCATTTTATACCTATTGGGAAGTTGACTTTTTAAAAGAAACCCTGTTATCAGTTCTTTCATAAACGGAAGAATCCTTTTGTAATGCAAATAATCTTCTCCATTAGCATTTTATGCAAATCTAGATTTTCGTACATTATGCTTTACCTAAGGCAAAGTTTGCCTACATACAAAACAAGTAAAATAATAACAGAAAGCTAACATTTATTGAGCCCTTATCTGGCACCAGTTGTCATGCACCTGACATGTACTATTTGATTTCTCATCACAATTTCTTTCTGGAAAATTATCCCCGATTTACAGATGAGGAAGTTAAACACCTCGTCCAAGTTCACACGATTAGAAAAAGATGGACCAGAATTCAAACCAGGTCTGCTGTCTTCACACCCTGGAAGTTTCAGAAGCCATCACAGTTGACATGACTAGCTACTAGCTGTGTGCCACAGCACAAGTCAATTAGGCTGAGATACCGAAAACTGACCTCAAATGTCTACAGCTTCAAAGACGTACACAAAACCTATTCTTTTCTGGGTGCCCTGGGTTTTCTAGTACAATTCAGTTTCCAGTGCAATTCAACTGAGGAACCCCAAAGCCTTCCCCTCAGTTATTAGTATTAAACAAATGCCATCAAAATTTATTTTAGGCAGATGGCTGCAGTCAGACATCTGCCTAAACAGTCCCTGTTTTTCTTATTGCTGCTGAACAAATTAAGACACTTTCTCAAAGGTCTGTATATTCCCAGGGGTTAGTGGCATGAGCTTCTTGGAAGAAAAAGTGGTTTGTTATTGACTGGTAAAGTCAAAGGTAGTGAGAATCATGGTTGGTCCCAGACTGCTTCCAGATGAGTCTGAGTCATTCATATGGGCCCAGTTTTTAATGGAATTTAGGTTTGCAAGTTAAAAATAGTTTGAGAGGGATGGTCCATAAATAAGTGCTGGTTTGAGTCCCAACCGGACAAAGATAAATGGATGTAATATTTCTGTGTTCTCAGATCGGTTCTACTTTCTCCACTTTGGTCAACAGCAGCATGCACTCAGCATTGCACAGCTTACAACATCCCCAGGGACTCTTAGAACCCACACTTTTTTACACTGTATAAGGGAGCTCGAGGCATGACTCTCTTCAGTCCTCTGTACCCTACTTCTGCCTATCCCCACCTATTAGAATTGCCCATCTGATATGAGACTTGATCTTGGCTCATTTGCAGACTTGTGCTTTCCAATGCTTGATCATCCTTTGCAAACCATGCCTCAAGCTGGCCAAGACCAAGCTGTCATCACGGTCCCAGTAATCACAAGAAATCAGGTCAGTCCTTGGAAAGGATCGAGCTCCCCTTTCTGACCTTTACTTGTGCGGCATGCTTGTTTACAATTCCAAGACATAGACTCAGGTGAGGAATGTTATTTTCTTTACTTGTCAACTTAGTTCGTCAGCTCTCATTTCTACTGACAGCTAAAAAAGAATTAACCTCGACAATCAAGATAACTCAATCTGACACTTTGGAGTGGATGATTTAAAAAGAAATGTAATCATTGCAAGGTTTTTGTTTGTGTTTTTGAGACAGGGTCTCACTCTCTTGCTCGGACTGGAGTGCATGGCATGGTCATGGCTCACTGCAACCTTGACCTCCCAGGCTCAAGCAATTCTCCCACCTCTACCACCCAAGTGGCTGGGACCACAGGCATGCACCACCATGCCCAGATAATTTTTCAATTCTTTGTAGAGACCCATCTCACTCTTATTGCCCAAGCTGGTCTTGAACTCCTGGGCTTAAGCAATCCTCCTGCCTCAGCCTCCCAAAGTGCTAGGGCTACAGGCATGAGACACCATGCCCAGGTATTAATCATTGTAAGTTTTAAACTCAGTCTCAGGATTCTCCTCCCAGCCCTCTTATGCTGATGTTCTTTTTTTCTTTTTCTTTCTTTCTTTTCTTTTTTTTTGAGACAGAGTCTTGCTCTGTCACCCAGGCTAGAGTGCAGTGGCAAGATCTCAGCTCACTGCAACCTCTGCCTCCCAGGTTAAAGCGATTCTCCTACCTTGGCCTCCCGAGTTGCTGGGACTAAAGGCATGCACCACTGTGCCTGGCTAATTTTTGTATTTTTAGTAGAGACAGGTTTTCACCATGTTGGCCAACTCCTGACCTCAGTTGATCCACACCTGCAGCCTCCCTAAGTGCAGGCATGAGCCACTGCACCCAGCTCTCTGCTATAAATTTTAGAAGCTCTAGTTAAGGGTTCCAAAGCGAAGAAGTTAAGTTTGATCACTCTGTATCATCCCTGTGTAGAGGGCAGTGCATCTGCAAAGCACTTGCTGTTGCCATTGCTGCTGCTGCTTCAGTCATGGAGATAGATTAGGGATAAAAGAAATGGGAAACACATCATTCGATAGGAAAACGTTTCATTTTATCCACTTACAATAAGTCATCTTCTCTCTCAAGGTCTTTTCTTCTGTTCCTTAGTTTTACTGCACAAATATCCATGTGTCTGCTCTGCGGGGGATACAACTGTGAGATAATTTGTGTTCTCTTCACTCATGGTGCTCATGCCGTAAGAGGGAACACAACCAATGGGCAGTGGTGGTCCAGTATGGAGTGCTCTCAGATTGCTCTGTCCCAGACTTGGAGCTCAAGGAAGGCTTTCCAGAGGAAGTAATACCTAAATTGAGACCTGAAGGATGAGTAAACATTGGGTGAATGGAAGAGGAAGAGTGATTCCAACCAGAAGGAAGAACATGATCAAAATCCCACAAACATTGGGAAAACTCCAAGAGGTTCCTTATGGAGAAGACATAGATGCCAAGGGCAGAGTGGTAAGAGACCAAGCTGGCGAGGTAAGCAGGGCATGCAAACTTTGTAAGAACTTTAGACTTTGTCCTAAGGGCAGTGAGGGAGCCACTGAAGGGTTTTCAGAAGAGGAATAATCTGTCAGATTGATGTATTAAAGAGACTGCTCTAACTGCACAGTAGATAAATGGCCCAGGAGGAGTGCAGAGAACAAGGAAAGGCCTAGACAAAACACCACCACCAACAACAAAATTAAGTGACAGGCAGAAACGGAACCCGCAAAAGAAACAGAGAAGAAGGGACCACGGGGGTTGAAGGAAAACCAAGAGAATGGCAACCCCATACCAAAGGAAGAAAATTTCAAGAAGCAGGGCATAATTAGAGTCAATTGCTGCCAAGAGGAGAAGAGAGCAATTGGAAACTAACAGCGGAATTTTGCAATAGGATTATTGACAACCTTGTTGAAAGCAGCTTTAGAGTGGAAGTTCTATGGCATTGGATTAAGTCAATTGTATCAGTGCTCATCTATCCCCTTCAATTACCATCCATCACTACACTGATGTCTTCCAAATGGATTTCTTAAGTCCAGACCATCCCTTTAAAGTCTACGCCCATATACAATTGACTACTCAATATCTCCACTTGATTGGTTCAACAATATCTCAAGCCGGGCACGGTGGCTCAAACCTGTAATCCCAGCACTTTGGGAGGCCAAGGCGGGTGGATCACGAGGTCAAGAGATCAAGACCATCCTGGTCAACATGGTGAAACCCCGTCTCTACTAAAAATACAAAAAATTAGCAGCTGGGCACGGTGGCGCGTGCCTGTAATCCCAGCTACTCAGGAGGCTGAGGCAGGAGAATTGCTTGAACCCAGGAGGCGGAGGTTGCAGTGAGCCGAGATCGCGTCATTGCACTCCAGCCTGGGTAACGAGCAAAACCCCGCCTCAAAAAAAAAAAAAACACACACACACACACAAAGATATCTCAAACCCAGGTTTCAAAACCAACAATCTCTCCACCCAAACCTGGTCTTCCTACAGTACTTTTCATCTCAGCAAAGAGTAGCTCCATTGTTCCAGTTGTACAACCCATCCTTGACTAACCCTTTTTCCTCACCACCACCCTATATTTAGCCCATCAACACATCTGGCCAATTCTTTCTACTTGTGCACTCTATCTCTACTGCCAGCATCTGAGTTCAAGCTACCATCTTCCCTCTCACCCTACCCACAGTGGTAGCTTCCTAACTGGTTTCTCACACCAGTCTTTGCACCTCTCAATAGCAGCTAGAGTCACCTTTCAAAAATACAAAGTGGATCCTATCACTTCCTTATTTCAACCTTTCAATAGGCTCCCAGGCCTCTAAAGGTGAAAATCAAATTATTTAAATGACATAAAAAGCTCTACATGACCTAGCCTTTGCCTATCTCCCCAGTCGAAATTCTCTACACATTCCCTCTTCCCCTCTATTTTCCCTGCACCCTGGTCTTTTCTCCATTTCTTTTGTTTTTTTGGTTGGTTTGTTTTTTGAGACAGAGTCTCGCCTTGTCACCCAGGCTGGAGTGCAGTGCACAATCTCAGCTCACTGCAGCCTCCGCTTCCTGGGCTCAAGCAATTCTGCCTCAGCCACCTGAGGCTGGGATTACAGGTGCCTGCCACCACACCCAGCTAATTTTTGTATTTTTAGTAGAGATGGGGTTTCACCATATTGGCCAGGCTAGTCTCGAACTCCTGACCTCAGGTGATCCTCCCACCTCAGCCTCCCAAAGTGCTGGGATTATAGATGTGAGCCACTGTGCCCAGCCTCTTTTCTCCATTTCTTATGTACACCATGTGTCCTGCAACATCAGGCCATATACTCTATGGCTAAGAACATGGGTTCAACGGGCAGATTGGGTTAAAATCCCAGCTCTACCCTTGCCTGGTTAGATGACCCTGAGTAAGGTACTTAATCTCTCAATGTCCTCATTTCCTCATCTGTGAAATGGGGTTAACACTTATCTCTCAGAGTTGTTATAAAGGATTAAATGAAATGATATGTGTAAAGTATTAGAAATACAGTTCCACATTAATGTTAGCAACAGCTATTATTATTCCCCATTCTCTGTCTAGTTAATGCTTCTCATATTTCGATCTCAGCTCAAGTGATCCGAGGTTATGACTGTTCAATTCTCTCTTAGCATCCTGAATTTTTCCTTCATAACACTCATTATACTTTGTGGTTATATATCTGATGGGTTATTTTATTAATGTCTGTCAATCCCACCAGTGGCTCCTTCAGGAGAACACAGACTGTATCCATTTTACTTATCATTATATCCCCAGATCCCAGCACAGTGCCTAGCATATAATAAGCCGTATAGTTTTTGCATAAATATTTGATTGAACAGAGGCGAGGAAGTGAAGCCAATGAGTGCAAATGACTCAGGAAGACTGTGAACATACAGGGCAAGGGGAATGCATGGAGTGAAATCAGGGTTTCTTGATTATTTTTTAAGCTGGCAAATGCTTGAGCATGTTTAAATGCTGATGGAAAGGAGCCAGCAGAGAGAAAGCCCAGCAGGAGTAAGGGCCATGAGCCTGCAGGAGGGGATGAGATTTAGCGTAGGAGCCAGAAGAATCCAATCTGTCTTATGTGCAAGGAGGGACAACTCTTCCCTGGTATAGAAATAAGAGCTGAGAATTCAGCTACGTATGTATGTTTGGTGGGCAGAACCAAGACCTTTCGATGAATCTTGGTAATGTAAGCAGCAAATGTGGATTCTCTGAAGTTCAGCAAACTTAGTGGACATCATTCCCTTCGTTCTTGCAACTCAAGCAAGAAGGAAGCAGATGTTTTCTTCATTATTGACTGCACTGGTTCACTGCAGAGCAAAATAACAAGTTTCCAAAGCAACCCAGTCACAGAGCTGAGACAGGCGATCTCACTGTTCTCTTTATTGAGCATGCTTCCTCTCCAAACTGGGAAACGGTATGGGAAATAATACAGTAAAACCATAATGGCTGACACTGGTTACATGCTTCCTATGTGCTGGGCACCGTTTCTTTACCTGCAATAACTCAGCTGATGTTCCCCACATTATGATACCACTTTACATGTAAGGAAACTGAATCCTAGGGAGGTGAGTAGCTTGCCCAAGGTCACATGGTGAGTGGGTGGCAAAACCCAGGGAGTTTTAAACCCAAGGAGTCTGACTCCAAAATGAATGCTTTTAACCATTCTGCTATGATAAACCAGGAAGACCTGGAGTTTCTACCATGAACTACTTCTGTGAACTTGAACATTCACTGAGGTGTCTGAACATCAGACTGCTCATCAATAGGATAAGAGTTAGAATGTTTATCTTACAAGGTTTCTTGAAGGATTATGAAATGCTGAAAATAGGAAATAACTCTACAAAAGATATTATTTTGCTAATCATAATGCTTAACACCCTTGACTTCTAATTGGGTCACAATATTATAGGCTGTCATTGAGACCCTCAGTTCCCATAACCAGTACAGCAGCAGCAGCTTGGTGATTCCAGTTTCTTTGGCAGGGCAGCTGATTCTCATCCCATCGGCTTTAATGTCCCGACCAAGTCTCCCTGATGACGGTCGTGCACAGGTTGGTGCCTCCTTCCCCCTGAACCACATATTCCTACTTCTGGAAAGAGTTGCAGCTTATGCCCTTGTTTCTTTAATGCCACTGCCTGAAAGAGTGGCTATGAAAAAAAATAATAACAATAAATAGCCTCAGGCCAGGCTTGGGGGCTCATCCCTGTAATCCTAGCATTTTGGGAGGCTGAGGTAGGCGGATCACCTGAGGTCAGGAGTTCAAGACCAGCCTAGCTAACATGGCAAAACCCTGTCTAAATCAGTCATGATTTACCTTCCACTTGGCTCGGAATGAAAAATACAAAAATTATCCAGGCATGGTGGCGTGCACCTGTAATCCCAGCTACTAGGGAGGGTGAGGCAGGAGAATCGCTTGAATATGGGAGGTGGAGGTTGCAGTGAGCCGAGACTGTGCCACTGCAGTCCAGCCTGGGTGACAGAGCAAGACTCCATCTCAAAATAATAATAACAGCCTCAAATGCAGCTAATTGTGAGGTACACACCAGAAGGCCAAGTTCTAGTTTCGTGGTAGAAGCACAGATATCAGAGCTAGGAGAGAACTTCAAAGTAATCTTTCAGTGCAACTCTCCAACCCTCCTCCCAACCCATTTTATAGACTAGGAAAACCAAGGCAAGCTAGATGAGATGACACCACTAGTTAGGGTTGTCAAAACCGTATCTGGGAAGTACTTCAGTTGCATATATTTGTTTCAGTATGCATACCTTTTCAGAAAGGAGCAAAATCCTAAATTACCCATAAAGCTATTATAAAAACTTCAATCCAATAATTCACTCAAAACCCATTCTTTGAGTGCCCTTACTTGTCCATTTCAGGCATTCCCTGGATAGAAACAAGCCCACATCTTCTGGGCAGTACATAACCTGACCGCTCTGTACAAAGCCCACTCTGTTACCACCGGTTCATCTCTGAGCTGAGTTTTCTAATCTGGAAGAACAGCACCTACTTCTCAGAGCTGGAGTGGGGGTGGGAGTGTCACATGAGATGATGCGCTTTTAGCACCCACCTGGCATTCTGTGAGTTTGTCATGATTTGGGCATAATCCCTTCCTCTCCTAAGCAGGCAGCAAGCAGTTCACGTTGGTTAAGGACCTTAGACCTTAGACTACTCAGACGCTAACAAACCAAGGAGAAACCCAGCCGTGTCAGGCCTAGAAATGTCCGCCCCCACCCCCACCCCCCTCAAGACGGTGACTAGGCCGGAATTCTCCGGGTTGATAAATGAGAGGAGCTGAGAAGCGCTGAGATGCCTGTTCCGAGCATCTGATCCGCAGAAGCGAATCTCCACTGTGCCATGGAGATGTTCTGGGAGGGAGAGCCGGCCCAGCTGCCTGAAGGAGGACGCGAGAGCGAGGGGACGGGTGAGAGGAATGCTTAGGGGAGACGGACTGGAGGTGCCCGGAGAGGAAATCTTGAAAAGGGGAATAGAGGCTGGATCTCGGGAAACCTCGTCGGCGGTTATCACTAGGGGAAGGATCGCGTGTCTCAGGGATACGGATTTTGGAGGAAAAGCAGAATAGGGACAAAGGTGAGTTGTCCGCACTGGGGGGACCAAGCCCTATAAGCTGTGGTGGGGACCCAGGGCCAGCAAGGACCGGAAGGCGGGGTTTTGGGGGAACCCGCACGGAAGGTGGCTGGGGGTCGGTAGCCGGCCTCGGAGCTGCAGCCGCGTTCGCCCCGGGGCAGGTCAGCGACCCCGGGCTGGGAGCGACGGGGAGCACCGCGAGGGGCCGCGGTTGCCATGGCGCCGGGCGGGGAAGGGGCGACTCCGGCCCCTCCCCGAGCCCCGCGGGGCTGCCGGCTCCAGATGGTCCCGGGCCTCCCGCGGGAGCCGGCAGGCCTGCGGCAGGGGGAGGCTATTGTCCTCCTTCCGCTGCGCCGCAGTCCCGCCGCTCGCGCCCGCGCGCCGCCGCCACGCGCCCCGCCGCCGCCGCCGCCGCCCGCCCCGCGCGCCCCCCGCGCCGCCCGCGCCCGGTGACAGCGCCCGCCCGCCATCCGCCGTGCGCCCGGCCGCTGCCAGCAAACGCCCCTCGCGGCCGGGCTGCGGGCGCGGCAACCACCCGTGCGTCCCCGCCCGCCGCGCCCCCGCTCCGCGCCGAGGTAGGTGCCGGCGCCCCCGCCCGCTTTGTCCTGGCCCGCGGGGCGGCGCGCTTTGTGCGGCCGCGTGCTGGCGGCGGGGTCGGGGTCGGGGTCGGGGTCGGGGTCGGGTCCCGGCGGCCGGGGTGAGCCGGGGCGGGAGCAGGCGGGGACGGGACGGAGAGGGTCCCGTGCCAGCCAGGCACAGGTACCGGGGTGAGGGCGGTGGGGGCCGAGGCCGGGGGACTCGGGCGTCTCTGTAGCGGGGAGAAGAGTCTGGAACAGTTGGGGCTGACGGACGCGTTCGCGGCCAGGCTGGGAGGGGGTCTGACAGCACTGGCCGCTCGCGTCGCCTGGGCTGGGAGGCGGACGGGCAGGCGCCGGGCCAGGTGCTGGGGGCGCGCTCGGCCACCTCTGCCCGGCGACTGCGGGCGCCCGGCTCCCTCCTTCCGGGAGCCGCGTGGGCTCCTCCTCGCCTCTTTGGCAGCTGGCTCCACGCTCTCCCTTCTGTTCCCCCACAGTGTGTGGGAGAGGGGCACGCGGTTGCGTGTGGTGGCCGGAACTGGCCCGGGGAGAACGCAGACGCTTCGGGCGGCGGGGGAGCGGCCGCGTGCGGCGTTTCTGTGGCTGGGACACTGACGGGGCTGTGCAGTCCGCCCCGCAAGGAACTACCGGGCAAGGCCTGCCCGCGGGGGTGTTCCAGCTCAGGCGCCACAGTCGTGATTTACCTTCCACTCGGCTGGGAACTTTACCCCATTGACCCGAGGACATTGCATGCTTGTGTGAGCTGCAGGCTTGCCCCGGTCTCAACCTGCTACCCGTCGTCTGCGAGGATTGTTTCTCGTCTGCCCTCCCCCTCTCGGAGCAGCCACAGTTCCAACACTGGAGAGCCGGGAGGTTTCAGGCATGGGCAGAGGTAGCCACAAACCAGTTTTCCTTGAAGGTGAAGAGGGCAGAGTGAGTTTTAAAGCTAAAGCTAAATCTGCGTTTTAGCTTGAGGTGTGGGGCAAACTCTTGGCATATTCAGAAGGGCGAAGGATGGAGTTTGGATTCTTCCCTTAGAGAAACATGTGACCCCAGGCTTGGGGAAGGGAGGTAGCAAGGGAGTGAAGAATTTGAATATTTGAACGAATCTGCCATAACCGGAGGATTCTGAAGGAGAAAATAAAAATTCAGCCCCCTCTTCAGCCCAGTTCCTAAATTCCTCCGACAGAACTGATCAGGAACACAGTCTGGGAGGTGCGTGGGGGTTTTGCTCTTCCTGTCTTCTCCGGTTCTCTGCCCTGGGCCGCTTTCTCTGGCCTTCCTGGGACCCCTGAGCTGATTTGTGACTTCTTTTTTCCTTTTATCTCTCTGCTAGTCCACCCATTTATACTTAGAAGCAAATAAGATTTTTACTTTGCCAAAGTCCCCGTTTCTTCTCAGCTATTATTCATCTCGCTGTCATTTATTCAACTCTGCCTTCTGACTTCTTTAGCACCGGCCCGGACATCAGCAGTGCGCGGTGGGGGCATCAGCACTGTTTCTTTCATTAGCTCTGGCACCTACTCCATCTGCATCTTCCTCTCTCATCGCCTGAGCTCCCAAGGGGAAGTGATATTTGAGTTTAGTATGGGGTAAGGCCTGACCTCGAAGCTAACCCGAGGTCACACTCACCCCTGAAACTTTGTGTTTTCTTAGTCCTCATGGCTCCTCTAACCAATTCCAGCTGCTTCTCATCTCTGGACAAGGGTGGCCCTCAAAGTGTGGTCCCCAGACCAGTAGCTCCAGTGTTTAGAATGTGGATTTCTGACCGGAAACAGGTTAGAAATGCACATTCCCAGGCACCACCCCAGAACTACTGAATCAGAAACTACGGGGTGGGGGGAGTGACCAGAGATTTCACAGTCCTCCAGGTTGTTGTGATTCATGAAGGTTTGAGAATCCCCGGTCTTGTGCTGTTGCACTTAACCCTGAAAGTACTCCAGCCGAGGAGCTGGTCTTCTCCCATCCCGTGTTCATTCTTTCCTTGAGCTTCTCTCTAGTCCTGAGAAAGACATTAATTCGATGGCCCAAAAACTGAATTATAGTCAAGTCATTCAGTATCTCTGGATTGAACATCTATTGTACTGAGTCTGGAAAAACACCAAAAGAAGTGAGACAGCCCTTGTCCTTAATGAGTTAAACATGGAGCAGGCAGAGAGACTCGTGAACAAGTAATGGTAATGTGATGTGATAAGTACATACTAGCTGCATGCCGAAGTGCCCTGGGAGCACAGAGGAGGGAATGATCATCTCCGAGAGAGAGAGAAAATTCATCAGGAGCAGGATGTGGTGAGAGGAGGAATTTGGGTACAAGGCAGCCTCTAGCCCAGGGTATAGGATTTCTAGCTTAACATGTCAGCTGAAAGAGAGGAAAGCTGCCCCGGAAAATCGGCACATGTGGGCCTAGTCGGCCTCCAGCAGCATCTGGCGTCGATTCCAGCAGGACCCCAAGCCTGCAGCTGGCAGGAGTTGGCGTTATTCTAGCACTAACGGTGTAAGCTACTTGGGCCTGGCCTTGAGGTCAATGGCTAAGAATAAGGTATGATGAGACTGTAATCTGGATTAGCTACTGCACTGCCCTATTGCCAGACTTCAGGAATCTGAGGAAGAGAGGACAATTGAGGATTCTCTGGCTTCAAGAGAGGCAGGGGGTCATGTAGCTGGGGGCTGCTGGCAGACTGAGGAAGTGTGAACATGGAGACCCAGGTCATAGTTGAGGAATGATCTACTCAGTGGCGAGAAACCAGCACTGGATCTGAGCAGGAGACACACAAATAGAAATCAGTGGGAATCTAGAGATGGCTGCAGGGGACACAAGCTGAGAACACAGCATGTTGTCCAAAAGGCCAGGGAGCTGCAGAGCCAGAATGCTCAGAAACCAAGACCTAGAGACACAGAGATAGCAGAGCCTCAGAGCCACATGCTGAACAATGCCAGAGAGCCCAATTCACATGGAAGGCTGTGGGAACAACCCCCCTGGAGTCTTAACATGGTGGCCCTGTGGGGGTCTGTGATCTAAGGACACCAGTGCCAGCTTGGTTCCTTACACTTATCACAGCACTCTGGAAACTCAGGACACACTGCATGTATGCTTCAAACTCAGTTTGGGGAGAAGAGCATTTAAGTGGCTGAGTTTTTATTTGGGGGAAGGGGAGGTTCTAGCTCCATACTTTCTCCGGGTAGTGGTAGGAATCCACAGGGACATTCTAATGGTTGGACTTCCCTGGAGGGTCTGGCCCCCAGTTACACCCCTTTGTAACTTTAACAAAACCCCCAATTCTGCATTTCTCCTGAGCCCTACTTCCTAGGACCAGGGCTGTGGTCTTAGCAGTTTCTGGTTGTGGAAAGGAAGGAGGTATGGAGAAGAGAGAAGTGATGGGTGGTGAAGCTTGGGTTGGTAGGGAGGTGCGTGCCCATGGGCACAGGAAGGCAGAACCTGGCTTCATCATTCACTGGTTCCGTGAAGCTGAACCTGATCTGCTTGAAGGCCAGGGTTGTCTCCCCCTTCCCTTGGGAGGACCAAGTTGGATCCCCAAAAATAAGCCAAAGCAGTCATGTTTAGGTCCTGTGCAGCTTACAGGGGCCTCAGAGATACTGTAGTTTGGAGACAGGGTCAGATGGTTAGCTTCTTTGAGTTTCTGCTCTTTGTGAAATAGGCGGCAAAGATAGGTGGCAGGGTGTGCAAACCTCAGCATTTGGGGCCAGGGAGGTAACAGATAAGTGAAGTGGCTGGGCCTGTAGAGAGATAGTGCAGACCCACATAAGGAATCCAAAATCAGTCTCTTTTTTTTTGAGGCAAGTTTCACTCTGTGGCCTGGGCTGGAGTGTAGTGGCGCAATCTCGGCTCACTGCAACCTCCTTCTCCCAGGTTCAAGCAATTTGCCTGTCTCAGCCTCTTGAGTAACTGGGACAACAAGAACCTGCTACCATGCCCAGCTGATTTTTTTGTATTTTTAATAGAAACAGCGTCTTGCCTTATTGGTCAGGCTGTTCTCGAACTCTTGACCTCAGGTGATCCACCTGCCTTGACCTTCCAAAGTACTGGGATTACGGATGTGAGCCTCTGCACCCGGCCAAAAAGTCAGTCATTTAAAAATAGCTTATTGGCCCAGCAGAACACTCCTGAGGGCTAGCCTTGGAAAGTTTGTGACTCCTGGTAAAAGAAAAAGGGGTCATGGACATCGAAGTGGGAGCAGGGCGGGACTTGGGCGTAGGCGTTTTTGTGGGCAGGTCTGTGCGGGAAGAGTTTGAGTGCTGGAGATGTCCACCCCAGAGCTGAGTGTAAGTGTGGCTGCCAGTTAGGAAGCACTAATCTGAGGAAATGGAATCCGACTTGGTCCTGAGGTGTGGACTACTCTCCCATCTAGCAGCTTGAGAGTATTAGATGACTCTAGTTCAGGTCATGCCTTGCCCGAAGCACTCTTTGCTCAGGGTGATTCAACTCTGCCCTAGAATGTATTTTTATATAAATATTTACAGAACAAATCCAGAGAATCTGTGGGGAGAAATGGTGGATTTTGAATTTACAGAACAAATCCAGAGAATCTGTGGGGAGAAATGGTGGATTTTGAATGAGAAGAGTCCCAGGGTTACTAGAAATTAAGCTCCCTTTCCTTCTACAGGGAATTAAAAGTCAAATCTACAAACCTTAGACCTTAGCTCCCTTGCAGCTCATTAATGCTCCTCCCAAGAAAAATCCTTGCACACATTCTCTCTTTAGGAGAAAGGGGAGGGGCACATAACACTGGCCTTCAAGCAGGTCAGGTTCAGCTTCATGGAATCAGTTAATGATGGAAGCCAAGTTCTGCCTCTGTGTGCCCATGGGTCTCACCACTTACCCAAGTCTCACCAACCAACCCATCACTTGTCTCTTCTTCATACCTCCTTCCTTTCCAGAACCAGAGACTGCCAAGACCACAGCCCTGGTTCTAGGAAGTAGGGCTGGGAAGAAATGCAGAATTGGGGGTTTTGTTAAAGTTACAGACCCAGTCCCCTCCTCTCTCTCTTGAATGGCTGCTGAATGCTGAATTACACAAGAACTTTGGACAGTAGAGGGTTTTGGTGTTTTTTTTTTTTAATCCACAGCAGCTATTCTGAACCTCATTTGTTAGTTTTGAGGACAGTGTGTTTGCGTAAGTTAGAGCTGGAAGTAGTGCTGGTGCTGGTGAGCCTGCATGGTCCACATTTCCCCAGCCTGGGCCCTAGACGGGAGCCATGGCTGCTCATCCTTCTGTGGAGCACTAAAGGCCTCCAGGATGGTTGAGCAAACTATGTATGTTCTCTGTCCAAGAGGCTGCGATTAAGAACATGTCTCCCAGAGTCAAAAGAACTTTTTAAAACCCAGCACTGTTCCTTCCAGTTGTGTGACCTCAGTAACTTAATGTCCTTTTTTTTTTCCGAGGTGGAGTCTCACTCTGTCTCACTCAAGCTGGAGTGGAGTGGCACAATCTTAGCTCACTGCATCCTCTGCCTTCCGGGTTCAAGCGATTCTCCTGTCCCAGCCTCCCAAAGTGCTGGGATTACAGGCGTGAGCCACTGCACCTGGCCAGCTTAATGTCTTTTGTGCCACTTCCTCATTTGTAAAACGGAGATGACAGTGGGCTCTCACCCTATAGGAAGTTATGGTGGGATGATGCATGTCAATGGCAGGGACATGTCACTGCCGACATTTATTGAGTATGTACTAACATTCTCTCCGGCAAACCAAAGGAAACAAAGGGGAGAGAACCGTACTATGTCCTCCTCTGAACTCCTGGGCACTTGGCAAACAGCGCGTCAATCTTCCTGGCATATCCATACTAGCCAAACAGTGCATCAGTCTTACTGGTGTATCACAGCTTTCTCTTAGCTCAAGAGCAGAATCTGGGTCTTTTCGGCTCAAATTGCCTACACAGTATAGGAGGCCATCTTGGGCTGATCAGGGGCTCGGGACAGTTTGTAGAAGGAAAGAATGCCACTTTTTGGTCATTATTGCCCAAGGGGCCTCATATGCACTGCCTTCGTTACCCGGGGCTGCACACTGCTGTCTGAAGCACTAAAGCCCATCACCCCTTTCAGCACCCCCCAACCTCTCCCTCTCTGGCCTGAGGCCCTTGGATCCTTTCCTGCCCACTGCATTGCTCTGAGCTTCCTTCCTGCTTCACTTTCTGTGCCTCTGATGCATTCCTGTCCCCAGGCTTCTCTAGTGGCTTCCCCTCTCCCCCTGGGGGCTGATTTCCACCAGGCAATCAACCACAGCCTCTGGCCACAAGGAGAGCAGGGCACAGGTAGGGGAGGAAAACAGAAGGATCTGGTGGTGGGGGGAGGGCTTGGTGGTCCCTGGACGCCCCTCACCAGCCACATTCTCCTTGCAGGAGCAGGAAGCCACCCACCACCATGAGCAGCACTCTGTCACCCACAGACTTTGACAGCTTGGAGATCCAGGGCCAGTACAGTGACATCAACAACCGCTGGGACCTTCCTGACTCAGACTGGGACAATGACAGCAGCTCGGCCCGCCTCTTTGAGAGGTCACGCATTAAGGCCCTGGCAGGTGAGGTTAGGGGACAGCTGGGGCATTGGGGATGCTAGAGGAGGCTTTGTCAGCTTATTATTAAGAGCTCTTTAACTTTATAGGAAGACTAACTTTTCCTTCTAAGTGGGAGACCCAGAGCACCCTATCAAGTCCCTGGTCCCCAAATCCAGCCTCAAGAACAGCCTTCCTGCCATTCAGAACCTTCCTCAGCCCCTCCCTGCAAGCATGGAGACACTGCACTGACTCCTGGACTGGCGGAGCTGACTAAAACAGCTTCCCTCTCTGGCCCCAGCTCCCGGGTCATGTCCCTTCATTTTTCTGCACTCTCACTCTTGCCACTCCTGTCTCCGCCCACTTCTCCCTTACCTTTCATGCCCTTGTTATGTCTTCCTTGATTTCCACTGTCATTTCCCACACCTGTTCCCAGCCTATTATCCCTCCACTCCTTACCCACCTGTTCCTTCCACCTGCCGCCTGTTACTCCCATTATCTCATCTGCCCGTTCCCTGAAGCAGGTTCCCTCCACCGGCTGCTGTTCCAAAGTTGCCGCCTTTTCTCCTGGGTGTGCTCACTACCTGCCTTGGCCCCTACCCTTCCCTTCGGCCTGGGGCCTGGGCTGTCCCTGCTCTGAGCAGAAACTCGTCTGACAGCCTCCCTGTCTTCCGGGGGAGGAGTTGTCATGGCAACAAGAGTGTGGCTGCCACCTGACACCACCAGTGGCTGGCGTGGGGCTGAGTCACACACACACACCCCAAGGCCACCCACCCCCTCTGGCTTCCTCCTCCATCCCACCCTTGTCATTGCCATTAACCAGCCGGCCACCCAGCCCAGCCCAGCCAAGCCCAGTCTGAGAGGCCCCACCTATTCTCACCGAGACGTGGTGCTCCCAGTGGCGGTGGGGTTGGCCCCTAGAAGAGGAGAGACTCCCAAACCTGCCCACATGTTTTACAGGATCACCCAGGGATGTTTTTCACAAATACAGGTTTCCAAGCCCCTCCCTAGACACAGTGAGTTAGAATCTTGTCCAGAGCTCAGGATTTTTCAAAAGCTCCCCAAGTGATTCTTTTGAGCCAGCTCAGCACCAGTCTGAGGACCCCCTTGTGGCAGCCACAGCTTCCCCAGACCCCTTCTCATTTTCTCCTGGGCCTCTCTGTCCTTCCGGTTGGGTCTTCAGGCCAGCTGTGAAACACTCCTTTCAGTGTGTCTATAGATCAGAGAAGACAGAAGGTGTGGGTTATGGAGAATGTCATGTCTTTGGAGGAAGTGTTCCTGGCACCCTAGTTTTGGATTCATAGCCTCTAGAACTGTCATGATGTCTATGTGTGTACAATATGTGCCACCCAGGATTGTCATCATGCCTGGGCACAGGACACATGCCACCCAGAACTGTCACCATGCCTGTGTAATAGGACACATGCCACCGACGACTGTCACCATGCCTGTGTACATGGGACACATGCCACCCAGGATTGTCACCATGCCTGTGTACATGGGACACATGCCACCCAGGACTGTCACCATGCCTGTGTACATGGGACACATGCCACCCAGGACTGTCACCATGCCTGTGTACATGGGACACATGCCACCCAGAACTGTCACCATGCCTGTGTACATGGGACACATGCCACCCAGGACTGTCACCATGCCTGTGTACATGGGACACATGCCACCCAGGACTGTCACCATGCCTGTGTAATAGGACACACGCCACCGACGACTGTCACCATGCCTGTGTACATGGGACACATGCCACTCAGGACTGTCACCATGCCTGTGTACATGGGACACATGCCACCCAGAACTGTCACCATGCCTGTGTAATAGGACACACGCCACCGACGACTGTCACCATGCCTGTGTACATGGGACACATGCCACCCAGAACTGTCACCATGCCTGTGTAATAGGACACATGCCACCGACGACTGTCACCATGCCTGTGTACATGGGACACATGCCACCCAGGACTGTCACCATGCCTGTGTAATAGGACACACGCCACCCACGACTGTCACCATGCCTGTGTACATGGGACACATGCCACCCAGAACTGTCACCATGCCTGTGTACATGGGACACATGCCACCCAGGACTGTCACCATGCCTGTGTAATAGGACACACGCCACCCACGACTGTCACCATGACTGTGTACATGGGACACATGCCACCCAGGACTGTCACCATGCCTGTGTACATGGGACACATGCCACCCAGGACTGTCACCATGCCTGTGTACATGGGACACATGCCACTCAGGATTGTCACCATGGCTGTGTACATGGGACACATGCCACCCAGGACTGTCACTGTGTCTGCATATAACACGTGCCACCCAGGACTGTCACCGTGTCTGGTTGCGTATAACATGTGCTACCCAGGACTGTCACCGGGTCTGTGCACACATCTGTGCCACCTCGTGCTCTTATTGGGTGTTTATCTCCACCACTAAACTGGGCTCTCAAAGAAGCACCTCTGTATGGGCTTTGCCTAGCACTGTGCCTCCAACCAGTAGATATCAAACACTGAATGAATGAAAATGGGGAAGGGCAAGCGTAAGCACATGACAAGTGCGGAAGCCCAGAGTGAGGTAGAAGGGCACCTGGCAGATGTGCCCAGCAGCAGGGTGTCTGGGAGCCAGGATGGACTGGTGGAGGAAGGCCCTGGTGGGCTGGAGGGCAGGGCAGGGGCTGGCACTGGAGGTGGTGATAAACAAGTGGAAAGGATGGTAACAGTGCCCATTTCACAGGCGAGAGGGTGAAAGAAAATGCCTCACACAGTGCCTGGCTTTTCCTCTTCGAGGATCTCCTCACTTCCAGATTTCTCTTTGTCTGTTTCTGAGCTGGGACTCAAAGCCCAGAGGTCCTGGAGAATGACCTCCCAGTCAGCCAGAGTGAGGTTGCCCTCAACATACCTGCAAACCTTTGGGAAACAGGAGTTTGCATTGGGGGACCCCTCGTGGGTCTTGTGTATTCTTAAGTAACTTGAGGCTCGGTGGGCGGGTGTTGGAGGCGCTCCAGTGCACTCCGCCCCCGCCCCCCCCCCCGCACCCCCCGCAGGGCCTGGCCCTGCCCCCTCTGGCCACGCTCCGCCTCCCTCCCCTCCCCAACACCGTCCGACCTGTTTGTCTGGAGCCGCCTCCGTCTCCTCGCCACAGCCAGGTGTGCCCTACTCACTGTCTCAGGAGCTTGAAACATCCCGTAACTCTTTTTGCCACTCCTTGAAATTCCCACCATTCCCAAATTCTGACCCTGGACTCCAGCCTGAGGTCCCACTGGGGAACAGAAACTGGCCCCCTGTCGGCAGGGAGCATGGACTCTGGGCCCTGCGCTCTGTAGCCAGCAGCTGGCAGCATGAATGGGAACGGAGTGAGCAGGGTGCATGGGAACGGCCTGCACGGGGCCGGCGAATTTTATTATGAGGCTGTGGAAGGGGCCCAGAATCCTGGGGGCCTCCTGCTCTCACCAGCTGCTTTCATCAACCCTGCTCAGTATGCCAGTGTGCTGGAAGGACGTTTCAAACAGCTGCAAGGTGAGGCCCGATGCCCCTGTGGGGGCAGCTGAACCTGGGTGAGAGGGATCTGGGTGTGAGAGAGGGCTGGAGCTGAGGACCCTGCACGGGACACGGTGTGACGCCAATGTTTGTGTTGGGAGACAATGTGATACAGCTTAGAGGGAATAATTACAAGAGGCCGGAAAATACGCAGATGTCAACAGATGGGGAAAGGCTTGGACCCACTGGCAGGGGCCATGTGTGATGGCGTGGGTGGGTGTGACTGCCGGGCCTCGAGGTGCTGCGTGGAGCAAAGGCAACCAGCCATAGGGGGCGCGGGGGCGCCAGCACTGGGGAGGCCCCAGCAGTGCCTCTGAGGTGGATCTGGATCTGCCAGTAGAGCACCCGCCAGGGTAGTTAGGGGAGGAGGGGTGAGCCAGGCCCAGGGACCTGGAGATGGTGTTTTCTGCACTTCTGAGCAGGCATCTGAATGTGTGCAAGGAGACAGTGTGTCTGGAAGCAGAGAGGAGTGTCTCGAAGGAGAGAGGATTTGTGCAAACAGGCCCAGGTCGATGTCTGAGCAGGCGTGTGTTCACTCTGGCGCAAGCACTTAGGTGTGTTTCGGGGAGTCTCTGTTGTGTGTGTGTGTAAGGATCTAGGGATGCTGTGGACGTCTCGTGATGTGACACTGTTTCTGGTGCTTGGCTTTGCCTATTGTCCATCTAGCTGCCACCACTATTGTGTCTTCTGCCCGGTGCCAAAACAGCCTCACCTCAGGGTGCCCAGTCGCAGGGCAGCCCCGGATCTAGCAATGGCCTGTGTTCTAGGCTCCCCCCGGCTCAGACCTGCCAGAAAGCACCAAGGCTCCCTTGGTTTCACGGCTGCTGGGGAGCATGGGGCTGTCCCATGTCGTTGTTAGGACCCCAGGTCTGGTGCCAGTACAGTGGCTGGAGGTAAGAGACAGGGAGTGACATGGGTGTGTTGCTGTGTCTTATGGGTGAGGTGCTTAGGAATGTGAGATTAAGGGATGAGTCTTTCTGGTTTCTGAGACGCTGATGCTGAGACAGGAGCAAAAGTGACTCTTCAGACCCCAGCCACTTGGGTTGGGTCCTTGCACAGGGCTCTTTGTGGGGAAGTGGCAGAAATTCTCATCACCAGAGCAGCTTCTGATGCCTTCACTTTGTCACTTAGAATATTCTTAATTTTTGTTTTTCTAGTATTTACTTCCCCTCTTCAGTAGCTCCCCCTGCCACCCGTGGACTGGGCAGCAGGGCATTGCCTAATTTTTTTTTTTTTTTTTTTTTTAAGACAGGGTTTCACCATATCAGTCAGGCTGGTCTCAAACTCCTAACCTCAGGTGATCTGCCTGCCTCAGCCTCCCAAAGTGCTGGGATTACAGGCGTGAGCCACTGCACCCGGCAGCATTGCCTAATTTTTTTGGAGATTGATGCCTAACTCTGCCTGGCCTTCCCCCCCATATTTCCTGGGCTCACTGTTTTCCCAATTCCCAACTCTCAAGATTCTGTTCTTCTGAGCAATGGGGTATTTACATCCTGGAACTGGATCCCCTTGCAGCCAGCTGAATGTGCCATCCCCAGCCCCCAAAGCAGAGGGGCCTGCCTTTTCTCTAAGTTATCCAAGGACAGTAAGCTGACTCAGGAGGCCTGCAGCCTCTATACCGCCAAGTCCTAATGACCACTTGGAAGAGCTGCTGCTATAATTTTAGCCCACACCCACTCCTTTGTCCGCAACCAAAAGAGAACAGCCATACCTCCCACCAGCCCCAGGCGGCTCTTGCTCTCCTAGGTCAGATCACACTGCTTTATAACAGCCATTCACCAAGGAGCCATTTTGTGCTGGGCACCAACTAGGTGTTTTATGTGTCTTATCTCATTCAATCAACACAATGACCTATTGAAGTAGAAAGTAACGTTCCCATTTTACAGATGAGGACACTGAGGCTCTGATGGATGACCAGCGTTCCACCACTTACACGGCTCATGCACGTCCCAGCCCCTCCCTGCATGTCCCATGGCTTCCGATGTCTTCATCCTTTCTTCCCAAAGCCTATTTTCTGTCTTTCATCTTTCTTCTCTACCTTGCTTATGAGCTCATTCAAAGTTACAGGTTTTCCTCCCGGTCACCTTCCTTCCCTTCCTCCTCCTTAGAGGACCTCACTTCCCATCTCTCAGCCTCCTCCATACCCCACCCCTGCCAACTGGTGTTTAGAAGCAGGCATGCTGAACTCGAAGGACAGAAATAACCCAATGTTGCCACCACAGATGAGCGAGAAGCCGTGCAGAAGAAAACCTTCACCAAGTGGGTGAACTCGCACCTGGCTCGGGTCACGTGCCGGGTGGGGGACCTGTACAGTGACCTCCGGGATGGGCGCAACCTGCTGAGACTCCTCGAGGTGCTCTCGGGAGAGACACTGGTGAGCCATGGTCAGGAAGGGAAGAGGGGGCCTCAGAAAAGTGGCCAAGGGAAGCAGCTGGAGGAACAGCCGTCAGAGTGGCAGCACAGGGCGGGAAGCAGTGGCTCCCTCTGCCCAGAGGATGGGATCATTTCAAGAGGTTTTGCCACTTGGATTATGTAGGGGCATTGCTTCGTGGAGACAGGAACAGTGGCCCCATTGAAAACATTTCTTCTCCCACCTACTCTGGGTGCAATTAATTCCCTTGGGAATCTTAATCTGCCCAAGCCTTATCTGTAACCTCAGCTTTGGTTCCAGCCCTGGGCTGTGCCCGTGTTCCTGAGGGAGGTCATGGGGAAGGCGTGCAAACCCAGGCCCTGGGAAGGCTGGGGAAAGAGGCAGAAAACCACAGTCCCATGCCATCGTGTCCCCGTCCCTGCACAGCCAAAGCCCACAAAGGGCCGCATGCGGATCCACTGCCTGGAGAACGTGGACAAGGCACTTCAGTTCCTCAAGGAGCAAAAAGTGCACTTGGAAAACATGGGCTCCCATGACATCGTGGATGGAAACCACCGACTGACTCTGGGGCTGGTCTGGACCATCATCCTTCGATTCCAGGTACCCCGGCACACTGTCACACAATGAGGTTCCTGCACCAGTGTTGCACCGCAAACTGCTACTGCTGGCCCATGACACAACAAACACAAAGACGGAGGATCTAGAGCCTCGTGTAGCAGTTGCCATTGCAGCACTATCCACGCACAGATCACTGGACTCCCCTCCTTCAACAGGGTAGAAACCAGTCTAAGTGAATGTCAGACCCTATGGCAAGTTCCCTTGGGCTGGTCTGTGTATTGGTCATAGACAATAGGACTACAGGTTGGTCCACAAGGGACTAGAAGTTTTACAAACTGGTCATTCACCACAGGGGGTTTGGGAACTTTAGAGGGTCTGGTCACCAGCCCCAATCCCCTTCCATAAACTCTGCTGGCCTCCCCCAGTGGAACGGTCACCCTCCTCCTCCCCATGCCCAGCATCCTCATGCCGTCACAGCGTTCCCGATCACCCCTTTCCGTCCCAGGCTCTGCTGGCTTCCCTTTGGAGAGCCAGCTCTCAGAAAATGTTCACTCTTCTTCCTTCAGAGTTCCCTGCCAGGAGGAACCAGCACCCTCCACTCAGGGGCACACCCGTTCTTCAGCATTCTACCCTAATCTGCTGCCTCAGATCTCTTGCACCCAGTGTTTTGTGGTCCCTTGCCTTACCACAATCTTAAGAGCGGTTTCCTGATGTTTATCTGAGCATCTCTGATAACAGCAGGAATTCCGGTCCAGGGAGTGAGGACCCTGCTTGCTTCCTTCCTAGATCCAAGACATCAGTGTGGAGACAGAAGACAACAAGGAGAAGAAGTCAGCCAAGGATGCCCTGCTTCTGTGGTGCCAGATGAAGACTGCAGGGTAAGGATGTCCCGGGCATATGGTACTGGAGGGTCAGCGACCCCCAGGCTGTGCTAGGCTCCAGGAACTATGAGCTGATGACTATCCTGGAGTCAGACCAGGGCTCGGCCCTCCTCACCATTATCCGGATCTCTGTTTATAGGTATCCCAACGTCAATGTACACAACTTCACCACCAGCTGGAGAGATGGACTAGCCTTCAACGCCATCGTGCATAAACACCGGTGAGAAGACAGGGTTAGCAGATGCAGCAGAGTGCTGGGTCGGCTGATGACCTAGGGTGCACATGAGTAGACAGAGATGAGATGAGCTGCACAACAGTCAGAAGGAAGGAACAGCACTCAGAGCAGAACCAGAACGTGGGGGTGCAGGGCTGCACAGAGCGCTGTGGTGGGAAGCAGGGGAGGCGGTTCAGGGAGGGGCTGCGAGCAGCAGTGTGGGTTTGGGATGCCTACTTCTGGACAAAATTGGGTCGGTGACTTAGGAATAAAGATTGGAGTGGGTTTCCCCTTCCTCGTCATGATCTCATATGTTTCTGATCCCTTCTGTTTTTCCTCCCCACCCAGGCCAGACCTGTTGGATTTTGAGTCTCTGAAGAAGTGTAATGCACATTACAATCTGCAGAATGCATTCAATCTAGCTGAAAAGGAGCTGGGACTTACCAAGCTGCTGGATCCTGAAGGTGGGGCCAGAGCTATGTGAAAAAGAGTTGGCAGGGTAGACACAGGAGGTGGACCAGGGGTTGCCAGGGGATGAGGAGGGGAAGACATGGAGTAGCCACCAACTGATACAGGGGCTTCTTTGGTGGCGGAAGAAAATGTTCTGGAATGAGATGGTGGTGATGGTTACACAACCTTGTAAATATACTAAAAACCAGCCAGGCGTGATAGCTCACACCCAGCACTATGGGAGGCTTGAGCCCAGAAGTGTGATACTAGCCTGGGTAACAGTGAGATCGCATTACTGCCCTCCTAAATATATATGTATATATATGTATTTTTTTTCCACACTGAAAACCACTGAATTATATACATTAAAAGGGTGAATTTTAGGGTATGAAAATCATTTCTCAGTTGTTTTGGAAAAAGGCTGTAGGTAGGAAGAAAGGCAGCCTAGTGACAGAAAGAGCCCTGGGCTGTGGGTTGTATCCCAGGCAGAGCACAGAGGAGCTCTGTGGCTTGGAGCCAGTGGCTAGCCTCTCTGTGACTCAGTTTCCTCATCTCTCTCTCTTTTTTTTTTTTTTTGAGACAGCATTTCACTTTTGTGGTGCAATGGCACGATCTTGGCTCACTGCAACCTCCGCCTCCTGGGTTCAGGCAATTCTTCTGCCTCAGCCTCCCGAGTAGCTGGGACTATAGGCACATGCCACTATGCCCAGCTAATTTTTTGTATTTTTAGTAGAGACGAGGTTTCACCATGTTAGCCAGGATGGTCTCAATCTCCTGACCTCGTGATCCACCCACCTCGTCCTCCCAAAGTGCTGGGATTACAGGCATGAGCCACCACACCCGGTCCCTCATCTCTTGAAAGAGAGAATTGGTCTCTAAGGGCCCTTCTAAACTTCTAGGATTCTAAATTAAGCTACATGTTGCTGGTCACATGGTGGCACCTGCTTATAGTCCTAGCTGCTAGGGAGGCTGATGGGAGAAGATCGCTTGAGCCCAGGAGTTCTAGGCTGCAGTGGGCTATGCTGATCGGGTGTCCACACTACGTTCAGCATTGGTGACTTCCTGGGAGTAGGCAACCACCAGGTTGTCTAAGGAGGAGTGAACCAGTCCATTCAGAATGGAGCAGGTCAAAACTCTGATGCTGATCAGTAGTGGGATCACACCTATCAATAGCCACTGTACTCCAGCCTGGGCAACAGTGAGACTCATCTCTATTTTTTTAAAACAATTTTTAAGAAAAAACTTAGGCTCTATGACCTTGCACTCTCACCCAGAACTGGCCTGTGGTCAGCTGACCCTGCTGATTGGTTCCTGCGCTTCTGGTCATTATGCTGATGAGATCAGTAACAGGGCTCTTATTTGGTACCTGGTTCTGCGCTTGACATGCTTTAATTGATCTTCACAATACCCTTTGAAATCAGTGTTGTTGTTATCCTTAGTTTATAGAAGAGAAGATGGGGGACTATAAAGGGTAAGCAACTTGCCCAGGTCCTCTGGCGGATGGAGCTGAGATTGGCATTCAGGCAGCCTGTCTCCCCCACTGTCTCTGGGAGAGTGGAGACCAATCTTGGTGTAGCCAGAATAGGGAGGAGAGAAGGACTCAGTGACTCCTCTGCTGGAGGTGCTCCTTAAATTCCGTGGGTGGATTTTGGTCTTGGCCATTTTCTCCGTTTTCCATCCTACCTGTAGTCCTATCGCCTGGGACCTTTTATTCCAGAATGACAAGTGTCATTCCGTTGACTTCTTAGTGAGCTAGTGACAGACAGATGTAGATAGACTACATGCAGCGCTCCTTGGAGAGCCTCTGGGCAGCATGGCTGTAATGCAGAACCTGGAAATAAAGTTAAATGTTCTTCAGCTTTCCGAGATGACTTCAGTGGCTCCTGCCTGCCTGTGTGTTTCCAGAAAGGGCAGAGGCTTCCGGTCTCATAGTCTTACCTTTAGGATAAAATCTGGCTTATTTAAGAGAACCCACAGATTTCAAGTCACGGTCAGCCTCGGTTGTGTAGTGGAAGCTAATCAGCTTGAAAGACACTTCCCTCCTTGGGCCCACAGCTGAGTTTTGGGATTGAGGTTAGATACGGCATGATCACACCTGGAGATGATGCTGAGAGCTGGCCTCTGTCCCCATTGTGCTGTGGGGATCACAGTCCCCAATGCCTTGAGCATCTTAGGTTCAGGAGGCTTAGTTCATACCTCTGTCTTGCTGCCCCTGAATCCATTGACTTATTATTATTATTTTTTTTTTGCAATAGAGTTTCTCTCTGTTGCCAGGTTGGAGTGCAGTGACACGATCTCAGCTCACTGCAGCCTCTGCCTCCTGGGTTCAAGTGATTCTCTTGCCTCAGCCTCCCAAGTAAGTGGGACTACAGGTGCGTGTCACCACGCCCAGCTAATTTTTGTATTTTTAGTAGAGACGGGGTTTTACCATGTTGGCCAGGATTGTCTTGAACTCCTGACCTCGTGATCTGCCTGCCTCAGCCTCCCAAAGTGCTGGGATTATAGGCGTGAGCCACCACATCTGGCCTCCGTTGACTACTTAGACATTGTTCCAGCCTAAAAGTTCATGATCCCTCCCCACATAGGAATGCTATTTCTTTTCTTGCTTTTCTTCCCCAAACAACTAATTTTGGTCTCCATGGGGAACTCTGGATAAAAGCCTCCTTGTGCTTCTGGGGTTTGTGCTCTGCTTGGAGGGCCCTTCTTGTTTCCAGGAGAAGGGGGAGAAAAGGTGAGCTTTTTGGTGCCCTTTTAATTTGAATGGCTGAGTTGTCATTTTACTCTAAAAGGGGATGGAGAGATGTCAGCCTTGCAGGACTGGGCGGGCCCCAGGCTTGGGGTAAGTGAGGCCTGACCCGAATGGTCCTCTCTTGCAGATGTGAATGTGGACCAGCCAGATGAGAAGTCAATCATTACCTATGTGGCTACTTACTACCATTACTTCTCCAAGATGAAGGCCCTGGCAGTAGAAGGCAAGAGAATTGGCAAGGTATTGTCCATAAGCAGTAGGTGTAAAGGCCAGCGGAGGCCTGGCCCAGGGGTCTTACTCCACCAGTGCAGGGGCAGGGTAGAGCTGCAGAACTGGGCCAGGGACCCTGTGACTGGACCTGCCACGTCCCTGTTTTCTGTCTCACAGGTGCTGGACCACGCCATGGAGGCAGAGCGCCTGGTGGAGAAGTACGAGTCCCTGGCCTCTGAACTGCTGCAGTGGATCGAGCAAACGATTGTGACCCTCAATGACCGGCAGCTGGCCAACTCCCTGAGTGGGGTCCAGAACCAGCTGCAGTCCTTCAATTCCTACCGCACTGTGGAGAAGCCACCCAAGTAGGTGTCCCCTGGGCCCCACCCTGCCCTGAACTGTGCTCCCACGAGAGGAAGCCTAAATTAGGGCAGCCTTCTGGGAGGGAAATTTGGCAGTACATGAATTTAGCAGAGAGTTCCCGTGCCAGAAGCATCCAAACAACATACTTGTTACAAAATAAAATTATTTAATGATTAGCCATTCTTAAAAATCATGCTGTGGGCTGGGCATGGTGGCTCACACCTATAATCCCAGCACTTTGGGAAGCCAAGGCTAGTGGATCACCGGAGACCAGTCTGGTCAACATGGTGAAACCCCATCTCTTCTGAGGTTGGGAGTTCAAGACCAGCCTGGCCAACGTGGTAAAATCCTGTCTCTACTAAGAATACAAAAATAATAGCTGGGCATGGGGACACATGCCTATAGTCCCAGCTGCTCAGGAGGCTGAGACAAGAGAATCGTTTGAACTTGGGAGATGGAGGTTGCAGTGAGCCAATGTCATGCCATTCCACTCCAGCCTCGGTGACAGAGCAAGACTCGGTCTCAAAAAAAAAAAAAAAAAAATTATGCTGTGGAAATGATTGCTATGGTGTGTTGAGTCAGTGTAATTCATCAAATGAGATTACTGATTGCGGTGTCGTGGTAACCCAATCCCAGCAGGGGATTCAGGGGACTGGACCTGACAGGTCACAACCGGCAACGTGGGTATGGCTGGTAACATGAGAATTCCAGAGGTTCTTATCATTTCTGTGTTTTAGCAATTAACTGTTCCAAGTGTGTGATTGCTCTTAGGCATTCTGTTCAGTACCTGCCAAAATGTCTGTGTTTATGCTGTCATGGAGCGCCTTTGGAGTTAACACATTTCAGCTCTGAAACTAACATTAGTCCAGGAAACAACTGTTTCTGTACATTCCAGAGAATAAGGTATACCCTTCAACCCAGGAAGTGGTCTTCCTCACATTAAACAAAGGTATAGCTTCAAGGATGTTCACCAACGCGACCCCTGTAAAAGAAAAGTAAGCCACTGGAAAGGAGATGAAAGAAATGCATTTATTCACATGGAAAGATGATCATGAAAAATGAGAGAGGAAATAGGTTATAGAAGAACTATTTCGGCCGGGTGCAGTGGCTCACGCCTGTAATCCCAGCACTTTGGGAGGCCAGGGCGGGTGGATCACTTGAGGTCAGGAGTTCGAGACCAGCCTGGCCAACATGGTGAAACCCCATCTCTACTAAAAATACAAAAATTAGCCAGGTGTGGCAGTGCATGCCTGTAATTCCAGCTACTTGGGAGGCTGAGGCAAGAGAATCACTTGAACCCGGAGGCAGAGGTCGCAATGATCCCAGATCGCACCACTGCACTCCAGCCTGGGTGACAAAGCGAGACTTCGTCTCAAGGTAAAATAAGGTGGTGTTCTTTTGATTTGCTAGTATTAGTATTTTCTGGCTTCCACGCAAAGAGGTTGTATTGCTTTTGTAAGAAGGAAGGCAACACAGGACACCCATTTTGAAGAGTAAAGAGTCCTTGTGACCCCCGTGGGCTTTAATTCTGACCCCAACCCGGCCTCCTGCCTCAGGTTTACCGAGAAAGGGAACTTGGAAGTGCTGCTCTTCACCATCCAGAGCAAGCTCCGGGCCAACAACCAGAAGGTCTACACACCCCGTGAGGGCCGGCTCATCTCGGACATCAACAAGGTCCGTGTTGCCCACAGGCCACGCACCCTCAGGGCAGCCCCTGGCCCAGACACCTCACACACATCCCCAAACCCGGGGCCTTCTCAGCCTTCACCGAGCTCTGCTATCTGTTGCCCCAGCTTGAAACTCGAACGCTCTGCCCGGCTGCCGACACTGTGCCGGACATCATTCTCCCGTCTTCTCAGGCACACGGCCCTTTGCCCCTTTGTCTGACTCTCCGTGTGAGGTCACGTAAGGAAATTTTGTCCCAAGTCCCTCAGCTCAACCTGTTCCTAGCTCACTATCCCTTCTGTTTTTTTCACAACGTTATAAACTAAAGTTACTAAAAGTAAAAATTCACGCACAGTCCTGCCAACACAAAGGAATCAGACGGTTTCCACTGCTCCTGCTTCCTCTAGCCCTTTTCCAGAAGCTTCTACATGGCTTCACAGATTCCCAGCACTGCCATTTCCTATTTCCACACACAGGCGTCTCAGCCACTGCATTCCATGGATCCACCAGACGGAGCTTCCATGGGACTTACCCTGTGCCTCTAGCCCTGCTGAACCCTTCCTGCCCTGTCCTTTCCACTAACCCTGTCCCTACCGCGCAGGCTTGGGAGCGGCTGGAGAAGGCGGAGCATGAGCGCGAGCTGGCCCTGCGCACCGAGCTCATCCGCCAGGAGAAGCTAGAGCAGCTGGCCGCCCGCTTCGACCGCAAGGCCGCTATGCGGGAGACCTGGCTCAGTGAGAACCAGCGCCTTGTGTCCCAGGTAGGACTTGAGGCTCTTAGGATGCTTAGGCTGCTCAGAACTGGGAGACAGACAGGGTGGATAAGAAGCCCTGCAGGAAGCGGTAGGGGGACAATGAAACACGAAATCCATCATGTGGGTAAAAAGGCCCAGAGGCCTGTGAGCAAAGGGCCAGAGGCTGGGACGAGAGAGAGGGTTGGTGAGACAGGATGGGGTGGAATAGAGAGGGAACAGAGCCACCACATGGAGCTGGCATTTTGCAGCCTGAGTGCCCTGCAGGACAGAGGAACGGGCAGAAGCATTGTCCCTTGGTCCCCACACCTCCCCTCCCTGCCCCTGCCACAGGACAACTTTGGGCTGGAGCTGGCAGCTGTTGAGGCAGCAGTGCGGAAGCATGAAGCCATCGAGACGGACATTGTGGCCTACAGTGGCCGGGTGCAGGCGGTGGACGCTGTGGCTGCAGAGCTGGCTGCTGAGCACTACCATGACATCAAGCGCATCTCCGCTCGGCAGCACAACGTGGCGCGGCTCTGGGACTTCTTGCGGCAGATGGTAGCCGCCCGACGGGAGCGGCTCCTCCTCAACCTGGAGCTGCAGAAGGTGCTCCAGGACCTGCTCTACCTCATGGACTGGATGGAAGACATGAAGGTACCAGTGCGGCCTGCCGGGTGGGATACGGGTAAGCAAGAGTCGAGGGAGCCCCACAGTGGTGCGTTCGCTCGTCTGCTCAGCCGATCTCTGTGGAGTGTAAGCCAGTCAGGGCCCCATCCCCAGTTCATGGGGTTCATGTTCTAGATGGAGGAGGCTGATGACAAAACCCACGAACCTTTCCATAAACAAAAGAGCAGGGGCCATAAAACCAGTGATGAAACTAGAACAGGGTGGTGTGAAGGGCTGGTCAGACAAGGCCTCTGAGAAAATGCCACATGAGCCGAAACTAGAATAGTGGCCGGGAGCCAGCCCGGGGAGCTGTGAGGAGAGAACATTCTGGGTGGAAGGAACAGCCCGGCACAGGCCCTCAGCCTGGACCAGCATGGTGTGTTCAGGATCAGAAGGAAGGCCAGTGGGCTGTGAGCATCAGGAGCGGGGCTGTGGACTGAGATTTGGGACGGCACAGCCAGCTCACTAGGGCCTTACGGCCTGGTCAGGGAGTTTGGAACATGGATCCTTTAAAGTGATTAAAAGGGGCCAGGTGCAGTGGCTCATGCCTGGAATCCCAGCACTTTGGGGAGGCCAAGGCGGGCAGATTACTTGAGGTCAGGACTTCAATACCAGCCTGGCCAACATAGTGAAACCCATGTCCACTAAAAAATACAAAAATTAGCCAGGCGTGGTGGTGGGCACCTGTAGTCTCTCAGACTACTCAGGAGGCTGAGACAGGAGAATTGCTTGAACCCAGGAGGCAAAGGTTGCAGTGAGCCAAGATTGTACTGTACCACTGTACTCTAACCTGGGCTATACAGCGAGACTCAGTCTCAAAAAAATTAATTAATTAATTAAAAAGAGCCAGGGTCAGTGGCTCATGCCTGTAATCATAACACTTTGGGAGGCTGAGGCAGGTGCATCACCTGAGGTCAGGAGTTCGAGACCAACCTGGCCAACATGGCAAAACCCCATCTCCACCAAAATACAAAAACTAGCCAGGTGTGGTGGTGGGCGCCTGTAATCCCAGCTACTCAGGGAGGCTGAGGAAGGAGAATCACTTGAAGTGGAAGGTTGCAGCGAGCCAAGAAAAAAAGTGATTAGAAGGTTTTGAGAAGGGGAGAGATTTGATTGTACCTTATGTTTATAAAAAGGTCACTTTGGCTCCTCTGAAGAAGGCCTGTGGGTAGGCAGCGTGAGAATGAAACCTGTTAGAGGTTGCTGCCATCTCCCAGGTCAGCAGCAGCCAGGAGGGTAGGTCGGGGAGAGATGCAGAAGGAAGGCTGCTGGGTGCTGAGGTGGAGCGGTGGCGACAGGAAGGTGTCGATGATTCTGAGGCTGAGATTAGTCATAGCAAAGCGTCCAAGAGCAGGAGTTAGAACATTGTTCCACGTCAGGGGAGTTATGGATAAGGAGGTCGGGGTGCCAGGGCAGAACTGGGGTATCCCAGTGTATGTGAGCAAGCAGGTTTCTCACCTGGGTGCAACACCTAGAGCTATGGAGAGGTTGGAAGGAAGATGCAGCCAGGTTGGCACATGAATGCTCAGGTGGGCATCTGTACTCCATGTGTGCCTGGCAGGGCCGGTTGCAGTCTCAGGACCTGGGCAAGCACCTGGCCGGAGTGGAGGACCTGTTGCAGCTTCACGAGCTGGTAGAAGCAGACATCGCCGTGCAGGCTGAGAGGGTGCGGGCAGTCAGTGCCTCTGCCCTGCGCTTCTGCAACCCAGGGAAAGGTGAAAAGTCTCAGGGAAGGCACTGGAGAGGGAGGGACTGGGAAGGAGCACATCAAGAGCAGAGGTGGAAGGCTTGGGAAACCTGGGGACAGGAAAGATGGTGGGCAGATGATGGTGACAGAGCTAGAGGCAGGGAGGGAAACCCAAGAGAGTGCGGTGGGTGGTGAGCAGCTGGAGGGCTCAGTTACCGCTCTGACCCTCTCCTGTCACTTTTTCAGATTATAGACCTTGTGATCCGCAGCTGGTGTCGGGGCGGGTAACCAAACTAGAGCAGAGCTATGAGGCGCTGTGTGAGTTGGCAGCAGCGAGGCGGGCCCGGCTGGAGGAATCACGGCGGCTCTGGCGTTTCCTCTGGGAGGTGGGCGAGGCTGAGGCCTGGGTGCGGGAGCAGCAGCACCTCCTGGCCTCAGCCGACACGGGCCGGGACCTGACCGGTGTCCTCCGCCTGCTCAACAAGCACACAGCCCTGCGGGGCGAGATGAGCGGCCGGCTGGGGCCCCTGAAGCTCACCCTGGAGCAGGGCCAGCAGTTGGTGGCCGAGGGTCACCCTGGAGCAAGCCAGGCCTCTGCCCGTGCAGCTGAGCTCCAAGCCCAGTGGGAACGGCTAGAGGCCCTGGCTGAGGAGCGTGCCCAGCGGCTGGCCCAAGCTGCCAGCCTCTACCAGTTCCAGGCTGATGCAAACGACATGGAGGCCTGGTTGGTGGACGCCCTGCGCCTGGTGTCCAGCCCTGAGCTGGGGCACGACGAGTTCTCCACGCAGGCTCTGGCCAGGCAGCATCGGGCCCTGGAGGAGGAGATCCGAGGCCACCGGCCAACCCTGGAAGCCTTGAGAGAACAGGCAGTAGCCCTGCCTCCTGCACTGAGCCACACGCCCGAGGTGCAGGGCCGGGTGCCCTCCCTGGAGCGGCACTACGATGAGCTGCAGGCCCGGGCAAGAGAGCGCGCACTGGCCCTGGAGGCCGCCCTGACGCTCTACACCATGCTCAGCGAGGCCGGGGCCTGTGGGCTCTGGGTGGAGGAGAAGGAGCAGTGGCTCAACGGGCTGGCCCTGCCTGAGCGCCTGGAAGACCTGGAGGTCGTACAGCAGAGGTAGGCCCCTTGGGCTCCCAGTGGGACTGGACTTGGGAGGCGGCAGGGGCCAGGTTGTGGGTGGTGAGTCCCTCCATGAACTGCCCACCTCACCCCTTTGAGTCTTAGTGGTTGTCAATTTCTAGTTTTAACGAAAAATGTTAACCATGCTCACAAATAGAGATATTTCACAACAAACCCCTCTACACACATGGCCCTGATTCAGTCATTGTCAATATCTTGCTCTGTTTGAATCCCCGCCCTTTTAAAAACCAAGTCCCCAATGTTAGCACATCCCTCCTACATTCTTCAGGGCGTGTCCTTGAAGAAATATGAGGAAGCATTCATACCTATAATAATTATTTTTAAATTGTCTGTGTGGACTTAAAATAGCCGAGGTTTTGAAGTTATAAACCTTTTAGACAGCGACACTGAAATAGCTTTATATATAGAATAATAAATCTTAAAATCATTTATTCAGTAAATCTTAAAGTCTTCTTTTATAGAACCACAATACCATTATCACATAGAACAAAATTAAGAATTTCTTGGTATGATCTATGATCAATGTGTAATCAAATTTTCTGGTGTTTAAAAAAATGTAATTAAGTCGGGCCTGGTGGCTCACGCCTGTACTCCCAGCACTTTGGGAGGCCAAGGCGGGAGGATCACTTGAGTCCAGGAACTCATAACTAGCCTGGGCAACACAGTGAGACTCCATCTCTACAAAAAAAATTTTTTTAATTAGCTGGGCATGGTGGTGTGTGTCTGTAGTCCCAGCTACTGGGGAGGCTGAGGTAGGAGGATTGCTTGAACCCGGAGGTCAAGGCTGCAGTGAGCCGAGATCGTGCCACTGCACTCCAGCCTGGGTGACAGAGTAAGACCCTATCTCAAAAAAATAAATAAATAAAAGTGTAATTAAAGTTTTTTTAGTTTTCAAGGTATCCTAATGTAGAGGTTGACAAACTATAACCCTTGGGCCAAATCCAGGCTGCTGCTTGTTTCTGTAAATAAAGCTTTATTGGAACAGCGCTGCATTCGCCTATTTGGGTACCGCCTGTGGCTGCTCTCAGGCTACAGCTGCAGGACTCAGTTTGCCATAGCAGCTGCGTGGCTCATGAAGCCTATAATATTTACCATCGAGCCCTTTAGAGAAAACATTTGCAGACCCTGCCATATCAGAACATAAAATGTTGGCCAGGTGCAGTGGCTCACACCTGTAATCCCAGCACATTGGGAGGCTGAGGAGGGTGGATTACGAGGTCAGGAGTTCAAGATCAGCCTGGCCAAGGTGGTGAAACCCCATCTCTACTAAAAACACAAAAATTAGCAGAGAATTGCTTAAACCTGGGAGGCAGAGGTTGCAGTGAGCCAAGATGGCACCACTGCACTCCACCTTGGGTAACAGAGCGAGACTCCATCTCAAAAACAAAAACAAAAAAAACATAAAATATCCCTGGAAGAAGCTATCCTTCACATATTCATTCACCTAGACAAATATTTTTGGTTACTACTTCATATTCTAACATGTTAGTGGGATAAGACCCAGATAGGCAGCTAAGGGGGAAGTCCCAGGAAGCTGAGAGGATGGGATAAAGTGTTGGTCCCACACCAGGGTCTAGTTTGACTTGTGTGTCTGTTCCTGACCTTTACCTTTTACCATCTTTTGAGCAACTGTAGCGATGATAGTTATTCTACTTGTTTTGGGGGAGTTGGGAGTTCCTCCCTTGACCCACAGATACTATGAACCTCATAGGCTGAGAGGCCCAGAGACTCCTATAGATAAGCCTCCTTGTGAAGGAGAGGCGTTCTCGAGGGTGTCTAAGAGAGGTGGCCTTAGATGACTGGGCACATCGCTGCCTCCCACAGTTCACGCCTGGCTCTTCCACCCTCTCAGGTTTGAGACCCTGGAGCCTGAAATGAATGCCCTTGCAGTGCAAATCACTGCGGTGAATGACACTGCCAGGCAGTTACTGAAGGCCAACCCCCCAGGCAAGGACCGCATTATCAACACCCAGGAGCAGCTTAACCACAGGTGGGCTTGGGAGGGCAGGACTGGGGAGCTGACAAAAACATGAAGCAATGGGGATGGCAGTGGGAGGCAAGATTTGTAAGGCCTGGAAGGGTGGCTGCAAAGGAGGTTGCAAACAGTCTGAAATGTGTTAGGGAAGGAAAAAGGATGAAAGAGACAAGAGAGCGGGGGTCAAGGTAGTGTGAAGCGGCTGCTGGCCAGAAAGGGAGGAGTCAAGGGGAGATACCAAGGGAGACAGGAGCAGGGAAGAAGCTTCCAAATGGGCCTGAGCAGGGCTGGAAACCGAACCTTCCTCCTGCCCTCAGGTGGCAGCAGTTTCGGTCCCTGGCAGATGGCAAGAAGGCAGCTCTGACCTCAGCCCTGAGCATCCAGAACTACCACTTAGAGTGCACGGAGACCCAGGCCTGGATGAGAGAGAAGACCAAGGTCATCGAGTCCACCCAGGGCCTAGGCAACGATCTGGCCGGGGTGCTGGCCCTGCAGCGCAAGCTGGCCGGCACAGAGCGGGACCTGGAGGCCATCGCTGCCCGGGTGGGCGAACTAACTCGAGAGGCAAATGCCCTGGCTGCCGGCCATCCCGCTCAGGCAGCAGCCATTAACGCCCGGCTCGGAGAGGTGCAGACCGGCTGGGAAGACCTCAGGGCCACCATGCGGCGTCGAGAAGAGTCGCTGGGGGAGGCGCGGCGGCTGCAGGACTTCCTGCGAAGCTTGGATGACTTCCAGGCCTGGCTAGGCCGCACTCAGACTGCTGTGGCCTCTGAAGAAGGGCCGGCCACCCTACCTGAGGCAGAAGCTCTCCTGGCCCAACACGCAGCCCTTCGGGGAGAGGTGGAGCGGGCCCAGAGCGAGTACAGCCGGCTGCGGGCCCTGGGCGAGGAGGTGACCCGGGACCAGGCCGATCCCCAGTGCCTCTTCCTACGACAGCGACTGGAGGCCCTGGGAACCGGCTGGGAGGAGCTGGGCCGAATGTGGGAGAGCCGACAAGGCCGCCTGGCCCAGGCCCACGGCTTCCAGGGATTCCTGCGGGATGCTCGTCAGGCTGAGGGCGTGCTCAGCAGCCAGGTAAGACTTCAGGGCACCTTCCCCACCAGGACAAAGAGGAAAGTAGGGACCTGGGGCAATGTGAAGGAACATGGGGGAGGGGGAGGCAGATGCCAGAGGCTGGGGGTTAAGAAGCAGGATGGGCAGAAAGGACACGTTAGCGAAGTGGGGCCACACAGTGGTTCATGCCTGAAATCCCAGCACTTTGGGAGGCCTCTGGACATTCTTGAGGCCAAAAATATTCAGACCAAACTGGGCAATATGGCAAGACCTTGTCTTTACAAAAAAATTTTTTAAAGAAAAAAATAGGCCGGCTGCGGTGGCTCACACCTATAATCCCAGCACTTTGGGAGGCCGAGGTGGGTAGATCACGAGGGCAAGAGATCGAGACCATCTTGATCAACATGGTGAAACCCCGTCTCTAAAAACAGAAAAATTAGCTGGGCATGGTGGCGCTCCCCTGTAGTCCCAGCTACTCGGGAGCCTGAGGCAGGAGAATTGTTTGAACCCAGGAGGCGGAGGTTGCAGTGAGCCGAGATCGCGCCATATTTCACTCCAGCCTGGGTAATGAGCAAAACTCCATGTCAAAAAAAGAAAAAATAATAATTTTCTAAAAAGAAAAATGGGAGCTAGAGAGGATGGCTCACACATGTAATCCCAGTACTTTGGGAGGCCAAGGCAGGAGATAACTTGAGCTCAGGAGTTTGAGACCAGCCTGGGTAACATAGTAAGACCCCCATCTCTACACACACACACAAAAAATTAACTGAGCATGGTGGTACCTGCCTGTAGTCCCAGCTACTAGGGCGGCTGAGGCTGGAGGATCACTCGAGCCAGGATTTTGAGGCTGCAGTGAGCTATGATCATGCCACTGTACTCCAACCTGAGCCACAGAACGAAACCCTGTCTCAAAAAAGAAAAAGGAAAGAAAAATAAAAATGGGAATGAAAAAAAAAATGTGAATATAATTTCCTAAAACTGATTTCAGAAGAAATAGAAAACCCAGTTTGTCATGTACCTGTTAAAGAAAAGGAATCAGGAGCTAGAAGTGAGATAGAACAGGATTTGGGCTGGGAATTGAAGATCCTTTGACCCAGCTTCCCTGCGCCTTAGACTCCCACGCTGGCTGGCAGCCTCCCTGTCTTCAGAGCTCTCCAGGCTACCCTCCCCATCTACAGGTTGGCCCCCACCTCTCAGTTATGCCCCTGGTTGGGTCCCTCCGAAGGGGGAGAATTGTGCTGGGGAAAATGAACTGAATATCACCCCTCCCACACAGGAATATGTTCTGTCTCACACGGAGATGCCAGGGACACTCCAGGCTGCTGATGCTGCCATTAAAAAACTGGAGGACTTCATGAGCACCATGGACGCCAACGGGGAACGGATCCGAGGGCTCCTGGAGGCTGGGCGCCAGCTGGTGTCTGAAGGCAACATCCATGCTGACAAGATTCAGGAGAAGGCAGACTCCATCGAAAGGAGGTCTGATGAGGACTGTCTGTGAATTAGGGGCCCCAGAGGGGAATGTGGGAAACAGGGTAGCCTCAGAGATGAATGTGGCACAGGGAACCTGCAGACGGGGAAGGACCAAGTGGTTGCAGAGGGCTGGGAGGTTCCACCCCCAACCAGGCCCAAAAGGAAGTCAGGAATCCGGGGTAGCCTTGTGCTTCTGGAAGGCGTTATTCCCCTAGAAGAAATGGAGGCCCCCTAGGCTAGCCAAAGGGTCAGAAGCGTTTCACAGCAAGTTCTAGGCTTTCACAAGCGGCGGCTGTTGCAGGCACAAGAAGAATCAAGACGCAGCGCAGCAGTTTCTGGGCCGTCTTCGGGACAACCGGGAGCAGCAGCATTTCCTGCAAGATTGTCATGAGGTGAGGCTCCTAGTTCCCTGGGGCCCCAGGACATTCCCTAGCCATCCCTTTCCCACCTTGAGCCTAGAATAAGCCCACCTCTGGATCACTGGAGACTGTGAATCCCTTCCTGGCTTCTTCCCAAGCTGCCCACTTCTTGTGGCTCACTGTGGCCCTGCTTTTATGCCCTGCTCTTCCTGCCTTGGAAATGCGCCCTCTCCTTTGTCCCTGTTTTATGTCTGGTCCAGCTGAGGCTCTGGATTGATGAGAAGATGCTGACAGCCCAGGATGTGTCCTATGATGAGGCCCGCAACCTGCACACCAAGTGGCAGAAGCACCAGGCGTTTATGGCCGAGCTGGCCGCCAACAAAGACTGGCTGGACAAGGTGGACAAGGTGAGCAGCGCTGTGGGGGCTGCCTCTGGGCAGGGTCCCCCACGGTGCGGGAGAGGGGCTTGGCTCCAGGACGTGGTTGTTGTCATGGTTAGAGACTGTGGGGCTTCTGGTGCCACAGCTCCACGGTGGAGTTATGGCCTGGGAAACAGACGTCTTTGTTGGAGACAGAGTGGGACAGTGAGTCCAGACCTTGATAAAATGCAAATTAGTAGATAGCCAAACTGCAGCTTGGATTTAACATGCTAGTTACCGTGTTCCGGAGTTCAAAGCAGGAGGACACTCTTCAGGCTCTGCAGACTTTGCCTGGAAAGGGCTTGGGCTCCATGCTCAATATTTGAGCCTTTGCAGTCCATGTAGTTTCTGCTCCAACTACTCATCTCTGCCGTTGTAGTGCAAAAGGAGCTGTAGAGAATACATGAATGAGTAAACATGCATGTTTTCTAATAAAACTTTACTTGTAAAAACAGGCAGTGGGCCAGATTACCTCATGGGCTGTATGTAGTCTGCCAATCCTTATTTTTGACTCTGGCTGTCCCTGGTTCTTGGTCTCCCACTCAGCTCTTCCTCAAGAGCTGAGGACAGATAAAACTTTATATCTGCTCAGCAAGTATCCCTAGAGGACGTGGTATGTGCTCAACACTCTTGGAGGCACTTCGAGGTCTTTGAAAGACACTTTCCTTCACTCAAGGGCATGATGGTTGGGACAAAAGGAGACCAGTGTGCTTTCAATTGTTTCCATTAGTTCAGCAAATGTTTACTTAGTGCTACCATATGCAAAACCTGGTATCAGGCACTGCATGGGTCCAAAGGTGATTCCATGGCAGGCTCCACCCTGAAGGAACAACGTTATAGCCAGGATATAAGGCATATACGCAGGTAGCTAAATTGAACTTAGAGCAGAATCTGATGAGTGCCCTGAGAGAGCCCACTGAAGCCAGGGGAATAAAGAGGAGAGGAGATATAGAAATTCTAGAAGCAGCAACATGCAGGGCCGTCCATGGAGGATGAGTAGAATTCGGACAAGCGGAGATACTGGGGGAAATACGTTTCCAGGAAGAGAAAACTGAACAGAAAATCACACTAGGCAGTGCCTGTCTGGGAGCAAGGGGTGAGTGAGTCTGGGAACAGCACAGGATGTGTTCAGGGGGCCAGGCATGGTGGCTCATGCCTGTAATCCCAATACTTTGGGAGGCCAAGGTGGGTGGATTACCTGAGCTCAGGAGTTCGAAACCAGCCTAGGCAACACGGTGAAACCCCATCTCTACTAAAATATAAAAAATTAGCCAGGCATGATGGTGCACGCCTGTAGTCCCAGCTACTCAGGAGGCTGAGGCAGGAGAATTGCTTGAACCTGGAAGCGGAGGTTGCAGTGAGCCGAGGTCGTGCCATTGCACTCCAGCCTGGCGACAATGTGAGACTGTCTCAAAACAACAACAACAACAAAAAACGGTGCGCGGGGGCCGCATGGAAGAAGAGGTGGGAGAGAAGCTCTGCAAAGCCCTGACCACCAGTGCGTGCGCTTTGAAGCGTAGATTGTGCTCAGGGTTGTGCAGCTGCCCAAGCAGTGCTAGCCTTTGATGCTCTTCATCCTGACAGCCACGGCCACCTGCAAAATGGCTGGAAGGCAGTGTCTGGGTGCCCCTAGAAGCAGACCCTGAGACAGTGGTTCTAGGGAGGTGATCTTGGGAAGCATCAGTAGGGTAGTGGAGTGGTGAGGAGGGACAGAAGTCATGCCAGTTACCCCATGGGCAATGGGAACCCACCCCTCCTGGGGCACTCCGGGGATAGTGTAGATAGAACACAGAACACAGCACTCTCAGCCATGGTGCAAGGATGCTGGGGATTTATCCAGCAGCTCCTTGTCTGTCGCTGGTTGAGGGCTGCTACTGGGCTCATTAACTCTGGCTCTTCCAATTTGCCTTTCATGCAGTTCAAGAGAACACATGTCCCTCACTGCCCCAGACACAAAAATCCTCAAGCAGAAAAGCTGGAAGTGGGGAAACCAGGTGGGACTCACTCGCTATCGAAATGATAGTGAATAACTCGAATCAACACGCAGCATAGCGCCAGAAGCCACAGCGCTGAGGAACCCAGAGTAAAGAGAGACTGCAAGGGCTTCCTCGTTGAAATGCTCTTTGAGCTGGGTCTTGAGGAGTGGGGTTCATCAGCAGTGAGGGAACGGCAGTTTAAAATGGATTTTAAACCTCTGAGAAGAGCGTGTCAATGAGAACACACAGGGACTTGGAATTATTGCCCACACTTCAGGTCTCTACTGCCCGTAAGGCCCCAGGTCTGCTCTCAGCCTCTGAAGTTTAGACTAATTTGGGCACTTTTACATTCTCTGTCCTGCATTCCAGGAAGGGCGGGAGCTGACTCTCCAGAAGCCAGAGCTGAAAGCCCTGGTGTCGGAGAAGCTGGGGGACCTACACAGGCGCTGGGATGAGCTGGAGACCACCACCCAAGCCAAGGCCCGCAGCCTCTTTGATGCCAATCGAGCTGAGCTGTTTGCCCAGAGCTGCTGTGCCCTGGAGAGCTGGCTGGAGAGCCTGCAGGCCCAGCTTCACTCAGATGACTACGGCAAGGACCTCACCAGCGTCAACATCCTTCTCAAGAAGCAGCAGGTGTGCTGGGGAGCTTTGATGGGGATGGTGGACAGCAAAAGAAAGGAGGGATCTGCAGCTTTCAAGATTTGGGAGGCCAGCAGATAACACCTTCAGCAGCATTTCCTAAAGTAATTTCTCTGGCTGGCCAGTATCAGAATCTCTAGATATATGTCTCAGTCAGGGTTAGAGTTAGGAGACAGACCCGCTAATAATTTGAAAACAAGAACTTCGGTAAAAAGTATTAATCAGTCCAGTCATGGTGGCTCATGCCTGTAATCCCAGCACTTTAGGAGGCCAAGGCAGGCGGATCACTTGAAGTCAGGAGTTCAAGACCAGCCTGGCCAACATGGTGACCACTAGCTCTACTAAAAATACAAAAATTAGCCAGGCGTTGTGGTGCATGCCTGTAATCCCAGCTACTTGGGAGGCTGAAACAGGAGAATGGCTTGAACCCAGGAGGTGGAAGTTGCAGTGAGCTGTGATGGTGCCATCGCACTCTAGCCTGGGCGACAGAGTGAGATTCTATCTCAAAAAAGTAGGAATTAGTAAAAGGTGGTAAAGAGAACTCTACAGCAGGGGTCAGAAAAATTTTTCAGTAAAGCACCAAATAGTAAATATTTGGGGCTTCGCGGGTCATAAGATCTGTCACAGCCCTTCAACTCTGCCCTTGTAAAAGCAGCTGTGGATTATATGTAAGATAAGGGTTGTGGCCAGGCGTGGTGGTTCACACCTGTAATCCCAGCACTTTGGGAAACCCCATCCCCACAAAAAAATACAAAAATTAGCCAGGCCTGGTGGTGGCATGTACCTGTAGTCCCAGATTCTCAGGAGGCTGAGGTGAGAAGATTGTCTGAGCCTGGGAAGTTGCAGCTGCAGTGGGCTGTGAGGGAGCCACTGCACTCCAGCCTGGGGGGCAGAACAAGACTTGTCTCAAAAATTTTTAAAAAAAGAGGTGCGGCTGTGGTCCAATAAAAACTTTATAAAGATAGGCAGTGAGCTGGACTTACTGGTCCCTGCTCTAAAGAATATAGAATGGGGGCCGTGCACGGTGGCTCATGCCTGTAATCCCAGCACTTTGGGAGGCCGAGGTGGGTGGATCATGAGGTCAAAAGATGGAGACCATCCTGGCCAACATGGTGAAACCCCGTCTCTACTAAAACTACAAAAATTAGCTGGGTGTGGTGGCGCGTGCCTGTAGTCCCAGTTACTCGGGATGCTGAGGTGAAAGAATTGCTTGAACCCGGATGCAGAGGTTGCAGTGAGTCGAGATTCACCACTGCGCTCCAGCCTGGCAACAGACCAAGATTCAGTGTCAAAAAAAAAAAAATATACAGAATAGGAAGTGTAGGGAGATGCTACCTGTGGGATCAAGGAGTCCCCCAGGAAGTAGCAAGATGGCTGAGTCTCAGACCTCCTCAGAGAGGGTAGAGACCCACTGAATAGCCTGGAAATTTTCTGGGGTGTCACAGGCCAGAGCAGGTCTGGAACTAGCAAGCCAAGGCTGGCCAGCAGGAAGTGGCCACTGGAGTGCAGCAAAACTTGCCAGAGAGTGACAGCCACCGGATCTCTTGCGCACTGTGGACAGTTGAGCTGTAGGAGGAAGAAAAGTACCTGGAAGGGTGGAATACTCATCCTCTAGGCACTGTGGTGTCCCTCCACCGCCCTCTGCTGACAAGGCCTAGCATTGCGCCCGCTGGCAAAGGAGGAATGTTTACAGGGACCAGTTCCTGTGTCTAAAGCAGGACCACGATGGATTGGGGATGAGACCAGCAGTTGATAACAGGCACAGTTATCACACTATCCTGGATTTTTTTATTTCAATCTTTTAGATTCGGGTATGCGTGTGCGGGTTTGTTATAAGGGTATACTGTGTGATGCTGAGGTTTGGGGTACAATTGAATCCATCACCCAGGTAAGGAGCACAGTACTCAATAGGGATTTTTCAACCTCCGCCCTTGGATTCTTGGGTACATAAAGTTTGAGATCCACTGATCCAGCCTATGAAGGGATGCTCTTCCTGGGGTGAGCCACAGCACCAAGCAGCCACAGTGGGCTGATAGAGATGCGTGTCTCTGCTAGGTGTGAAAGTGGAAATGCAGAGCTAACAGGCCCTTCCTCCTCACGGTTGCAGATGCTGGAGTGGGAGATGGCTGTGAGAGAGAAGGAGGTGGAGGCGATCCAGGCCCAGGCCAAAGCGCTGGCCCAGGAGGACCAGGGTGCAGGGGAGGTGGAGAGGACCTCAAGGGCCGTGGAGGAGAAGTTCAGGGCCTTGTGCCAGCCCATGCGGGAACGCTGCCAGCGTCTGCAGGCTTCTCGAGAGCAGCACCAGTTCCACCGGGACGTGGAAGATGAGATTGTGAGTCACTAAGGCCAAAGACAGCAAGCTTTCCAGCCTCCCTCCTGTATGCTGGGGAGATGCCAGCAGGGCTCTGTTCCCTCTTCTCTTTGGCATTAACAATCTCCCCTCTAGGGAGACTTGGGGATGTCCCCCAGAACCAGAGATGACTGTTCCCTACACATGTGGCAGTAGCCCCAGGTGTCCCCACTCCCAGTAACCAGTCCCTGGTGCTCGCTTTGCCCTCTGGGCCTCCACTGACCCCCTTTCTCTTCCAGTTGTGGGTGACAGAGCGGCTGCCCATGGCCAGCTCCATGGAACATGGCAAGGACCTGCCCAGTGTCCAGCTTCTCATGAAGAAAAACCAGGTGAGGCAGAGGCTGAAGGCAAAAGAGAAGTTCCCAGCAGCCTCCCCAGTCTTGGACGTGTGTTTTTTAGGATCAGGCCCCACCTTGATGTTGAGTACAATCCTGGGCTTCAGTGGCTCTCTCTCCTCCCTCCTTGGGAGGGTAGGTCCTCTCAGTGGGAGAGAATGAGGGCTGAGGGGCATTACCATTGCATTCCTGGGCTAGGAGAGGAAGCAGAGGACCCAGGCAGGAGAGAGGCACAGGGGTGAAGTGTGGTCTCCGGGAACATGTGAGGCTGGGGAGGACTTTCAGCATTTTCTCTTCCGTGGCCATGGGCAGACCCTGCAAAAAGAGATTCAAGGCCATGAGCCCCGGATCGCGGACCTGAGGGAGCGGCAGCATGTGCTAGGTGCAGCCGCGGCAGGCCCAGAGCTGGCTGAGCTGCAGGAAATGTGGAAACGCCTGGGCCATGAGCTGGAACTTCGAGGGAAGCGACTTGAGGAGGCCCTGCGAGCCCAGCAGTTCTACCGCGATGCTGCTGAGGCGGAGGCCTGGATGGGTGAGCAGGAGTTACACATGATGGGCCAGGAGAAGGCCAAGGTGAGGGCCAGGGCAGAGCCCGGGGTGTGTGGCCAGTTCTGCCCTCCCGCTGACCCACCGCCTGATGTCACTGTCCCCTCCCACCGTCCCTTCCCCCAGGATGAACTGAGTGCCCAGGCAGAGGTGAAGAAGCACCAGGTGCTGGAGCAAGCCCTGGCTGACTATGCACAGACCATCCACCAGCTGGCAGCCAGCAGCCAGGACATGATTGACCACGAGCACCCAGAGAGGTGGGTGCAGTAGCATCCTGGCTTAGCCTTGGGGAGGAGCCGGCTGCAGGAATAGGAAGGTGCAGGGAATATGGAGCCTTCAGTGCTGTGTGCACAGAGCCTTCGAGAAAGCTGGAGCTCAGGAATTGGGCAAGCTGTTGGGAAACTCAGAGGGACAGTGTTCCAGAACAGGCCGGAGGTCAGAGCTACATCCCTTGAGTCCCATGGTGCCTCCCAACTCTCCCTGCAGCACGCGCATATCGATCCGCCAAGCGCAGGTGGACAAGCTGTATGCTGGCCTGAAGGAGCTGGCGGGAGAGCGGCGGGAGCGCCTGCAGGAGCACCTCCGGCTGTGCCAGCTCCGCCGCGAGCTGGATGATCTGGAGCAGTGGATCCAGGAGCGAGAGGTGGTGGCGGCCTCCCACGAGCTGGGCCAGGACTACGAGCATGTAACTGTGAGTATAGGAGGGCACCCAGCTCAGATCAACCATGGGAAGAGTGGAGGACTCACAGGGAGACTAGGACCTCATTTCTAGGAGGCAGAGCACTGGGGGGAACCGGGCAAGACCAGGCTGAGCAGGCACTGTCCTCCTGGTTTGGAAGTATGTGAATTGAAGAAGCTGGGCACAACGGCCACACAATGGCTCACACCTGTAATACTAGCACTTTGGGAGGCCGAGGTGGGAGGATTGCTTGAGTCCAGGAGCTCTAGACCAGCCTGTGAAACATAGTGAGACCCCATCTCTCCAAAAAAATTTTTTTCATTAGCCAAGCATGGCAGTACATGCCTGTAGGCACACCTACTCGGGAGGCTGAGGTGGGAGGATCTCTTGAGCCTGGGGGTTCGACACTGCAGTGAGCTGTGCTCATGCCAGTGCACTTCAGCCTGGGCAATAGTGCAAGACCCCCTCTCTCTATATACACACACAATTTGAAGCATTGTGCAGAAAGGAGACATGAAGCTGAGCTTCAGCAAGGGCAAAGAGGAAATTCTCACTCAAGCTTTTTCACCAGAATTCAACAAACGGGGTGTGATCCCCGCCACAGTTCAGGGGCTTGGACCCTCAGTGGTACAGAAATAGGGACCATAGTTAGGGTATCCACGTCTGAGGCCTAAGGGTCCCAAGCACCTCAAAATGTCTTTGCTGGGGGTGAAGGGAGTCCATCAAATGCTGGGTCAGTGGGAAGCAGCTGCACCTGCTCCTTAACCCCAGGGAAGAAACCTGTCCTGCACCCGTGGCCGGGGGAGAGGTGGGTTCTGAGTTTGGAGTGGAAGACTCGCTCCATCAGGCAGGGACCACATCCCCCAGCATCACGGCATGGTCTGTACATCTGCTTCCTCTACCAGATGCTCCGAGACAAATTCCGAGAGTTCTCCCGGGACACGAGCACCATTGGTCAGGAACGTGTAGATAGTGCCAACGCTCTGGCCAATGGGCTCATTGCTGGGGGCCATGCCGCACGGGCCACCGTGGCCGAGTGGAAGGACAGCCTCAACGAGGCCTGGGCTGACCTGCTTGAGTTGCTGGACACACGGGGTCAGGTGCTGGCCGCGGCATACGAGCTGCAGCGCTTTCTGCACGGGGCACGCCAAGCCCTGGCACGGGTGCAGCACAAGCAGCAGCAGCTTCCAGATGGGACTGGCCGTGACCTCAACGCCGCCGAGGCCCTGCAGCGCCGACACTGTGCCTATGAGCATGACATCCAGGCCCTCAGCGCCCAGGTCTGACCCAAGCATGAGGAGGTGGGGGAGGCTTAGAGGAGGCCATGGGGGAAATGCTGGGGTGGGTTCTCAGGAACTAGGGCAATGCTTAGAAATTCTGGGAGGACGGCACCCTTTCGAGGGCAATGTCGAGATAAAGAAATTGCACCAAGAAAAATCTCTGGTTGGCCAGGCGCAATGGCTCATGCCTGTAATCCCAGCACTTTGGGAGGCCAAGGCGGGCAGATCACCTGAGGTCGGGAGTTTGGGATCAGCCTGAATAACATGGAAAAACCCCGTCTCTACTAAAAATACAAAATTAGCCAGGCATGGTGGCATATGCCTATAATCCCAGCTACTTAGGAGGCTGAGGCAGGAGAATCACTTGAACCTGGGAGGCGGAGGTTGCAGTGAGCCGAGATAGCTGCACTGCACTCCAGCCTGGGCAACAAGAGTGAAAATCCATCTGCACAAAAAAAAAGAAGAAAAAAGAACATCTCTGGCAGGGGACATCTAATGTATTCACACTTTTAATGACAAGCCCCTTTGAGAGTGATGTCTTCAGGGGTTCCCAGCAGCCAGGAGACTCTTCATGCTGCTCTGAATTGGCCTGTTCGTGCTTCCCAGGCTTGAGCTCTAGGCCCACACTCAGTAAGCATTGATCTTTCCCTCAACCACCACCCATCAGCCACCACCCCCCACCAACCTGGCCTGAATCCCCTCTTCAGGCTAAGTGTCTCGTTTTAGCAATCTCCAAAGTCCTTCACATCCTAGACAGGCTTCTGAAAAGTTGAACTTGCCAATGGCCCTTTTCCAGACCATCCCCCCAGTTAAGCCCAGGTGCCCAGATGAGACCTGACAGGGCAGAGTGTGTCCAGCCACCTGCCTTCATCTTTCCCTGCACACCCACCCTCTGGCTCCTCCCCCTGCCTCTTTGGCTGTGAGGCAGGCAGGAGGTGAGACCAGCAGCCAGGACAGAGGCAGGCTGCAGCTCCTTGGAGTCCCCCGTGCTGCCTGACTCTGACCCTGGGCCCCACAGGTCCAGCAGGTGCAGGATGACGGCCACCGGCTCCAGAAGGCCTACGCTGGAGACAAGGCCGAGGAGATCGGCCGCCACATGCAAGCCGTAGCGGAGGCCTGGGCCCAGCTTCAGGGAAGCTCTGCCGCCCGCCGGCAGCTGCTGCTGGACACCACAGACAAGTTCCGCTTCTTCAAGGCTGTGCGGGAACTGATGCTCTGGATGGATGGGGTCAACCTGCAGATGGATGCCCAGGAGCGGCCCCGGTGAGAAGCCCAGGACCTGAGGCCTCCATGGGTTGTGTGGCTGGGTGGTGATGGGGCTATGGGCAGCGGCTGATGCTGTTTCTGCCTTCCCCCAGGGATGTGTCCTCCGCAGATCTAGTCATAAAGAACCAGCAAGGCATCAAGGCAGAGATAGAGGCCCGGGCAGATCGCTTCTCCTCCTGCATCAACATGGGGAAGGAGCTGCTGGCCAGGAGCCACTATGCAGCTGAGGAGGTGGGTGAGGCCTGGGCGGCTGGGCCATCCTCACTGTAAAGTGCTGAATGCCAACTTCTCGGAAGCTTTCTGCTTCCTCTTATTCTTTCTTTGCAAGGAATCTTTCATTTTCTCCCCTCGGTGCTATTCAGGGGTTTCCTACATTCTGGAAATCTCTCCCCAGACCTGGCAGCCTCTTGACATCAGAAATCACTGGTCCTGGGCTGGGTGCAGTGGCTCATGCCTGTAATCCCAGCACTTTGGGAGGCCTAGGCAGGTAGATCACCTGAGGTCAGGAGTTTGAGATCAGCCTGGCCAACATGGTGAAACCCATCTCTACTAAAAGTACAAAACTTAGCTGGGTGTGGTGGTAGGCACCTGTAATTCCAGCTACTCAGGAGGCTTAGGCAGAATCGCTTGCACCCAGGAAGCGGAGGTTGCAGTGAGCTGAGATGCCATTGCACTCCAGCTGGGGCGACAAGAGGGAAACTGTCTCAAAAAAAGAAAAAAAGAAATCACTTATCCTCCTGAATGACTCCCCAGGGGCCCTGAAAAGACCTCACATCCTGGTGCTAACTCACATCTCTGCCCCCTCAGATCTCAGAGAAGCTGTCTCAGCTGCAGGCACGGCGCCAGGAGACAGCTGAGAAGTGGCAGGAAAAGATGGACTGGCTTCAGCTAGGTGAGCCGCTGAGGGGGGCCCAGGCCCTGTGGGGAATGGGGGCAATCTGCACCCTGAGGTTTCCAGAGTAGGTGAGACCAGGAGCCCTGGGTGTGGAACTCACAATGCTCAACCTTGGCCATGCCTGGCACAGCTCTGGAGCGGTAGCTTTCTCTGGGTCCCTGCTGAGGTTTCAATGGCCACTGTGCCCTGCCTGTGCCCACTCTGACCCACCATCTTCCTGTGACCCCTGATCCCACCAGTTTTGGAGGTGCTCGTGTTTGGAAGAGATGCAGGGATGGCAGAGGCCTGGCTGTGCAGCCAGGAGCCGCTGGTGCGCAGTGCTGAGCTGGGTTGCACGGTCGACGAAGTGGAGAGCCTCATCAAGCGGCACGAGGCCTTCCAGAAGTCGGCAGTGGCCTGGGAGGAGCGATTCAGTGCGCTGGAGAAGCTTACCGCGGTGAGGGACACAGGACTCCAGATGCCCACCCCAACCCACTTCCCCAACCCATGCTTGCTCCTGCTTGAAGAAGACACGTCTTCTCCCACTGCACCAGCAGCCCCCAGATGTGAGCTGAGAGTGCCATTGTCCCCACACCTTTAGGAGGTGTAGTTCCCCTGGGTGATGCTGAGACACCCTCTCCCGCTTTCTTATCCCCACCATCTTCTCAAGTTCTGTTCTTCTTTTATCATATTTCATCAAATGCACGTTGAGACTTCAGTTCTCCCTGTCTCCCTGGCCCTCTTACATGAGACCTTCTGCATGCTGAATACAGCATTTTTTGACAGCTAGAGGAGCGGGAGAAGGAGCGCAAGAGAAAGAGGGAGGAGGAGGAGCGGAGGAAACGGCCGCCTGCTCCCGAACCCACGGCCAGTGTGCCTCCAGGGAACCTGGTGGGCAGCCATACAGCTCCTGACACCACCTGGGACGGGTGAGAGCCAGGACGCCTGGGGGAGGAGGAGGAGGCTGAGCCCAAGCCCCCCAGGGACTAATGACTATTGATTTTGGTCATCACAGAACGCAGCCGCGGCCACCGCCGTCCACGCAAGCACCCAGTGTAAATGGAGTCTGCACAGATGCCGAGTCCTCACAGGTGACCCCACCGTCCCCCTGCGCCCCCATCGGAGCCATAGTCTCCCTACCACCACACATCGTCTTACAGGTTCTTGTCCTTGCAGCCCCTGCTGGGACAACAGAGACTTGAGCAGAGCAGCTTCCCTGAAGGGCCAGTGAGTTCCCCTGCAAGTGTGGGTGTCATTAACTGGGAGGCAAAGGGACCAAAATGGGTGGTGAGCTGGGGTGAGGGAGTACTGGGGATGGGATGGGAGAGGCAGAGGCTCACAGGCAGCTTGGGGGCAGGAAGACCAACTCCCGGTACCCAGGTTAGGGATTCTGTGTCCCATCCTTTGACACTGACACTGATCTTCCCCCAGGGACCTGGTCCAGGGGACGAAGCCAATGGGCCTCGGGGAGAGAGGCAGACCCGGACTCGGGGCTCGGCCCCACCTACGATACCCCAGAGCAGATCCACCGAGTCAGCCCACGCTGCCACCCTGCCGCCTAGAGCCCCAGAGCTGTCGGCCCAGGAGCAGATGGAGGGGGTGCTGTGCCGCAAGCAGGAGATGGAGGCCTTCGGGAAGAAGGCTGCCAACAGGTACCGCCTCTCCGGAGCCTGAGGGGAGTCCTCTGAGGGGACTTCCCCAGAACCTCCGCCAGGTAGAGAGGGAAGCCCTTTGGAGTACGTCTTCTGGGCAAGGGGTAGGACTTGCGATCAGAGCAGGACCTTAGGGGAGGACCAGAGGGTGTGAAGACCATGGGCCTGAAGATGGGAGCAGAACTGGAAGTTCCGGGACACCCAAGAGGGCCCCAGGTTGCAGGTGCCACCAAGGCCGGCCAGTCAGCACCATGTCGCAGGTGCCACCAAGGCCGGCCAGTCAGCACCATGTCCCGCAGGTCCTGGCAGAACGTGTACTGTGTCCTGCGGCGTGGGAGCCTTGGGTTTTACAAGGATGCCAAGGCAGCCAGCGCGGGAGTGCCATACCACGGAGAAGTGCCTGTCAGCCTGGCCAGGGCCCAGGGCAGCGTTGCCTCTGATTACCGAAAGCGCAAACATGTCTTCAAGCTGGGGTAGGAACAGGGAACGGTTCTCTCAGGATGAGGAGGGGAGTTGGGAGTGAACACAGATGAGCTGTGAGTCAGTTCTAGAGGGAGGCGTGTTCCCATAAGGAGCCCCTGAGTGGAGTAACCGGGCCAGCCACTTGGAGATGGTGTAGATGAAGGAGGGGGGATTCTGGTTGTCTCCCCACCAAGGGGAGCAGGAGAACCAAGACCCAGTGCTGATGGCTGATGACATCAAGGTGAAAAATTACCCAGGTGGGAAATCCAAAGGCAGGGACGTGGCAGGACCTCCAGGGACCTGTCCTTGCCTCCAGCAAGCAGCCAGAGCAGGAGGCCCAGGGTGGGGCAGAAGGGAGCTCCCCGCACCTCTGTTTCTGCACAGTCCGGGGAGCCTGGAGAATGTGCAGAGCGTGTCTGGTACAGCTCCGAGGGTTGCAGCCAGATGCCTCAGCCCAGTGTTGGGTCACGATTGCGCGCTCACCAGCAGCGACTTGGCAGACCTGGAATCTCAGCTCTGCCCTGTGGCCTCTCTCTCCCAACAGCTTACAGGATGGAAAAGAGTATTTATTCCAGGCCAAGGATGAGGTGAGCTGTACTCTGTGATCCTCTCTGTCCGTGCCATTCCAGAATCTTCCAGCTGCAGACTTCCCTTCCTTCCCTGTTCTCCCTTTTTCCTGGTGTCATCCTTTGTGGTAAGACAGCGTGCTAACTGGATGTATGTGATGGCCACACCAGGCCACACTCCTTGTCTAAGCCGGCTGCATTCTCCTAATGGCATGAAACAGCTTGCTTTCTCTTCCTCCTCTTACACTTCCCTGCTGTCCACTGCGGCCACCCCAGCACAGCGTCCTTGAAGCTGACCGAGGGTCTTTCCGTCCTGCAGGCAGAGATGAGCTCGTGGCTACGGGTGGTGAACGCAGCCATTGCCACTGCATCTTCTGCCTCTGGAGAGCCCGAAGAGCCGGTGGTGCCCAGTGCCCCCCGGGGCATGACCCGGGCCATGACCATGCCCCCAGTGTCACCTGTCGGGGCTGAGGGGCCTGTTGTGCTCCGCAGCAAGGACGGCAGAGAACGAGAGCGAGAAAAACGCTTCAGCTTCTTCAAGAAGAACAAGTAGTCAGCGGGGCAAGGTCCCAGGCCAGCTCCCTCCCCTCTGTTCAGGAAACTGCCAGAGACCGTCGACAGGGACCACCCTCTTGTCAGGACAACTGCCTGCTGCTAGGGTCTGTTGCCAAGGTCAGCCCATCACCAGGAACTGTCACTGGGGACAAGTCCATGTTCCCAAGGGCAGCCCTTTTCTTCTGCTGTTTAATTCCAGACCGGTGGTGGAACCCAGGCAACCCCCCTCCCACCCCAACCAACTTCTCCCTTCTTGCCCCCACCTTGTGCCTCTGTCCCTCACCACGGTGGGGACAGTGCTGCACCCTCAACATAGGCCATGTGGGGAGTGGCTGCCCCACCTCAGGGTCATTCTCCCACCACAGGGAGGGCATGAGCCTTCTGCCTTCTGGTTCCTGCCCCTGGGACCAGCCAGGAACCTCTCAGAGATGAAGCAGGCCCTGGGGGCAGGAGCGCCAGATGACACTCAGAGGTGCAGGAGCCCTCCCTCCCCACCCCCACCCTCTGACTCTAGCTGCCACTCCATCTCCAGCTGCTCTCAGTGGCTTCCAAGGTGTGTTGTCTAGGGACAGCCACCGCCTTGAGTCTGGCCAAGGAGGTGATTAAACAGCTCAGCTTCTCTCACTGCCTCTGGGTTTGTTTGCTTTCCTGACCACAGCCTCTGCCCAAGCCCATGTCCTCTCCTTTGGTTCTGGTCTCCTGTTCTCATGTTTTCACTCTGCCTCAGCCTCCAAGCTCTTTAAGAGAGCTTCCCTGACTCAGTCTCATTTCCCTGTGACAGTGACCTCCAGTGTGCTGGGTTGACCAATGCCAAGCCTCTTTTTAGACCAAAGTAGTTCATCATGGGTTGGGATGATGTCAACCAGCAGTATTCACGTTGAAAAGCAATGTGGGAATCCGGGCCTGGTGACCGGTTCGCTTCACTCGTGATTCTCTAAACTGTTTTCAGATTGGAGGACTGGGAAGCACTGTTCCAGCCCCCAGCTAGTCTCAGCTGCTGCTCAGCCCAGGGTTGGAAAGTTGAGTACACAGCGGGGGGGTTACTGCCCCCACTTGCCGTCTGCTCTCCAGTAGATCAAGGAAGCTCAGACAGGGATCAGAGAGGCAGGTTCCAATAAACTGACCAACAGAATGAAGTCACCCTGGGAAGCCATGAGGTGACTTTACAGCCCAGGTGTGTAAATACACAGAGAGGAGAATATATATATATATATATATATTTTTGAGATGGAGTTTCGCTGTTGTTACCCAGGCTGGAGTGCAATGGCGCGATCTTGGCTCACCGCAACCTCCGCCTCCCGGGTTCAGGCAATTCTCCTGCCTCAGCCTCCTGAGTAGCTGGGATTACAGGCACGCGCCACCGTGCCCAGCTAATTTTTTGTAATTTTTAGTAGAGACGGGGTTTCACCATGTTGACCAGGATGGTCTCGATCTGTTGACCTCGTGATCCACCCGCCTCGGCCTCCCAAAGTGCTGGGATTACAGGCTTGAGCCACCGCGCCCGGCCCGAATTTTTTTTTTTTTTAAGACAGAGTCTCGCTCTGTCCGCCAAGCCGGAGTGCAGCGGCATAATCACAGCTCACTGTAGTCTGAACTTCGGGGGCCCAAGCAATCCTCCCACCTTAGCCTCCTGGGTAGCCTAAACCACAAGCACATGCCACCAAACCCAACTAATTTTTTTTATTTTTTGTAGAGACAGGGGTCTCACTGTGTTGTCCAGGCTGGTCTCAAATTCCTGGGGCCAAGTGATTCTCCCACCTTGGCCTTTCAAACTGTTGGGATTACAGGCATGAGCCACCATGCCCAGCTGAGACTGTCTTCCAGATCTGTTGAAGTACTTAGAAAGGAGCAGGTGGCTTCTCTTTTGTCTCTGGCTTGGCAATTGGAGGTTTCAGGGCAGGGTTTGTCTCCAGATGTTGATGGAAGTGACCGATCCTTGGTGGCCTCCTGCAGGGAAAAGTTGTGTTCTTCCATGGTTTCCTCTACACACAGACAACCGTTTTGCCAGGAAAGCAGCCCCATCTTTAGTGTCATTGACCGCCGGCCTATCATCAGTCATGACAAAGAGTTGGGGGTGTGCATGCCCAGAACTACACAGCACAACGCAGAGTGGGCTCCAAACTGGACATCAGTAGACCAGCACGCCTGCAGGGTCATCTCCCCTTACTATGGGTAGGTTTACTGCTCCACAACCAACAGGTGGATACATGTACAGGACAGTCTGTTGTGGGGATAAGTGGAACAATCCATCAGCACTACACAGGCGCCTTCTCTTCATGTACACCTGTAAAATCCCCAGTTTGAAGAGACAGTCAGACCTTGGGGCGGGTGCTGGGCAATCTAGGTATTTGCACTCACAGGTGGCAAGCCTGAGGTTGAAGGGAAACAATAATTGGAAATGTTAGAAAGAAATGTATATGGAGAAATTAATGGAGAAATGCTCATTTTAACATGACATGTAAGTGTAAAGAGGGCAGCCAGTTGAAGCAGTCTCGCAGAAGGCAGGCATTGTGAACAGAGGTGAGACTGAAGGCTCCAAGCAGCTTCTGCACACGCGAGGCAGCTGAAGCTCTTAACAGCACGATTCCTTAAGGACAGAACCTAGAAGGTAAGCATAGGGTCAGGAAGCAAGTCAGAAAACACCTTCAGTTGTGAGCAGAAAGGAAAAAAAGAAAAAGCTCCAGAAAAGAACAGGATGGAATGGGGCGGTGAGGGATATGAGACAAGTTAGACACACAAACACAATGAATGCGGGCACCACAAATCAATGGAGAGAGATGGCCGGGCATGGAGGCTCATACCTGTAATCCCAGGACTTTGGGAAGCTGAGGTGAGTGGGTCACTTGAGCTCATGAGTTCAAGACCAGCCTGGGCAACACGGTGAAACCCCATCTCTACAAAAAGGAGCCAAGCAAGGCAGCACATGCCTGTAGTCCCAGCTACTTGTGAGGCTGAGGCAGGAGAACTGCTTGAACCTGGGAAACAGAGGTTACAGTGAGCCAAGATCATGCCACCGCACTCTAGCTTGGGCAATAAAGCGAGACCCTGTCTCAAAAAAAAAAAAAATTATGTAGAGAAAAATATATTTGCATTCTTACTTAACATTACCTACAAGAGTGGACTTTAGGTCTCTGCTGTCCAAAGCCGCAGCCACCAGCCATGAGTGGCTACTGAGATGTAGCCAAACCAAGCGTGCCATGACTGTAAAACACCGGGTGTCAAGCATGGAAGAGGACAACTTTAAATATCTCAATGTTTCTATTATGTGTCGAAATAATATTTTAGACAAATTGGGTTTCAAAAGTATCATTAAAGTGAATTTCAATTATTTTGTTTCCTTTTTTTCATGTGCTTGCTGGAAGTGTTTAAATTACATATGTAGCTTACATTGTATTTGTATTGGACAGCACCGCTCTAAATGAGCTCCAGATCTAAATGCAAAAGGTAAAAAACATAATAGGCTGGGCTAGGTGGCTAATGCCTGTGGTCCCAGCACTTTGGGAGGCCAAGGCAGGCAGATCACCTGAGGTCAGGAGTTCGAGACCAGCCTAGCCAACATGGTGAAATCCCGTCTCTACTAAGAATCCAAAAATTAGCCAGGCATGGTGGCACATACCTGTAATCCCAGCTACTCAGAAGGCTGAGGCAGGAGAATCATTTGAACCTGGGAGGTAGAGGTTGCAGTGAGCTGAGATCACGCCACTGTACTCCAGCCTAGGTGACAACAGTGAAACTCTGTCCCAAAAACATAATAGAATAAAATGTTGGATAATATCTTGTGACCAGCAGGGTCTACAAAAGAACATCTTACACAAAAGTTCAAAAGCAAGCCAGGTACAGTGGCCCATACCTGTAATCCCAGCACTTTGGGAGGTAAGATGGAGGATCACAAGCTCAGAAATTCAAGACCAGCCTAAGCAACACAGCAAAACCCCATTTCTACAGAGATAAATTTTTTAAATTAGCTGGGCATAGTGGAACCCACCTGTAGTCCCAGCTACTTGGGAGGCTGAGGAGGAAGGATTGCTTGAGCCCCAGAAGTCGAGGCCGCACTGAGCCATGATCACACCCCACTGCACTCCTGCCTGGGCAACAGGCTATTAAAAAAAAAAACAAAAGCACAGCTTTAAGATAGAAATTAATTTCATTGCCTAAAAAAAAAAGGATTTCTGTTCAATGAGGGACACCATGGATAAAGTTAATAATTAGTGGAATGAGATATGATATTTGAGACCAGTAAGAGATTAACATCTAGCATATACAAAAAAAGCCCTAAAAATCAACAACAAAAAGGATCCTGCAACCTGAAAACAACAATGGGCAAAAGATATGAACAGGAAATTTACAGAAGCACAAACTTGAAAATTCAAGAGGCCACCTGTAACCCTAGTATACTGGAAGTGGGAGGATCACTTGGGGCCAGGTGTATGACTAGCCCAGGCAGCATCGTGAGACCTCGTCTCTACCAAAAACAAAAAAATTAGCTGGGCATATAATCCTAGCTACTTGGGAGGCTGAGGGCTGTGGGCTTCAGCATCCTGAAGCAGGAGGATCATTTGGACCCAGGAGCTGAAGGCTGCAGTAAGCTGATTGTGCCACTGCACTCCAGCCTGCATGACAGTGCAAGACCTTTTCTAAAAAAAAGGTCAGGTGTGGTGGCTCACGCCTGTAAGCAATCCCAGCACCACTTTGGGAGGCTGAGACGGGTGGATCACGAGGTCAAGAGATCGAGACCATCCTGGTCAACATGGTGAAACCCCGTCTCTACTAACAATACAAAAAATTAGATGGGCATGGTGGTGCGTGCCTGTAGTCCCAGCTACTCAGGAGGCTGAGGCAGGAGAATTGCCTGAACCCAGGAGGCAGAGGTTGCAGTGAGCCGAGATCACACCATTGCACTCCAGCCTGGGTAACAAGAGCGAACTCTGTCTCAAAAAAAAAAAAAAAAGTATAATATATGATTGTACACCACGGAGTACTGCGTTACTCACTAGTTAGCTATCATGAAGCAACACAGCCCTTAGTAAAAAAACAGTAAGGCACAATGAGCTGTACAACTCAAAAAACACTATTTACATAATTTATGCAAATGTACCACGTTTAAGTCGAGATTAGAAGAAATCAACTGTAAAAAGACATTTGTAACAATCCAGGAGAATTCTGAGCATGAACATTAGATGATATTAACATAGGATAGTGCTATTTTAAATTAGAAGCACATAAGCCAGGTGCAGTGGCTCACACCTGTAATCCCAGCATTTTGTGAGGCTAAAGTGGAAACATCTTGAGCCCAGAAGTTTGAGACCAGTCTGGCAACATAATGAGACACCCCCAAAAAATCTCTACAAAAATTTTTTAAAAATTAGCTGGATGTGGTGGCCCATGCCTGTGGTCCCAGCTGCTCCAGAGGCTGCGGTGAAAGGATTACTTGTGCCCAGGAAGTCGAGGCTACAGTGAGCCATAATGGTGTTACTGCACTCCAACCTGGGTGACAAAGTGACACACTGACTCAAAAATAATAGTTAAGGGCCAGGCACAGTGGCTTACACCTGTAATCCCAGCAGTGTGAGATGCCAAGGTAGGTGGATCACTTGAGGTCAGGAGTTCAACACCAGCCTGGCCAACATGGTGGAACCCCGTCTCTACTAAAAATACAAAAATTAGCCAGATGTGGTGGTGCATGCCTGTAGTCCCAGCTACTTGGGAGGCTGAGTCAGGAAAATGGTTTGAACCTGGGAAGCGCCCATTACCGTAAACTGAGATCTCCCCACTGCCCTCCAGCCTGGGTGACACAGCAAGACTCTGTCTTTTAAAAAATAAAAATAAAATTGGAAGGACAGTGCCTTTTCTGAAATGGCTGAGAAACAAAAAACTCAGGGAAAGAACATATTCAAGTAGCTGGGGTGGAAGCAGGCAGCCTGGGGAATGTGTGCCTGATAATATCAGAGAAACCGTTATGGAGCCACTACAATGGGGAATGGTGACTGACAATCTCTCTGGCAGGCTCTACTAGGAGATAAACCCAATTCATCAATCTCCATAAACTGCTATGCTTTGTTGGAGGGTGACAGTGGGGAATCCGCCTGACTTTTTATTTTTTTGATACCGAGTCTCGCTCTGTGACGCAGGCTGGTGTGCAGTGGCACGATCTCGGCTCACTGCAACTTCCGCCTCCCAGGTTCCAACGATTCTCCTGCCTCAGACTCCCAAGTAGCTGAGATTACAGGCGCGCGCCACCACGCCCAACTAATTTTTGTATTTTTAGTAGCGACGCGGGGGCGGGGGGTGGGTCACCATACTGGCCAAGCTGGTCTTGAACTCCTGACCTCGTGATCCGCCCGCCTCCGCCTCCCAAAGCGCTGGGGTTACAGTCGCGGACCACTGCACCCGGCCGGTCTAAACTTCTTTTTACCGCCAGGAGGTGCCCTTGGACCACAGGTGAATTTTGAATGCTCGAGTATGTCGGGAAACTCACAGTTACATACATTTCCAGCTTGGCGTGGACGAGGAGACCCTGTCCCACCCCAAAACTGGGACCTCACTGGGCCTCTCCACCAAATATTCCTCTATTGTGCTCACCACAGGCCAGGACTGTGACGGACACACAATGAGAGAGAGAACCAGCCCACGGATACTCATGAGCAAACAAAACATGGCTAAGCGTAGCCTGGGTAGCAATGCCAGGTTATCTTTCTGTCCCTTGGTTCTCAGTTTCCGTACCTAAATAACACGTCTGCAATAAAAACTTTAATGTTTAAAGCTCTACAAAACAATGACTAGTTTTGCTTAAAATGTGGCGCGCCTGTTGTTTCTGAAATGTTGCCCCAAGCTGCACAAAGGCCGGAAAGCCCGTTACGAAAGCCCCTTTTTAGGGCACTCGGAGAGATTACCCTTTGTCATCAGCACCCCGCCCCCTCACAGAGCCCAATAACGCGACCCATTGTGATGGCGAGTGACTCCCTAGGGCCTCCACTTCTCTAGGCAGTGGTGGCGTCCAGAGCTCTTCTGACGGCAGGAGTGGCGACCACTTCCAGGGTAGTGATTGGCTGGCTGGGGCTGAGGGCGGGCTGACCTCCACGGAGCCGCAACGCCTCCAGCGGGCCCCGCCCCCGTGCTGCGTGGTCATTTGTATTCAGCTTCAGGATTGGCCACTTGGGTCCCGCGAGGTGAAGCGGAAGGAAGCAGTGCGCACTTGCGCGTGCGTGAGCTGGCGCGCGAGAAAGGGCCCGGTAGCGTCGAGGCTCGAGCGGCCGTCGCCATTTTATAGGGTTAGCTTTGACGCGGGAGCCGCCGCCGCCGCCGCCGCCGCCGCCACCCGGAGGTGCGAGAGGTTCTTGTGTGTGCGATGTGGAGAGCCTGGGGACGGGCTGGGCCAGACCTCCGGGAGACAGTATGGTCCGGATTTGGGTTTCACGTTTTGCTGCGGGAAGTCCTGGACGACAACGGGAGGAGGCGGGGCCGGGTCTCCGGAAGGAGGCGGGGCAGGGGTCGGGTCGAGTCTTTGTTGGGGCGAAGGAGCTGGAGGTTGGGCCGCTGGGGGGCGGGTAGTTAGTCCCGGTTTGGGGGAAAGGGGACTTCTTTCTTTTTAGGGTATCTTGAAAGGTGCTAGCGCACGTAGGAGAGGTACGAAGATTTCCCTCCAAAACCTTATTAGCAGGCTCACTGCGATAACTGTTCCTTGCTTTTGCTTGGGCGTTTCTCTTTCCTCATTTTAAGACATGGAACAGCTAATTCTGGTATTTACGCTCCATTTCACGGAGATGATAGACTGCCCTGTGCACGCTGACCCTTGACCGGCTGTTTGCATGTCACACATAGCGCGCACTCCTCAAGAACAAACCGCCCTTCCTCTATTGAGGAAGAATAGCGAATGTCTATGTGAGGGTCTTGAAGGTGCCGGAACTTTGGAGGATTAGACGAAAATGCTGCACTGCACCGAAATTTCCCACCACACCCCTGATTTTTGAAATCTTGTTTTTCTCTCCCAGGCTCTTGTCAGGATGGTGAAGCTGTTCATCGGAAACCTGCCCCGGGAGGCCACAGAGCAGGAGATCCGCTCTCTTTTCGAGCAGTATGGGAAGGTGCTGGAATGTGACATCATTAAGAATTACGGCTTTGTGCACATAGAAGACAAGACAGCAGCCGAGGATGCCATACGCAACCTGCACCATTACAAGCTTCATGGGGTGAACATCAACGTGGAAGCCAGCAAGAATAAGAGCAAAGCTTCAACCAAGTTACACGTGGGTAACATCAGCCCCACTTGTACCAACCAAGAGCTTCGAGCCAAGTTTGAGGAGTATGGTCCGGTCATCGAATGTGACATCGTGAAAGATTATGCCTTCGTACACATGGAGCGGGCAGAGGATGCAGTGGAGGCCATCAGGGGCCTTGACAACACAGAGTTTCAAGGTGAATTGCTCTGGGGCCTGGGTAGTAGAGCCGTGTGGGTATAGCTTGAGACAGGCAAGAACACAAGACTATGGGAGTGTCAGGGTGGTTTCTTCCATTATGTTTTAGCTGGAAATAACAGATGATGTTTACCTCTGTTCAGCATAATTTACTCCTGGGGAAGCAAACGCTTCGCGATTTTAGGTTTGCTAAGACATAGGAACACAAATTGTAGGTTACTTTATCCTGCGGGATTCTTGCATTCATTTGAGTGCTGTTGGAAGTGTAATCTGCCTGGGGAGGTAGTACCTTATGAGAGAAGGAAAGATCAAGGTCCATGGGTTACCTGCTTCTTTGGTTATGATCAGGAGGCCTTATATTTGAGGGTTTAAATGCTTAAGATTTATGTTCTTTACTGCCTTAGGCGATGAATACTTGTGGGAAAGAAGTAAAAAGGTATCTAGAAGAAACCCTATATCATAAATCTGGGTGGCGAGTCTGATCGGATCTGAGAGGTATCTTTGGTTGCTCAAATTTGTGCCGTCTATTCAAGCAGAGTCAAAAAACATGCCATGGAGTGTTCTGCTCCACCTACTATTACTTAACCCTAAGAAAAACAAGGAAATTTCCAAATACATCACACTGAATGAGAATGATGGTCCCACTTGTGAAGAAATTCCAGTAAAACATCCTATAGCATATCATATTATTTATTCCGATAATAAAGGTATGTACATTGTCACTAATACCGCAAGAGGTTTGTCAGAAGTCTCTAGAACCGTGCTAGTAACCACATGTGGCTTAGTAAATCGAAATTAATTGAGATTAAATAAAATTTAAAATGCAGTTTTTCAGGTGTATACCAGACTCGTTTTAAGCACTCAGTGAAGCCTGCGGCTACCATATTGGTAAAGACAGAACGTTTCCATAATCATAGAACATTCTTTTGGATAGCATTGTTCCACAAGTGTTTTGTTAACAGTATCGTCTTGGACCTCACGTTCATAGCGAGTTTTGTGCTTCCTAAGTCAACACCTTTTCTGCCCTGGGTGTCTTTAAAGGGGTTGTTAAGTACTTTTGGGTCCTCTGTTAAACCTAGAAAACAGAATGAGAAAATAAATAATGGAAGAAGAGGAAAAGTTGACCAGCAAAGGGTAAGAAAGTCTGCATAGTGGAGATTGGTAGAGGAGCTTGCGAGTTAATGAACCCTACTGTACCTCCCTCACAGGACTGTAATGAGGCTAGAATGAAAGAATAGATGTGAAAGTGTTTTGACAGTAAAAGCACTATATGACAACAGGTGAGTGCTGTTCTGGTTAAAAATGTATTGAAAGTATGATAGTGACGCTTTCCTTATTTATTTGCTTTTCTTAACATGTTTTTATTATTTTGGAATGTTGCTGCACTTCAGCTTTTAAAACTATTCTTAATTATTTTAATTTGATGGGGAGATTATCTGATGGACAGTGGAGACTGGGGAAGGAGGGTTTTCTCCTAACAGGTAATGAGCAAAATGTAAAAGAATATAAAATTGGGTACAGACTGCAGAGGTATTCTAGTAATATATACAGAATGCCCTTGCCTTTTAACTGTATTTAACACAGGCTGGGCGCAGTGGCTCATGCCTGTAATCCCAGCACTTTTGGAGGCTGAGGCAGGTGGTTCACCTGAGGTCAGGAGTTTGAGACCAGCCAGCCAATATGGTAAAACCCCGTCTCTACTAAAAATATGAAAAAACTAGCCGGGCATGGTGGTGTGTGACTGTAATCCCAGGTACTCGGGAAGCTGAGACAGGAGAATGGGTTGAACGTGGGAGGTGGAGGTTACAGTGAGCTAACCACAGATTGCACCACTGTACTCCAGAGTGAGACTCCGTTTGAAAAAAAAAATACATAATTATATTAAAAATAATTATAAAAAAATATAATTATATATTATATATAACATATATTAGATAATTATATATATAAAATAACAGAATAAAAGAAAAAGGGCAAAAAGATGTATAAAAAAAATCAGCTAATTGGGGGTAGCTGGCGTGGGATAAATATGTGTTGTTGCGATGTTTTGTTTTGTTTTGTTTTGAGACAGAGCCTTGCTCTGTCATCAGGCTGGACTGCAATGGCATGATCTTGGCTCACTGCAACCTCCGCCTCCTGGGTTCAGTCAGTTCTCCTGCCTCAGCCTCCTGAGTAGCTGCTATTACAGGCATGTGCCACCACACCTGGCTAATTTTTTTTTGTATCTTTAGTAGACATGTTGGGCCAGGCTGGTCTCAAACTCCTGACCTCGTGATCCACCCACCTCGGCCTCCCAAAGTGCTGGGATTACAGGCGTGAGCCATTGTGCCTGGCCCACATACGTGTTTTAATAAGGCAGGTGTAATTATTTTCGGAAATGAGTATCTGAATAATGCAATGTATCCGTAAGATTTTTTAAAACTTTACTTCCTTAGAAAGTGCAGACACTGGCCAGGGGTGGTGGCTCATGCCTGTAATCCCAGCACCTTGGGAGGTTGAGGCTGGTGGATCACCTGAGGTCAGGAGTTCAAGACCAACCTGGCCAACATAACAAAACCTCATCTCTACTAAAAAAAAAAAAAAAATACAAAAAATTAGCTGGGTTTGGTGGTGAGTGCCTGTAATCCCAGTTACTTGGGAGGCTGAGGTAGGAGAATTGTTTGAACCTGGGAGGTGGAGGTTGCAGTGAGCTGAGATCATACGATTGCACTCCAGACTGGGCGACAGATTGAGACTGTCAAAAAAAAAAAAAAAGAAAAGAAAAAGAAAGTGCAGACACTAAAATGAATTGGAAAAGAAAAATCCTGTATTTGGTTTTCAGGTTCTTAGCTTGGCTCCTCTGGAGAGAGTACTCTCCTCCAAGTTATAGATAGAGACATTTTTATAACCAGCTCTGGTTTTTTTTCTCCCAGATGACAGGAGCAAGGTTAGTATTGGATAGTAAGTTGTAGTTTTACAGAAAACACAATCTGGATACCAGTTTGATGTATTTTTCAATGTAAGTTCTTTTCAGTTGTCTACTAATGAAGGTGGTCTCTTAAAAGTGCCACTTAATCCCGGGCACACTGGCTTACCCCTGTAATCCCAGCACTTTGGGAGGCCGAGGCGGGCAGATCACGAGATCAAGAGATCCAGACCATCCTGGCCCACATGATGAAACCCCATCTCTACTAAAAATACAAAAATTAGTGAGGCGTGTTGGCATGTGCCTGTGGTCCTAGCTACTCGGGAGGCTGAGGCGGAAGAATCATTTGTACGCAGGAGGTGGAGGTTGCAGTGAGCCAAGATTGCGCCACTGCACTCCAGCCTGGTGACAAAGCAAGACTCCGTCTCAAAAAAAATATGAAAAAAGTGCCACTTGGACATCTTTTGAACCTTTATTTCTATATGTTAATGGCTGCCATTGAGGCTTTTTGCATTGTATGACTTCTAAAAGAAAGTAGTGGAATCTGAGTTTACCTCTTTCAGCATCTGTTTTGTTTCCTTTCTACAGGCAGCAGTGAACTCATTTCCTTAGCATGTAGTTTGCATTGGAAGCCTAAAGAAGCTATTCCTAAATCACAATTCAGGAAGCTTAACTGGAAAGAATATGTAAGGCTTCAGGTGTCTTACTTTTTTCCTTATATGTAAACAAGCATTAAGTAGAATACTGCTGTATATTAACTACAGCCCCAGTATTCTCTGGATCTTGGCACTTGATAGGCACTCAGAAATTAAAAGCTCAAGTTTCCCACTTCTCAGTATTTTAGTGCTCTTTTCTGTTATAGCTTTCAAAAGAAAACACTTTTATTGGGCTGGTTTTTTTGAAAATGTTGGACAAACTTCAGTAACTTTTGGAAGTCTCACCTGAGGTCAAAGAGTTCGAGACCAGCCTGGCCAACATGGTGAAACCTTGTCTCCACTAAAAATTCAAAAAATTAGCCAGGTACTGTAGCGTTCACCTGTAGTTTCAGCTACTCAGGAGGCTGAGGCAGGAGAATCGCTTGAGCCCAGGAGGCAGGGGTTGCAGTGAGCCGAGATTGCGCCATTGCATTCCAGCCTGGGTGACACAGCAAGAGTCTCTCAAAAAAAAAAAAAATTAATAAACATAAAAGGCTAGTTGTAACCATTGGAAAGACTGGTTGTTTTGTTTTTTGTGGGTTTTTTTTTTTTTCCTGAGATGGAGTCTTGCTCTGTCGCCAGGCTAGAATGCAATGGTGCAATCTCAACTCACTGCAACCTCAGCCTCCTGGGTTCAGGCGATTCTTCCACCTCAGCTTCCCGAGTAGCTGGGACCACAGGTGCATGCCACCACGCCCAGCTAACTTTTTCATAGAGACAGGGTTTCACCATGTTGGCCAGGATGGTCTGGATCTCTTGACCTCGTGATCCACCTGCCTCAGCCTCCCAAAGTGCTGGGATTACAGGCGTGAGCCCACCCGTGCCTCGCCTGGCCTTGGGGGTTTTTTTAAGACAGTCTTGCTTTGTCACCAAGGGTGGAGTGCAGTGGCACAATTTCAGCTTACTGCAGCCTCCATCTCCCGGGTTCAAGCAATTTGTGTGCCTCAGCCTCCCGAGTAGCTGGGACTGCAGACATGCGCCACCGTGCCCAGCTAATGTTTTGTATTTTTTTAGTAGAGATGGGGTTTTGCCATGTTGGCCAGGCTGGTCTCGGAACTCCTGGCCTCAGGTGATTGACCCATCTTGGCCTCCCAAAGTGCTGGGATTATAGGTAAGAGCCACCGCACCCAGCTTGGAGAAACTAGTTTGAAAAATTTTTTGAACCTATTGCTCCCATTATTGATTTTTTTTTACTTCTGGGTTAAAAAAAATGATACCTGCATCCTTTTCATGACTACACAGGTAGTTTTTGCCACAGGTAAACTGGAGTTCCCGCCCTCTAAATAAAAGCAGGAATGAAGATTGGATTTTGTTTAAAAACAGGGTTAAATTGCTGGGTTTTGTTTCTCAAAGAAATGGACCCCAGAATCTATAAAAGTAAAGTGCAAATTTAATTGAAATTTTTTGTTAAAAATGTTACTTTTAGGTCTCTGGAATGACTCCTTTTTAGATTGTCATAGTCACTCTGACTTCACAATTGGAGCATAGTTTGTGTCTGTCACATAGTTGAATGTCACCATGTATATTTGAAAGTCAAGTATAATCCTTTAGTCTAAACTATAGGGAACTCTGCATTTGAGATATAAATTGTGGCAGAAATCTGTGTTTCTGTTCAAAGCATAGTTAACATTGTGGCCCTTCTAAGAATTTAGGAGTATTTAAATCTCTGAAGATGGCAAAATGCTTTGAGATTTAGTGCCATTTGGTAGCTGCTGACTCTATCAGTGGATGAGTAATAGTGGATGTTGCCTGTCTGCTAGCAGCTGGACTTTTGTTTCTCCTAGAAACTGGAGTGATAAGATTCTTTGACATTGGACAAAAGAAATTGGACTAAAATGATATTACTGCACTAACCTACTCCCCTCTCAGGGTCAATGCATGGCGCTGTTCAGGCTGCCATCCTGAATAGGGCTGTTTCCTACAGGATAGTGGAGCACAAGGCTTCCTCTCACGTAACTGCATTCAGAACAAGGTCTGTTAAAGAGAGCAACTTGCTGATCATGGAGGGGGGATTTGTTCTGAGCAGCCCTTAAGAGTAATGAGAAGCCCCTATTCTCTGCATTTGTGCTGACTGCATTTATTATTATTATTTTTTTTTTTGAGGCAGAGTCTTTCACTGTCACTCGGGCTGGAGTGCATTGGGGGAGTCTCCACTCACTGCAATCTCCACCTCCCATATTCAAGTGATTCTCCTTCCTCAGCCTCCTGTGCATTTTCTTTTGGCTACAATTTGAAAGGCACTGACTTGAGCTCCAGTAGAGTTATGCAATCTGGTACTAAATACTGCCAGGAATACTCATTTACCTGCTTTTAAAGACTTCAGATGCTTTCATGAGTGAGGGTCCCTGGGTTTGGTGGTTCACAATCGCTGGGCAAAGATTATTCTCTTCTCTTAGGTTCCTCAGTGCTGGTCATTTTTCGGAATTGGAAATGGGTGTGGCCCATTTGTATGGGCTCCTAGAGGCCTTTAGGCAAATGCTGCATTTTTCTTTTCTTTCTTTTTTTTTTTTTTTTTTGAGACAGTCTCGCTCTTGTTGACCAGCCTGGAGTGAAATGGCGCTATCTCAGCTCACTGCAACCTCTACCTCCTGGGTTCAAGCAGTTTTCCTGTCTCAGCCTCTGGAGTAGCTTGGATTACAGGCATGTGCCACCACACCTGGCTGATTTTATATGTTTATTAGAGACAGAGTTTCTCCATGTTGGTCAGGCTGATCTCAAACTCCTAACCTCAGATGATCCGCCTACCTCGGCCTCCCAAAGTGCCAGGATTTCAGGCGTGAGCCACGGCGCCTGGCCAAAATGCCGAAAAATGCTGCATTTTTCTAACTAGTTGTTAATCCCTATAAAGAATTGTAAGTTACATTGCTGGATGAAATGCCAATTATTTCATTACATGTGAACACACTGTTCCTAAGAAACAAGCACTTTTTCAGAATCTGATTCTTCTTGTTGAGAGACCTTCGTGAGAACATTTTCCACAGTAGCTTTGGGGTGGGGAATGAGGGTGAGTTGCAATCTGGAAGGTCTTATAACTCCCAGAGATACTAGAGATGAAGCAATTGACAAACCCGGTATGGTTTGTGTACCCATGGTTGGGAGCCTTCTGGTGACATCTACAAAAATAGCTGGAGGAAACAAGATGGACGGGCGATTGATGTAGTTTTTAAGCAATAAATGCTTAGGCCTACCTGATCCTCAGTCAGTGAGAGATGAACAAGGTGCCTTCCAAATTTGGCATAACTAAGGTTTTTTTGGTTATTTGATTTTGGAAGTACTGGCGGAATTTGAATCATTATAAGTCTTAGGAGTGAGAAAACTTTTCCAGTGTTTGTGTTTGAGGGGAAAGAGGAAAGTTGTGGAGACAGAAGCAGGAGGAATTCTGGTCTACTCTTGGCCTAAGTAGAAAGTATTGACTGGTCGCTGCAGAATCAAATTTTCTAGCTCTGATTTGTATTAAAACTTCAACGACTGGCCGGGCACAGTGACTCACACCTGTAATCCCAGCACTTTGGGAGGCTGAGGTGGGCGGATCACCTGAGGTTGGGAGTTAGAGACCAGCCTGACCAACATGGAGAAACCCCTTCTCAACTAAAAATACAAAATTAGCCGGGTGTGGTGGCGCACACCTGTAATCCTAGCTACTCAGGAGGCTGAGGCAGGAGAATTGCTTGAACCTGAAGAGGCAGAGGTTGCAGTGAGCTGAGATTGTGCCACTGCACTCCAGCCTGGGCAACAAGAGCTAAACTGTCACAAAAAGAAAAAAAAAAAAACTTCAACTACTTTTTAAAGGAGGTTGCTGAAATAGGGTCACAGGAATATGTGTGTTGTGGGGGGTGTCTTATGACAACTAATTTACTTTCCTTTGGGGAGGAAAAAGAAAATGAGTTATAATAAAGTCTTCTTACATCTATTTCTTCAAGGCAAAAGAATGCATGTGCAGTTGTCCACAAGCCGGCTTCGGACTGCCCCTGGGATGGGAGACCAGAGTGGCTGCTATCGGTGTGGGAAAGAAGGGCACTGGTCCAAAGAGTGTCCAGTAGATCGTACGGGTCGTGTGGCAGACTTTACCGAACAGTATAATGAACAGTATGGAGCAGTTCGCACACCTTACACCATGGGCTATGGGGAATCCATGTATTACAACGATGCATATGGAGCACTTGACTACTATAAGCGATACCGGGTCCGCTCTTACGAGGCAGTAGCAGCAGCAGCAGCAGCTTCTGCATACAACTACGCAGAACAGACCATGTCCCATCTGCCTCAAGTCCAAAGTACAACTGTGACCAGCCACCTCAACTCTACTTCTGTTGATCCCTACGACAGACACCTACTGTCAAACTCTGGCGCTGCTGCCACTTCAGCTGCTATGGCTGCTGCTGCTGCAACCACTTCCTCTTATTATGGAAGGGACAGGAGCCCACTGCGTCGTGCTGCAGCCATGCTCCCCACAGTTGGAGAGGGCTACGGTTATGGGCCAGAGAGTGAGTTATCTCAGGCTTCAGCAGCTACACGGAATTCTCTGTATGACATGGCCCGGTATGAACGGGAGCAGTATGTCGACCGAGCCCGGTACTCGGCCTTTTAAAAACTGGAGGTGAGAGAGGGGTGGGTATGGTTAAGAGATTCCATTTAGTTCCCTTGCAAGAGACCCATGCTTCATAGAGGAGGTTAGAGCCACTTGTTTGCTGTCTGGACAGTATCCAAAAGGTGCAAATTACATGTTAGTCTTCAGTATTTCTCTAGCTTAGGCCTTAAGTTCCATTTGGCCTGGCGAGGTGTTAGTATATGACCCCAACCAACTTGTTCCTTCTGAGATAACAACAAATCAATTTGTTAGTGAGAACATTCTTTAATCAGTTGTAATATTTGGTTACAGAAAAACAATTGGACATCTAACATATGTACACTGTTTATATCAACTATACAATAAGACTGAAAGGTTTCATTCTTTTATAGAGAAGGGAACTAAGGCTCAGAGGTTTACTTTTGCCCAAAGTCATTTGGTAAATGAAAGGTAGAGTTAGAATTCAAACTCAGGCCTGTCTGATTCCAAACCCCATGATCTCTACTACAGAAGTACTGTAGTGGTACGCTCAAGGGTCCATGTTCAGGGGTTAGTAATGAATATCACAGTGAGAATTTTAACTATTATTTTAGTCTTCGTTTGCTAATAAAGCTGCTGTTTGAGGCCAGAGGCAGTGGTTCACACCTGTAATCCCAACACTGGGAGGCTGAGGCAGAGGATCACTTGAGCCCAGGAGTTCAAGACCAGCCTAGGCAACATAGCAAGGTCCTGTCTCTACAAAGAAAATTAAATTAGCAAGTGTAACAGAGGGCACCTGTGATCCCAGCTACCCAGAATGCTCAGGTTGGAAGGATTGCTTGAGCCCAAGACTTCTAAGAGGCTGCAGGCTGGACATGGTGGCTCACACCTGTAATCCCAACACTTTGGCAGGCCAAGGCAGGCAGATCACGAGGTCAGGAGATCGAAACCATCCTGGCCAACATGCTGAAACCCTGTCTCTACTAAAAATACAAAAATAAGCTGGGTGTGGTGGCAGCGCATGCCTGTAGTCGCAGCTACTCGGGAGGCTGAGGCAGAAGAATTGCTTGAATCTGGGAGGCAGAGGTTGCATTGAGCCAAGATCTTACAACTGCACTCCAGCCTGGGTGACAGAGCAAAACTGTTTCAAGAAAAGAAAAAAAAAAAGGCTGCAGTGAGCTGCGATTTCGGCCTGGGCAATTTTTTTTTTCTTTTTGGAGACAGAGTCTTGCTCTTGTTGCCCAGGCTGGAGTACAGTGGCACAATCTCGGCTCACTGCAGTCTCCGCCTCCTGGGTTCAAGAGATTCTTCTGCCTCAGCATCCCAAGTAGCTGGGATTACAGGCACGTGCAACCATGTCCAGCTACTTTTTTATATTTTTAGTAGAGACAGGGTTTCTCCATGTTGGTCAGACTGGTCTTGAACTCCCAACCAGAGTTGATCTGCCCACCTTGGCCTCCCAAACTCCTGGGATTACAGGCATGAGCCACTGCACCTGGCTTTTTTTTTTTTTTTCAAACAAATTTACTTCTTGGGTCATTATCCTTTTCTCAAAGGACTCTTCTAACATCATACCTATATGCCAGAGGAAGTCCTTTAAATTTCAAATGTTTACTTCTAAGACATTTACTTGAAGGATAAATGTTTGGATGTTCTGTCTCATGGAGTCCTTGTTAGTAATCCATAATATCTTGTTCTATATGGGCACATAAGCCCTGTTTCTTCACAGCCAGTGAAGCTGTCATTTAGACCCTGATGCTTCCCATTTCTTCCAGCAATTGTGTTTTTTGTTGTTGAAGTGAGGAACATTTAAGAAATTACATAAACTGGTAATTTTCAGATGTGTAGAAAACTGCATAGGTGATGAAAGCCAATTCCATAGACTGAAATTTTGCTGTTTCCTACATGAGGAAATGTGTACTAAAAGTATTAGAATGGCAATTTTGAGTATCTACAGATGGATAAATCTTTTCATCTGAGTGGAAATGGCATCATGACAACTTTATATTCTCATGGTTTTCTTTGTACCTTGAAATTGAGCATCACTTGAATTGGAGTCCCAGTAGCAAGATTAAAGTGAGTTACTTCTGAGTTTCTAGTGTTACTAACTTATCAATTTGGCAATAAATGTAGAAGACAACAAAGCAGCTGTGTGCAGTGGCTCATGCCTGTAGCCCCAGCTACTCAGGAGGCTGAGGCTGGAGGATCCCTTAAGCCCAGGAGTTTGAGGCTGCAGTTAGCCACTGCACTGCAGCCTGGGCAAGAGTGGCTTCTCTCTCAAAAAAAAAAGGCCAGGCATGGTGGCTCATGCCTGTACTCCCAGCACTACGGGAGGTAGTTCTGCCCAAAAATTAGGCAGGCATGGTGGTGGGCACCTGTAGTCCCAGCTACTTGAGAGGCTGAGACAAGAGAATTGCCTGAACCTGGGAGGTGGAGGTTGCAGTGAGCCAAGATTGCACCACTGCGCTCCAGCCTGGGTGACAGAGAAAGACTCCATCTCAAAAAAAAGTAAAAAAGAAATTAAAAAACAAAGCCAGAGTTTGCTCTTTTATGTGACTTGAGAAGCAAATATGGTACAACCTGTAATAAGTTGTACCCTATATGCATGTCACCAAGACTTGAGATCTCTTGAGACCACTGTACAGCAGCAAGCCTGTGTTGATGTGTGTGAAGTGATCTTAAAATTTGTAGTTTGCCATTAATTTTTACTTTTAATGCAGCTGGATCTAGCATGAGGTGGGATATGCCTCTAAAGTAAGCTGGTATAAATCTATCAGATAACCTGTTTCTCTCAAGCGTGTTTCAAAATTAAATATTAAATTCATATATTGTGGTCTTCAAAAGGTATTGCTAGGACATTTTTAAATGAATTTTGACTGCAAGCAGTGGTTGTTCAACTAACCTCTTTTTAGTGATGACTTTTAAAGAAACTTACCTTCCAGGTGTGAACCTCAAGTGGACTGAATAACCCTGAGTTGGTTGCAGTCCCAGGAGCCTGATGTTAATGAGGCTGCCAGGATGAAATACTACAGAACTGTTTGGGATCCAAATTCGGGTCTCACCCTAGCAGAACTGATCCAAGAACGTCACAACTTTTGAAGTCGATTGGCACAGATCAAGACCAAGATTTGGCCCTTTGTCTGTAATAAGTAGAGGAACTTGGTGTGAGTTAACTTTTTTTTTCCCCCAGCCATTGGTGTCTGGAGTTCCCATCATCAATAGAAGAATTAGAGAATTCTAGGATTGATTTCTTCTTTTGATTTGGCAAGGGAGATTTGGTCAATTAGGGGAACTACTGGAACTATGGCTCTAACTCTGAGTGTGATGACATGTAGGGGTGTTGGAATTGGGTGAATGACAGGCTGCTCCTTGATGCCCTACCCTTGTGACCATCATTTCTGAAAGCTTGTTTACTGTGAAAGATTAAAACATTTAGAATAGTGCAATTGGCCACATAAGACATCTCAGCATCTTCTACTTTTCCTGGACCCCAAAATTAAATTGCAGTTAATAATAATGTATATATGCCCTTTGTTGCAGCAACAGTAGACTTCTGTCACAGGGGTTATCTTGCCTAAAAGGTGGATAAGAAAGATTTATCACCAACACATTCTTCAGCTAGATTGCATCTTGTCCTATATATGTACCCATAAGTAGATTCCTATATATAGCTATTAGACTCCTAGGTAATTACATGGGATGTGAGTTAGATCCAGTCTGACTTGGTTTTGTTTTCTTCTTTGTTCCCCCCTCCCCCAATACAGGACGGGACCCAGGGCCCTTGTACTCGGAGCCAGGCTGCTCTCCAGGCATTGTGTAAGCCTCTTGTGTTGTGCTCTCTTTCAGGTAGGATAATTGCGGACTGAACCCTCGGGCTGCGGTCATATATGAGAACTTGCTCCGCGCGGTCCCCTTTGCCGGGATGTTTCCATTGCTTCATGTTTCAGTAAACAAAAGGAGTTTGTGACCAACTATGTTTTCTTTCTTAATTCTTCTAAGTTGACTTTTCTTTCCTCCTGATACTGGTCTCTGTAGCCTTTCACTCTGTTCCTTATATTCTCAGGCTCTGAGCAGCCCTAGGTAAGGATTATGCTGGCATCCCCTTTTTCCTGTGCAGTGGAACCTCTCTTATCTTGCTTTCCCTAGGAGTTGAATCCTTCTCTCTTGACTACCTGCAGCATCTCCTTTCCCTTTAAAATGACCATGTAGTGGCAAGCAGCCTTTTACTCTTCTCTGTTAGCTCTGGACTCTAACATTGAAGTTAAATCTTCTGAAATTGGTAGGACCATTGGGGGTTTGGTGTTGTTTTGTTTTGTTTTTTTATGTCTGACCTGTGATCGTGGTACAGCATTAGCTGAAATTTAGCCTTGTTTTACTCCACTCCTCCCGTTTTTAAAAATTTTTTCACAAATAAACGTTTCTAACTTTTTGTGTTTGTGTAATTGGCATTTGCCACTACTGTCTTTTGATTCTTTCCTAGCTTTAAACGTTTCTAACTCTTAAGCATCTTTTTGTGTTTGTGTAATTGGCATTTGCCACTACTGTCTTTTGATTCTTTCCTAGTTCTTAAGCTACAAAATTCAAACTAGAGGTCTGAAATTTAGACAGACATAGAAGGAAGGATTTAAGGCTGGGCATGGTGGCCAACACCTGTAATCTTAGCACTTTGGGAAGCTGAGGTGGGCGGATCACTTAAGCCCACTGAGGTTTAAGACCAGCCTAAGCAACATGTTGAAACCTTGTCTCTACTAAAAATAAAAAATTAGTTGGCTGGCTGGGTGTGGTGGCTCACGCCTGTAATCCAAGCACTTTGGGAGTCCGAGGTAGGTGGATCTGGTGAGGTCAAGGAATTCGAGACCAGCCTGACCAACATGGTGAAATGCTGCCTCTATGAATTAAAATACAAAAATTAGCCGAGCATGATGACAGGCACCTGTAATCCCAGCTATTCGGGAAGCTGAGGCTGGAGAATCTCTTGAACCCAGGAGGCAGAGGTTGCAGTGAGCCTAGATCACACCATTGCACAATCGCCATTGCCTGGGCAACAAGTGAAGTTGCGTCTCAAAAAAAACAAAACAAAATTAGTTGGCCAGGCACAGTGTCTCATGCCTGTAATCTCAGCACTTTGAGAGACAGAGGAAAACGGATCACTTGAGGTCAGGAGTTTGAGACCAACATGGTGAAACCACATCTCTACTAAAAATACAAAAATTAGCTGGGCATGGTGGCATGCACCTGTAGTCCCAGCTCATTTGGGAGGCTGAGCTAGGAGAATCTCTTGAACCTGGCAGTGCACTGATATGGTACCACTGCATTCCAGCCTGGGCAACAAAGTGAGACTCTGTCTCAAAAAAAGAAAAAACTTAGCTGTATGTGGTGGCACACTCCTGTAGTCCCAGCTACTCAAGAGACTGAGGTGGGAGAATCTCTTGAGCCCAGGTCAAGACTGCAGCAAGCTGTGATCACGCCACTGTACTCCATCCTGGGCAACAGAAGCCCCCATCTCCAAAACATAAAAAAAAAAAGGAAGATTTAGTGAAGTGAGGGCTATGGCTTCAGTAACAGGTGGTGAGAAGTTAGCCAGATTCTTGAGACACTGCTAAATTTGCTACAGCTGGTGGTGAGGCTCCTTTTCTCTAAATAACCAGAGCTGGGGTTTTTTTGTTTTGAGACAGAGTCTTACTCCTGTAGCCAGGCTGGAGCACAATAGCACAAAAACTCAGCTCACTGCAACCTCTGCTTCCCAGGTTCAAGCGATTCTCCTGTCTCAGCGTCCCAAGTAGCTAGGACTACAGGCGTGCACCACCATACTTGGCTAATTTTTGTATTTTTAGCAGACAGGGTTTCACCATGTTGGCCAGTATGGTCTCAATCTCTTGACCTCGTGATCTGCCTGCCTTGGACTCCCAAACTGCTGGGATTATAGGCATGAGCCATTGCGCCCAGCCCAGAGATGCTCTTAAACCAGTTTAAAGGTTAGCAGGGTGGGCCAAGCGCGGTGGCTCAAGCCTGTAATCCCAGCACTTTGGGAGGCCAAGGCAGGTGGATCACAAGGTTAAGAGATCAAGACCATCCTGATCAACAAGGTGAAACCCCGTCTCTACTAAAAATACAAAATATTAGCTGGGCATGGTGGCGCGTGCCTGTAATCCCAGCTACTCAGGAGGCTGAGGTAGGAGAATTGCCTGAACCCAGAAGGCAGAGGTTGCAGTGAGCCGAGATCGCGCCATTGCACTCCAGCCTGGGTAACAAGAGGGAAACTCCGTCTCAAAAAAAAATAAAAATAAAAAAAATAAAGGCTAGCAGAACCAGGGTAGTAGTTTTTGTAGTAATCCCTCCATCAGAAAAAGGCTAAGCTAGATTCTCTCCTAGGACCTATCACATTAACTCAATTTGACTTCATGTACTTAAAATAATATTCAGGCTAGGTGCAGTGGCTCATGCCTATAATCCCAGCACTTTGGGAGGCTGAGGTGGGAGGATCACCTGAGGTCAGGAGTTTGAGACCAGCCTAACTAACACGGAGAAACCCTGTCTCTACTAAAAAAAAAAAAAAAAAAAAAAGCTGTGCATGGTGGTGCTTGACTATAATCCCAGCTACTTGATAGACTGAGGCAGGAGAATCACTTGAACCCAGGAGGTGGAGGTGGCAGTGAGCCAAGATCGTGCCATTGTACTCCAGCTAGAGCAACAAGAGCAAAATTCCATCTCAAAAACAATCTTGAGAGGTGAAGCAAAGTTTTCCCTTATTTCTTAGGCAAGTGGACTGACAAATATACAGAAGTTAACCTGTCCATACATACATTCCAACCAGTGGTTAAGTACATAAGGCTTATGTTAGCTTCAGTATTCCCCAGGGAGGCAAGACTGTCTCTGTTTTCCAAAAGGGAAAACAAGGCAAAGATGCTGGGATTTTCTTGTGATCTGCAAGGCACTATGCAAAGCCAGGAAAAAAAATTTTGCAGATTTTGCTGGCCTCACCAAAATCTCTGGTGGCTCTGTGCTATATTTCAACCAACTTAACATTGAAGTTTAACATGTTAGGTGCATGGCTTATGCCTGTAATCCTAACACTTTGGGAGGCCGAGGCAGGCAGACTGATTTAGGAGTTCAACACTAGCCTGGGCAACATGGCAAAACCCCATCTCTACTAAAAATACAAAAACTTAGTCTGGCACGGTGGTGCATGCCTGTAATCCCAGCTACTCACGAGGGTAAGGCATGAGAATCGCTTCAACCCAGGAGGCGGAGGTTTCAGCGAGTTGAGATCTTGCCACTGCACTGCAGCCTGGGAGACAGACCCAGACTCTGTCTCAAAAAAATAAATGAATAATAAGCATATTTTGATTTTTATCGCATTGGCAGAACAAGAAAACAAATCAGATTTTCTGCAAAAGAGTTTCACATCATCGCTGCACAGTAACACTTCCAGAAATGATAGAAGTGTTCCATATCTGTGCTGTCCAATTTGTGGCTACTAGTCACGTGTGACTATTGAGTACTTGAAATGTGGCTTATGTCACTGAAAGTGAGTTAAATTATAATGAGGTACATGTAGCTAGTAACTACTCTATTGGACAGCAGTTTAAATAGTAAAATAAGCTGCTCACAGGAGGAGAAAAAGCCTTGCAGAATTGCATAGACGTTTCCTGTAGAAAATCCTTTTCAGGGAATGTGTTCTCTTTCTGGGTCCACAAGGGGGTGTAGTTTTAAGGGCAAGAACTTCCTAGCGCCATGCCCCCCCCCCCCATCTCTCGACATCCGAGAGATTTAATGGTTTGTTTCAATTTTGAGGGCACAGGAAGAAACTAAAAGTCAATCACTCCAGCGGAAGTTCTGGGGAACTACTTTGGTTGGCCAGGGGTCTTAGAGAAGGTGGGGGTTCCTCCCAGGTTAAAAGTCCCCTTCTTCCACACCCCTTCGGACTCCATATTGGGTCCCCTTCCATGAACACTCCCTTCATGGAAGCCATCTTTCTCCTGGATTTCCCCTCTGGGGTCCCCTTCCACACACTTCTGGAAGCCTTTCTTCCCCTCCTGAATCCGTTTTCTCTCTCTATTCCCTTCCACTTACTGTGGAAGCTGCTTTTTTCTCCTGGATTCCATCTTTCTGGATTCTCTCACTGAGTGTGAGAGCCGTTTTTCTCTCTCTCCTCCTCTGGTTTCTCTCTCAATAAATCACTTTCTACAAACACTTTTAAGTCCAGCATTTACTGCACACCGCACCGTGGTCCCCTTTTTCTCATTCTTGAGAGGGCAGGAGACAAAGAATCTGCAGAAACATCCTCATGGGAGCTGAGGGCACCCTGAAGCCCTAAACCCCAATATTACACTTTCACCCCTGAAAGAGGACTGCTGAGTAGGACAATATTTATTTATTTATTTATTTATTTATTTGGAGTTGGACTCTCGCTTTGATGCCCAGGCTGGAGTGAAATGGCAAAATCTCGGTTCTACAACCTCCACCTCCCAGGTTCAAGCAATTCTCCTGTTTCAACCTCCCCTATAGGCGCATGCCACCATGCCTGGCTTATTTTTGTATTTTTAGTAGAGACAGGGTTTCAGTATATTGGTCACGCCAGTGCACTCTAGCCTGGGTGACAGAGTGAGACTCTTAAAAATAATAATGTAAAAAAAAATGTAAAGGATTTTTCACCCACCACCAAGTGGTAAAGACAAAAAGACCCCTGTGATTGTTCACCACAGAAGGAAGTTACAAGCAGCAGCTCATGAAATGGAAATAAGCAGCTGGCTAAGGGTAGTAGTCCTGTCCACATGGAAGGGGATGGGGTCAGAGGCTTGCAATCTCTTCCTATGGCAGTGAACTAGGTGGCCCTGGCCCACATTTGGCTCTGGTATCTCAGAAGCCTGACAGCAGCTATGAGAATTAGGAAGAGTGAGTGGCTAGGGAAAGAGTCCTCCCAGCGCTGTGGTAATACCACTGTACCTCCCCACTTTGGGACACAGCCAGCAACATTAGTGGCCATATTTGTGACTTGTATCTCACCATCAGTTTAGCAGGATGTGTGACCAACACTCCGGAACACACATCCTCACAGTGAATGGCACTGCCCTGAACAGGGTGGTGGGAGTAGGGGTTAAGTCACAAGCCTTTTTGAAAAGTGGAGCAAGAGGAGCCAATACCCCCCTACCCCAGTGAACACCCTGGGAGAGTACCAGACCCTGCAGGGCAGCCAGAATGCAGGCACATCTGGCCCGGGAACTACCTCTGGTGGAGACTGCAAGCCCTGGGCCCATTTGCTGATTATCAGCTAAAAGTGTAATACAGGCTCTGGAGGGGAATGGCAAAACTCAAGTCCAAGCCTGTTATATAACCCTGGGCATATTGCTTCATCTCTGAACCCATTTTTTCATTTGTCAGTTGGAAATTATATACCTTCCTCTCAGAAGTTTTTGGAAGAGTTAATGTAAAGCATTCCAGAAATGGTAGCGATTACTATTACAAATGAACTGTGCCAGGCCCTGGAAGACCATCAACAAGCTAGAAAAGTGTGTGACCTCTCCTGGAGCTCACAAACTGAGAAGGTAGACCCTTAAATACACAAATGGATCCGTGCTGACAAACTACCAAGAGGGCTGTTCCTGCAGGGGGACATAAGGTCCATGTGGGGACTGAGGTGGTAACTGAGGGAGAGCTGTCAGTGCTCCCTCTCCTGCCTTGACTCTTGCTGGCAGGGGACACTCTAGACAAGTTGCTCCAGCTCTGCCTTTAGGGTTTACCAAACCTCAAACCTAAAGAGCCCTCCCAGTTTATCAGGGAGTTCTGCCCTATCTGCTTTTCTTGACTGCTAACCGCTTATGTGCTAGGGATGACTCCAGCCCTAACAGTGACCCTTTATGGGTCCTCTGGTCCTACTCCAGTGTCTGGCTCTGTACTAGTACTCGGTTCCTTGAATGACTGGTGGCTGCTAAAGCAATAAATGGTGAGTGGGATAGGATATTAAGGGGAGCACATCATTCACATGGGAGCCTACATATACACATTTATTATTAACAAATGCCCATTATGTGTGTTTGAGGCATTATTTCCAAGCACTGGGAATATGATGGTGAAGGAAGGTAATTCCTGTTTCCCTTACACTTTGTGAAGAAGTTATTCAATAAATGAATGAGAAGAGAAACTGAACCAGGTGCAGTGGCACACGCCTGTAATCCCAGCACTTTGGGAGGCTGAAGCAGGTGGATGGTGAGGTCAGGAGTTTGAGAACATCCTGACCAACATGGTGAATCCCCATCTCTACTAAAAATACAAAAATTAGCCAGGCGTGGTGGTGTGCACTTGTAATCCTAGCTACTCAGGAGGCTGAGGCAGGAGAAGCGCTTGAACCCAGGAGGCAAAAGGCTGCAGTGAGCCAAGATCGCACCAGTGCACTCCAGCTTGGGCAACAGAGACTCCGTCCAAAAAAAAAAGGCCGGGCGTGGTGGCTCATGCCTGTAATCCCAGCACTTTGGGAAGCTGAGGTGGGCAGAGCACAAGGTCAGGAGTTCAAGACCAACCTGGCCAATATGGTGAAACCCCATCTCTACTAAAAATACAAAAATTAGCCGGACATGGTGGTGGGTGCCTGTAGTCCCAACTATTGGGAGGCTCAGGCAGGAGAATGACTTCAACCCAGGAGGTGGAGGCTGCAATGAACCAAGATTCACCACTGTACGCCAGCCTGGGCAACAAAGCAAGACTCTGTCTCAAAAAAACAAAACAAAAAGAAAAGAAAACAAATTGGTGGCTGGATGTAGTGGCTCACACCAGTAATCTCAGCACTTTGGGAGGCCAAGACAGATGGATCACCTGAGGTCAGGAGTTTGAGACCAGTCTGGTCAACATGGTGAAACCCCATCTCTACTGAAAATACAAAAAAATTAGCTGGTACCAAAATTAGGTGGCAGGAGCCTGTAATCTCTCCTACTCAGTAGGCTGAGGTAGGAAAATCGCTTGAACCTGGGAGGTGAAGAATGTGGTGAGCCTAGATCACGCCACCGCACTCCAGCCTGGGCAACAGAGCAAGACTGTTTCAAAACAAAAAAAAAGACGGACTCCATCTCAAAAAAAAAAAAAGAGAAGAAAAATTGGGATAAGTACCACAAATTACACAAACTGGGTCCAATGGCAGGAAATAATGGGAGGATGTACCTACTAAGCTACAGGTGGTTTGGGAAGGCATTGTGATACTTGATCCTAAAGCTAAGTAAGACCTGAAGGATAAGTTAGCTCTAAAGCAGTCAAGAGAAAGTTCCTAACAGATTTAAAAAAATCTGAAGGCAAGAGTTCAGTATATATACAAAGATCTGAAAGGAGAGTCAGTGTGGTCAGAAAAGGATACATAAGCAGGGAAAAGGGCCTGAGATGGTGGGAGTTGGCTAGACAAGGCATTTTTCAAGGCGCCTTCAAACTAAGGGATTGGGCATTTTACTTTAGATAAAATGGGAAGTTGCTAAAAGGCTCCTAAGTACCACAACTACCATCTGATTTACATTTGACAAGATCATTCTGCCTACTAAATGGAGAGAATACTTTAAAGACACAAGGATAAGGAAAAGACAGACCTGGAGGTCACTGTAGTCATCTTGGTGGAAGAGGATAGCATTGGCTAGAATATAGCTATGGCAAAGACATGGAGAAAAGAGGCAACATATGATATAAATGTGCTCAAGAACTGCTAAGGGTTGGGGATGGGGTAAGGATGACTAACAGGAATCTGGCTAGAAGAAATAAGAGGATAAGGAAGAATGAAGGAGAAATGATTTTACAGTGGACAGTCTCAGGAACTCTATCTCAGATACAACAAGTTTAAAGGTGTATTAAGAGGACAAGCTGGGAGCAGTGGCTCATGCCTGTAATTCCAGCACTTTGGGAGGCAGGCGGATAACGAAGTCAGGAGTTCAAGACCAGCCTGGCCAATTTGGTGAAACCCGTCTCTATCAAAAATACAAAAATTAGTTGGATGTGAGGGCACGCGCCTGTAGTCCCAGCTACTCAGGAGACTGAGGCAGAAGAATCGCTTAAACCTGGGAGGCAGAGGTTGCAGTGAGCCGAGATCAAGCCACTGTACTCCAGCCTCAGCAACAGAGCAAGACTCCATCTCAAAAAAAAAAGAGAAAGAGAACCAAGAAGAAAAATGTCAACTAGATCTCTAGATCCCTGAAATAGAGCAGACATCAAGAGTCTTTAGCACCTGGATCACTGTTACCTAACAGAAATACAGTGTGAGCCACAAATGCAAACTGCATAGGTAACAGGTGAAATTAAACTGTATTAATTTTATTTTTCCCAGATAGTCTAGTAATTAGGAAAAAAATAAAAACAATTTTAATGTACTTTAACTGAGTGTGTGCAATTACCACTTCAACATATAATGAGCATTAAAAAATGAATACTTCACGCCCGTAATCCCAGCACTTTGGGAGGCCACGGCAGGTGGATCACGAGGTCAAGTGATGGAGACCATCCTAGCCAACATGGTGAAACCCCATCTCTACTAAAAATACAAAAATTAGCTGGGAGTGGTGGTGTGTGTGCCTGTAGTCCCAGCTACTTGGGAGGCTGATGCAAGAGAATTGCTTGAACCTGGGAGGCGGAGGTTGCAGTGAGCTGAGATCGCGCCACTGCACTGCAGCCTGGTCCCAGAGCGAGACTCTGTCTCAAAAATTAAAAAAAATAAAAATAAAATAAAAAAATGAATACTTGGCCGGGCATGGTGGCTCACACCTGTAATCCCAGCACTTTGGGAGGCCAAGGTGGGTGGATCACCTGAGGTCAGGAGTTCAAGACCAGCCGGGCCAACATGGAGAAATCCCATCTCTACTAAAAATACAAAAAAATTAGCTCGGCATTATGGCAGTCGCCTGTAATCCCAGCTACTCAGGAGGCTGAGGCAGGAGAATCGCTTAAACTCAGGAGTTGGAGGTTGCAGTGAGCCGAGATCGTGCCACTGCACTCCAGCCTGGGTGACAAAGTGAGACTCTGTCTCAAAAAATAAAAAGAATACTTATATTCTTTCTCATATTAACTTTTTTTTGAGACAGACTCTTGCTGTGTCGCTCAGGCTAGAATGCAGTGGCCCAATCTTAGCTCACTAGAACCTCCATCTCCTAGGTTCAAGTGATTTTCCTATGTCGGTCTCCCATGTAGCTGGAATTACAGGCACATGCCACCATGCATACAATTTTTGCATTTTTAAGAGAGATGAGATTTCACCATGTTGGCTCGTCTCAAACTTCTGACCTCAAGTGATCTGCCCACCTTCACCTCCCAAAGTGCCAGGATTACAGGCGAAAGCCACTGTGCCTAGCTTCTCATTAATTTTTTAAATCCCATGGGTATTTGGTACTCACAGCACTATATGTAGCTCTGGCTACAACACTGAACAGCACAACTCTACATGGTATATAAAGCCAAAACAATAAATGAAATATGGAACAGGATTTCCAACTTGGCACTACTGATATCTGGGAAAGGTGCCCTCCTGTGCACTGGAGTATGTTTAGCAGCATCCCTGGCAACAGCATCCCTGGCAGCAGCACATTGTTAATTGTGACAATTAACAATGACTTCAGGGAGTCTCTCCCTCAGCCTATTCTACTTGCCCATTTAAAACAAAATGGTCAGGCTATAATCCCAGCATTTTGGGAGGCTGAGGTGGGTGGATCACCTGAGGTCAGGAGTTTGAGACCAGCAAACTCCTGGGCAAATGGCAAAACCATGACTCTACAAAAAAATACAGCAATTATTTGGGCATGCTGACAGTGGCCTGTGGTCCCAGCTACTTGGGAGGTGGGAGAATTGCTTGAGCCCAAGAGGCAGAAGTTGAATACTGCACTTCAGCCTGGGTGACAAAGGAATACCCTGTCTCAAAAAAAAGGTGGGGTGGGGGTGGGGGTGGAGGACCAGGCGAAGTGACTCATACCTATAATATTTTTTTTTTTTTTTTTTTGAGATGGAGTCTTGCTCTGTCGCCCAAGCTGGAGTCCAGTGGTGCTATCTCAGCTCACTGCAACCTCCACCTCCTGTGTTCAAGCGATTCTCCTGCTTTAGCCCCCCCAAGTGGCTGGGACTACAGGTATGCACCGCCACGACGGGCTAATTTTCGTATTTTTAGTAGAGAGATGGGGTTTTACCCTGTTGGCCAGACTGGTCTCAAGTTCTTGATCTCAAGTGATCCACCCCGCAGGCCTCCAAAAGTGGTGGGATTACAGGCATAAACTACCACACCCAGCCTAATCTTAGTACTTTGGGAGGCTGAGGCAGGAGGGTAGCTTGAGCCAGTTCATAACCAGCCTGGGCAATATAGGAAGACCCCATCTCTACCAAAAGATTTAAAACAAGATAAATTAGTCAGGTACAGTGGTGCATACCTGTGTAGCTCCAGCTACTGGGGAGGTTGAGCTGTGAGGACTGCCTCAGCCCAGAAGGTCGAGGCTGCAGTGAGCCATGCTCGCACCATTGTACTACTCCAGCCTAGGCAACAGAGCAAAAACCCACCTTTAAAAAAAAAAAAGACTAAAAATTTGATCTGAGGCTGAATAACTACAAAGGGGCACAAGAGCTTTTAGGCTGACAAAAATGTTCTGTATTTTGATTGCACTGATGATAACAAGATTGTAATTATCAGTTATCAAGAGTACACTGTCAGGTTGGGTGAGGGGGCTCATGCCTGTAATCCCACCACTTTGGGAGGCTGAGGCGGATGGATCAAGAGGTCAAGAGATTGAGACCATCCTGGACATGGTGAAACCCTATCTCTACTAAAAATACAAAAATTAGCTGGTCATGGTGGCATGTACTTGCAGTCCCAGCTACTCAGGAGGCTGAGGCAGAAGAATCACTTGAACCCGGGAGGCGGAGGTTGCAGTGAGCCAAGATCACGCCATTGCACTACAGGCTGGGTGATAAAAGCGAAACTCCATCTGAGAAAAATATATATATAATCTTATTTTTTTTTAATTATAAAATTTTTAAAATAGAGAGGCCTGGTTCCTTATTTATCACAGTAATCTGCACACACATATGCTCCACTAGCTTTCCCAATCCTCCTTACTCAACTTGATCTTTTTTAATACAAAGCTCTTATGTCCTAACACAAAATTCAGTTATTTACTATGTTCATTGTTTGTCTTGGGCTAGAATGTAAGTTTTAGACAGTGGAGCTTCCATTAGGTTATGTCATGAAGATGACATAGAGAAGAAACTACCACATAACCACTAGAAACATGTAGCAGAAACAAGAAATAACGAATAGAAAAGGGGCCAGGCACAGTGGTTCACGCCTGTAATCTCACACTTTAAGAGGCTGAGGCAGGTGATCACCTGAGGTCAGGATTTCCAGACCAGCCTGGCCAACATGGCAAAACCCCCTCTCTACTCAAAATGCAAAGAAAGTGCGCTAGTGCACACTTGTAGTACCAGCTACTTGGGAGGCTGAGGCAAGAGAATTGCTTGAACCAGGGAAATGGATGTTGCAGTGAGCTATGATCATGCCACTGCACTCCAGCCTGACAGAGCAAGACTATCTCCAAAAAAGAAAAAAAACAATCTGTAAAGAACTGAGGTGAAGAGCACAAGGTAAGTGGTTCAGTAAATTAGGTGGGGCACGGTGGCTTACACCTGTAGTCCCAGCTCTTTCAGGATGCCAAGGCATGCAGATCACCTGAGGTCAGGAGTTCGAGACCAGCCTGACCAATATGATGAAGCCCTGACTACTAAAAACACAAAAATTAGCTGGGCGTGGTGGCATGTGCCGGTAATCCCAGCTACTTGGGTGACTGAGACAGGATAATCGCTTAAATTCGGGAGGCAGAGGATGCAGTGAGCTGAGATTGCACCATTGCACTCCAGCCTGGGCAACGAGAGCAAAACTCTATCTCGGGGGGGAAAAAAAAGTGCAAGATATTAACAGGTTGGCATTTTGGAAAATGCATTGTCTCCAAAATAAAACATACAAAGACTCTTGTTGGTGTTTAAGAATGATGTCCAAGCTATGGTGGCTCATGTCTATAATCCTAGCCGCTCAGGAGGCTGAAGTGACATTTGAGCCCAGAAGTTCACAGCCCCACCGAGCCACGATCACAACACTGCACTCCAGCCTGACCAACAGTGAGATCTTGTCTCGAAAATAAAACAAACAAAATGGGCCAGGTGCAGTGGCTCACGCCTCTAAATCCCAGCACTTTGGGAGTCCAAAGCAGACAGATTACTAGGTCAGGAGATCAAGACCATCCTGGCTAACAGAGTGAAATCCCGTCTCTACTAAAAATACAAAAAGTTAGCCAGGAGCAGTGGCACATGCCTGTAGTCCCAGCTAGTTGGGAGGCTGAGGTAGGAGAATCACTTAGAAACCCCCAGGAGACAGATTACAGTGGGCCGAAATTAAGCCACTGGACTCCAGCCTGTGCACACTCCATCTCAAAGAAAAAAGAATACTATACCACTGGTGATTTATCCATTCTGCCTAAGTCATGGGGGAAAATACTGCCAAACCAATTTCTCTTTTTTTTTTTTTCCAGGGTCTTGCTCTGTTGCCCAGGCTGGAGATAATCATGGCTCAATGTGGCCATGCTGTCCCAGGCTGAAACAAGCCTCATACCTCAAGCTTGAGAGCAGCTGAAACTATAGGCACACAGCACCACATCCAGCTAATTTTTTTTTTTTTTTTTTGAGACGGAGTTTCGCTCTTGTTACCCAGGCTGGAGTGCAATGGCGCGATCTCGGCTCACCGCAACCTCCGCCTCCTGGGTTCAGGCAATTCTCCTGCCTCAGCCTCCCCAGTAGCTGGGATTACAGGCACGCGCCACCATGCCCAGCTAATTTTTTGTATTTTTAGTAGAGACGGGGTTTCACCACGTTGACCAGGATGGTCTCGATCTCTCGACCTCGTGATCCACCCGCCTCGGCCTCCCAAAGTGCTGGGATTACAGGCTTGAGCCACCGCGCCTGGCCTACATCCAGCTAATTTTTAAAATTTTTTTGTGGATAGAGTTTCGCTGTTACCCAGGCTTGCCAGCTGAATTTCTTATCTTAAAGACGTTCAGCAGTAAAACCTAAAGGAAATTTGTTTAAAGAAATCATCTTAGGATTAAAAGACTTTTGCTGATGCCCAAGGTTTTTTTGTTTTTTTTTGAGACGGGGTCTCGCTGTCACCCAGGCTGGAGTGCAGCGGCATGATCTCAGCTCACTACAACTTCCACTTTCGGGGTTCAAGAGATTCTCCTGCCTCGGTCTCCCGAGTAGCTGGAATTACAGGGGCCCAAGACCACGTCCAGCTAATTTTTGTTGTTGAGTAGAGACAGGGTTTTCACCTGTCTCTACCAAATCCACCTGCGTCAGCCTCCCAAAGTGCTGTGATTACAGGTGTGAGCTTCTGTGCTCGACCCACCCCAAGTATTATTTACATTTCACTATTTACTTTGGTAAAGCATATCAATGTAGTCCTAACATAACTTTTTGAATGGAATCTCACTCTTGCCCAGGCTGGTGTGATCTCAGCTCACTGCAACCTCTGCCTCACAGGCTCAAGTGATTATCCTGCCTCTGCTTCCCAAGTAGCTGGAACCATGTTCAGCTAATTTTTTTATTTTTAGTAGAAACTGGGTTTCACCATGTTGGCTAGGCTGGTCTCAAACTCCTGACCTCAGATAATCTGCCCGCTTCAGCCTTCCAACGTGCTGGGATTCCAGGTGTGAACCACCATGCCCGGTCCATGACTCCTTCTAAATCCAAAGTCAAATGAGCTACATAAATCAATCTCTGATGAAAACCTGGACCTGGTCAGTAAGAATGCTGTAAGAATGCTGGTCAAGGCAGTCAAATGGTTTAGTAAAATCGGTGGGGGGGGGGGGGGGGGGGGGAGGAAGCTATTATTGTGGCAGCATAATGTATCAAAATTTAGATCCCAAGGAGAATTTAAAAATAAAAACAGCAGGGTGTGGTGGCTCACGCCTGTAATACCAACACTTTGGGAGGCCAAGGTGGGGCGGATCACCTGAGGTCGGGAGTTCGAGACCAGACCAACGTGACCAACATGGAGAAACCCTGTCACTACTAAAAATACAGAATTAGTCATGCGTAGTGGCGCATGCCTGTAATCCCAGCTACTCAGGAGGCTGAGGCAGGAGAATCGCTTGAACCCAGGAGGAAGAGGCTGCAGTGAGCCGAGATCATGGCCACTGCATTCCAGCCAGAGTAACCAGAGGGACACTTCGTCTCAAAAAAAAAAAAAAAAAAAAAAGGCGGGGGGGGGCCGGGCGTGGTGGCTCCCTCCTGTAATCCCAGCACTTTGGGAAGCCAAGGTGGGCAGATCACCAGGTCGAGAGATCAAGACCATCCTGGCCAACATGGTGAATGAAACCCCATCTCTACTAAAAATACAAAAAAATTAACTGGGCGTGTGGTGGCACACACCTGTAGTCCCAGCTACTTGGGAGGCAGAGGTTGCAGTGAGCCGAGGTTGCGCTACTGCACTCCAGCCTGGTGTCTGGTGACGGAGTGAGTCTGTCAAAAAAAAAAAAAAGAAAATACTGCAATGCACCCAGATCAAACTGAGGTAGGTTACAAATCAAGTATAAGGAGCTTTCACCAAATATAGGGAGGTTATCAAAATCACAAGCTTTTGTCTCAGATTGCCAATGGGGCTAGTGTACCCCATTGAAAACTTTTTCAAAAGGGATTAAAGCTTATGTGTCTGACCCAAATTACATTCATATGCATCCACATAAATGTAAAACTGTTACAAAACAGAAAAGGAATAGGTGACAAAATAAATGTCACTCTCACCCATCTTGACTAATAGAGCCTGGGGAGGAACACTGTTCAGGGTTCAATACTGAGATAGAGAAGTCTTGGGGTTGTCATAATTAGACTGGGGAGTACCCCTGGTTTTTTTTTACCAGGTTCTATAGGTTGAATCCTACAGTTTTCATCCCTGTAAGAGACAGGTATCCCAAACCACAGCAAATATGATTAGCCATAAAATAAAGCATTATTATTCAAAGCACACTCAATTTATAGTTGGGATTGGATTCTGCCCCCAGGACAATGCAAAGCCTATGATTTAATTGGTCTGGGGCAGTGGCTTCCCCCTGCATCAGCAGTATCAGTCATAATACAAGAGGCATCCATGTCCTATTCATGTCAGTCTTTCATCAAAGGGAGTACTGAAATTTGTTGCCCAAGAAAAAATGCTTTTTTTTTTTCTGAGACAAAGTCTTGCTCTGTCACCCAGACTGGAGTGCAGTGGCATGATCTCAGCTCACTGGAAACAGTTCTCCCACCTCAGCCTCCCTAGTAGTTTGGACTACAGGAGCGTATCACCACACGTAGCTAATTTTTTAATTTTTAGTAGAGATGGGGTTTTCACCATGTTGGCCAGGCTGGTCTCCAACTCCTGACCTCAAGTGATCCACCCACCTCAGCCTCCCAAAGTGCTGGGATTACAGGCATGAGCCACCATGCCTGACCTGTTTTAGTAACATAGTTTTGGCTGGGCATGGTGGCTCATTCCTGTAATCCTAGTACTTTGGGAGGTCAAGACAGGAAGATCAATTGAGCCCAGGAGTTCGAGACCACCCTATAGTAAGACCTTGTCTCTGTAAGTTTTAAAAAACTATTAAAACAGGCTGGGCGCAGTGGCTCACGTCTAATCCCAACACTCTTGAAGGCTGAGGCGGGCGGATCACCTGAGGTCAGGAGTTTGAGAACAGTCTAACCAATACAATTAAACGAAACCCTCTACTAAAAATACAAAAATTAGCCCCGTGTAGTGTGCCAGTAGTCCTAGCTACTCAGGAGGCTCAGACAGAACTGCTTGAACCCAAGTAACAGAGGTGGCAGTAAGCCAAGATCGTCCCACCACACTCCAGCCTGGGCAACAGAGTGAGGGTCCCTCTCAAAAAATTAATCATTAAGTGGTAGTAAATCATCATAAAGGTCTTCATCCTGGTAGTATTCATGTTGAGTAGGCTGAGGAAAAGTAGGAGGGGTTGGTCTGGCTGTCTCAGGGGTGGGAGAGGCAGAAGAAAATCCATGTATAAGTAAACCGGCATAATCTTTGTTGTTGAATGGTCCTTCAAACCTGTGCTGTTCAATGGCCAACTGTACAAAGGAAGCCCCTAACTCAGTTTGGTGTCAATCTTCCTTATATTGTGAAACTGAGCAATCCCATATTGTTGCCTATCTGAATACAAATATTTCTCATGCTGGATAGAGGCACTCAAAGAAACCAGCAGGCATACACAACCCTTAATGGAAGTAGACAGAGTACTCAGCCTCCCTCTGTCAGTTGTGACAGCTTATGACAAGATGAGAGGAGTAATAAAGCCCTCAATTCACTAATCACTGTCTAAGTACTTTCTCCTTTGTTGTCTTGTCTCAAGACACAGGGAGCACCTTCCCTGTTTTGGTGGGGCTGAGGGGGTGTGTGTGTGTTTCAGACAGGTCAGGTTTCACTATGTTGGCCAGGATGGCCTTCGAACACCTGAGCTCAAGCAATCTTTGCAACTAAGCCTTCCCAGTAGGTGAGACTATACAGGCATGCGCCACCATGCTCCAAACCATCCCAATTTGTTATCTTAAGCAAGGGTGCTATTTACCCTCCATTAAGTAACACAAGTCCCTGTTCCTGTCAGATTTGCATCTGGTGAGAAGCTGGAAGGTTCACTCATGTTAAGCCATCATAATCTGGCTTGACAAGAGAGTTGTTAGCATGACAAAATGTAGTAATGCAAGAACACAGCTTAACAAAGCAAATAGTATTAATGCTTCAAAAAGTCCCCTGCCCCCACTTCCCAGAAGCCAACTGCTTTTCTTTTTAGCTGTTCTTTACCTTTATTTCTGAATGTGTTCATAATCCATTTGCCACTTCTAAAAATTTCATTTCTAAGTTTTGCTCTTGTACATAAAATACCCACCCATGTCAGATAATTTTATTAAAATATTCAGTGCTGCTACGATTATAACTAGGTAAATATCACATACAGTTAAATCCTGCTATAGTCTGAGCATTTATGTCCAAGAATTCATGTTAAAATCTGAATCCCCAAGGGGAAAAAGTATTAGGTACACCTTTGAGAGGTGATTAAGCCACAGAACACAGCCCTCCCTCATCAAGGGGATTCATGCCCTAACATAAAACTCCAGAGAAATCCCTCACCCTTCCTGCCTTCCAAACTCAAGACAAAATCCAGACACCAAATCTGCCATGTTTTTTTTTTTTTTTTTTTTTTGAGACGGAGTTGCGCTTGTTACCGAGGCTGGAGTGCAATGGCTCCATCTCGGGTCACCACAACCTCTGCCTCCTGCATTCAGGCAATTCTCCTGCCTCAGCCTCCTGAGTAGCTGGGACTACAGGCACATGCCACCATGCCCAGCTAATTTTTTTGTATTTTTAGTAGAGACAGGGTTACACCTTGTTGACCAAGATGGTCTCGATCTCTTGCCCTCGTGACCGACCCGCCTCAGCCTCCCACAGTGCTAGGATTACAGGCATGAGCCACCGCGCCCGGCCTCTGCCGTGTCCTTGATCTTGGCCTTCCTGGCCTCCAAAACTCTTAAGAAATAAAATTCTGTTTTGTATAAGCAGTCCAGCTTATGGTATTTTGTTAGAGCGGCTCCAACAGACTAAGAAAAGCCCCGTATTGGCCAGGTACAGTGGTTCACACCTGTAATCCCAGCACTGAGAAGCCAAGGCAGGTGGATCACTTGAGGCCTGGAGTTCGAGACCAGCCTGGCTAACATGCTGAAACCCAGTCTCTACTAAAAATACAAAATCTAGCTGGGGGTGGTGGCACGTGCCTGTAGTCTCAGCTACTCGGAAGGCTGAGGCAGAATTGCTTCAACCTGGGTAGCAGCGGTTGCAGTGAGCCGAGATCACCAATTGCTAACCAACGTGAGCGACAGAGTAACACTCCATCATCTCAAAAACAAAACAAAAACCTGTATTACAGTAGCCCACAACTTTTTTTTTCTAGTTAATATTTACCTTAATTTTTTCATTTCTCTGTACTTCATAACTCAGCTCTGAACTCTCCAAACAAGCTAAAAATGTCCTATTTTCAAATACAATTTCTTTTTCTAGTCTGAGACATCCCCTCTTACAAGTGTACCTTCTCATGCTTCAACCTGGACTACTGTTCTCCAAATCCACTGCAGAAATGGACTCCTAGGACTTCCCATCACCATCATTCTGGCAATTGCCTTTGCCTCAGAATGAGATCATGTATAAAAACACAAAAGAACTGAAAGCAAACTGACCTGGAAAATCTGAAATAGCACTTAATATCACACTACCACTGATCTCTAACTGTTCCATCCCTGAGTCTACTTTAGTACTAATGTAGCTCTAGGGGAAGGAGCCTGGTTTAATTTAGCATTCAACCAAGTCAACCCCAATTTTGGGGGTGCCTGGAAAACTTTTCAGACAGGGTCCCAATGTCACCCAGGCTGGAATGCAGTGATGCCATCTCTGCTCACTGCAATCTCTGCCCCCTGGCATCAAGCAATCTCCTGAATAGCTGTGATTACAGAAGCGAGTCACCATGAACAGCTCATTTAATTCTTTTCCCTTTTTTCTTTTTTGAGACAGACTTTCACTCTTGTTGCCCAGGCTTGAGTGCAATGGTGTGACCTCAGCTCACCGTAACCTCTGCCTCCCAGGTTCAAGCGATTCTCCTGCCTCAGCTTCCTAAAGTAGCTGGGTTTACAGGCAACAAGCCCGGCTAATTTTTACTAGAGACGGGGTTTCGCTACTTTGGTCTGGCTAGTCTCAAACACCTCATCTCAGGTGATCCACTCACCTCGGCCTCCCAAAGTGATGTGATTACAGGCATGAGCCACCATGCCTGGTCTTTTTTTTTTTTTTTTGAGACAAAGAGTTTTCCTCTTCTTGCCCAGGCTGGAGTGCAATGGTGGATCTCGGCTCACCGTAGCAATCTCCACCTCCTGGCTTCTAAAGTGAGTGAGACTCTGTCTCACAGAAACAAAAACAAAAGCAATAAACTGTTTAAAAAAAGAGAAAAGAAAATGGAAATGGATCTAGTATGAATATTAGCCAGGTCAGATTCTGAGTCATGATAAAACTATCTTAGGTCAGGATCTCAAAGCAAAAAGCAAGAAATTATAATAGAATCAAGAAATAAAAGATTTTTGAGACAGGGTCACTGTCACCAAGGCTGTGGTGTGCAGTGGCCTGATCTCTCAGCTCACTACAGCCTTGACTTCCTAGGTTCAAGTGATGCTCCCAGCTCAGCTTCCTGAGTAGCTGGGACCACAAATGTGCACCAGCACGCCCAGCTAACTTTTTAACTTTTTGTAGAGACAGGTTTTCATCATGTTGCCCAGGCTGGTCTTAAATTCCTGAGCTAAAGCAACTGGCTTGCCTCGGCCTCTCAAAACGCTGAGATTATGGGCGCTAAGTCACCACACCTGGCCAAGGAGTTAAAATTTTAGGCCAGGTGCAGTGGCTCACACCTATAATCCCAGCACTCTGGGAGGCCAAAGTGGGCGGACCATGAGCTCAGATCAAGACCATCCTAAGCCAACACGGTGAAACTCTACTAAAAATACACAAAAAATTAGCCGGACGTGGTGGCATGCGCCTGCAGTCCCAGCTACTCAGGAAGCTGAGACAGCAGAATAGCTTGAACTCAAGAGGAGGTTGTAGTGAGCCCAGATTATGCCACTGCACTCCAGCCTGAGTGACAGAGACTCTTTCTCAAAAAATATTTAGCGGCCAGGCACGGTGGCTCACGCCTGTAATCCCAGCACTTTGGGAGGCTGAGGCGGGTGGATCACGAGGTCAAGAGATGGAGATCACCCTGGTCAACATGGTGGAACCCCGTCTCTACTAAAAACAAAAAATTAGCTGGGCATGGTGGTGCGTGCCTGTAATCCCAGCTACTCAGGAGGCTGAGGCAGGAGAATTGCCTGAACCCAGGAGGCGGTGGTTGTGGTGAGCCGAGATCACGCCATGACACTCCAGCCTGGGTAACAAGAGCAAAACTCCGTCTCAAAAAAAAAAAAAAAATTTAGCTTGTTTTTTAATGCAAAAATATATCCATGTTTACTATAACACATCACTTCTGAAAATCCTTCACTGACCATCCCCATCTAAACAGAATTCTCTACTTGACATTTCTGCATTGTCTCCTCCCTCTGAATATGAACTCCAGAACCCTATGTATCCCCAACACTTAACACCTTCCGGAGTATCACTCAATAAAGTATCTGTTGAGTCAAAGGATACTGTTAGTCTCCAAAGTTTGAAATTTGCCAAGCCTACCCATCAGAACAAAGGGTAAACTGACGAGTAAAAAATGGGGGTCAGTCAGTAGTGGGTATGTCCTTTAGAGAAAAAGAAACCAAGTAGGTATGTACAACCCTCCAAGAGAAGTGGCAGAGAATCAACCCAGCCAGGAAAGGAAACAACAGAAAAACTTTTGCTGGGAGGATTAAATGAGAACACACGAAACACCCAGCACAGGTTTCACATACAAGAATATTCAATAGATTACATGTCATATAGAGCTGTTCAAATCTTGGCCATCTATGATGAGAAAGAATCCAATACGAAAAAGCAATTAGTTTAAAAAAAAAAAAAATTCTGAGACACCATCTAAGTAAAGACCAGCTTCCTTATCACCCCATCATCACAACCTAACTTTCCTGAAAGTGTAATGCCTGGCATACAGTAGGTGCTCAGTAGATGTTGAATGATTCTGAGAAACGCTCTAACTAGACACAGTCCTACATCTGCAGAAACTGGAGCAAGAAATTACAGACAATAAAAACATATAGAAGACAAATACCGTTTCAAGAGAAACGTGAAGCTAAGAGGTAGCAGCTCTTGCACTCAGCCCCATCATTCAACAAGATATCTAAAGCTCCTGTGTTGAGTCATTTTTCCATGCCTATCATTTAAAGGCTGTAAACCCAAATGAGGTGCTAGTGGGACCATTCAGGTATTCTTTGGATTTTGGCAGAGCTAAACAAATAGAAAGTGAAAGGCATCAACACATGTTACTGAACTACAGTTGGAAAAATACTCTTGGAGCCAAAGCTTCATCTTTTCACATGGCATAAAAAAGCAAAAGGGGACTTCCTCTTCCCCTAAACCCCTCCTTTTCTCTGGAAGTAAGTTAAGCTAGATATGCTGACTGGGTGACTGGAATGGTAGTATTAGGGGAAAGTGGTGACTGTTTCTCTAGAAGAGAAGATCTGTATCTCTTAACTACTAGAAAGTAGTTGATTTCATAACGAAGGTGAACCAGTGGGGAAAGTCTTCATTGGAATAAGGCTGCCTGCCTGGACTTCTGTATAACCTCTTTCCCTTGGCACCTACCACTCCTATATACAATAAACAAAATAACTACAGTGACATTGACCCAAAGCTGAATATCTCAAACTTTACACCCTCCCCTTCAAGGTACAAATCAACCCCAAAACAAGCCCAACCAAGAAGTCTCTCAAAGCACACATACCCTAAGTTGAAAAACCATTTATTTCACTGGAAAGAAAAAAGTGATCCAATGCTCTAGGTCTAGCCTTTGGACCAAAAAGAGACCCAGGGGCAGTGAGACTCTCACCAAGGTCATTCCCAAATCCAACAGCCGCAGGAGGCAGGGAGGAGACAGCACAGCCCCCACCACAGTTTCGGCACACAATGAGGCCTGCTGGGAGAACAGAACATGAATGGGAAGCTACAGAAGTATTGAAGGACAGAAGAACAGGAAAACAGGCAGGAGAGGAAAGGAAAGTAAAGGAAGAGAAGGTCTGAACTTAGCAAGGTAAATTAAGGTCCACGGTTCCTGAGGGACTGAACGCACAGAGCCGAGAACGTCCCGGAGATGGGGTACCACGAAGGGTGTATTCTCATGCACAACCGCAGCTCGGAATTTCAGCCCACACACATCCCACCTGAAAGAGAGCACAATACAGCGGCTTTACAGCAAAGCTCAAAAGGGCTTTCCCATTTAAAACTTCAACATCTTTACAAAGTCTGATAACTTGACATTCCTTTTAAAAGTTTACTTGTACCCTTCCCAGTATCACAGTAATCTCTAACAATGAAAAGAGCCTGAAGGTCAAAGATAACTGGGGAGGCTAAACAATCTCACACTAAGGTCTTAAATAGCAAATCTTGTTCCATGAAAGTAGGCAAAGACATTCCATTTCTCTTGATGTTAACATGTACCATTCCTCAGAGAAGGTAATTCAACGTCACAAACTGTCAGTGGAGGACAGTAAAAAGGGAAAGGTTCCAATTTAACCCTGAGGTTAAAAAAAAAAAAAAAATCAACAGTATTTCCTATCTAGGAGTTAGGCCAAGGTCCAAGTTAAAAATCATTCCAAGTCTAGATAAAAGTAGTATCAACTGTACAAGTTAAGACCTGAGGACATCCAATTACAACTAGGGAAGAAACTGACTTTGGAAAGAAGGTGCAGAAGGGCATGTATAAGCTACACATCAAGTCACTGAAGTTTCTTCTCCAGCCCAATCAGTCATGTCCTACACAACAACCCTGGGAAAGTCACATACCTCCTGCCCTAACTGCAAAGATGAGTTATGTATCACTCACACTGTTATTGTACTTAGGGATCAATGGTAATGTCTGGGACAAACTGGGAGCTACTCAAAACTAAGGGCATTGAGATTTACCCTTAAGTATAAAACAATAATCTCAAACACCTAGAGCCCAAAGCTGGCAAGTATCAGAAGAGAATATATTCAAGTAGAGCCAAATGAATGGATCATGGGGCTCAAAATGTATGATAGTAGAAAAAGCCAGGGGACTCAGGGTAGAGCTGGTGGCTCAAGAGTATTAAATGCCCATAACAGCTAGTGAGAAGACAAAGAAGGGAGTGATCTGCTTATGGCAAAGCTCCCAATCCTGGATTTTCAACATTACCAAAGGAGTAAAATTAACAGGTGTGCATGCATACTTAAACATACACCCTGAGAAAGTAGATGATGTCAAAACTAGAACTGTGGGAATAAAAAAAAAAAAGCCTAAGTAAGTGACAGGCTGGGTTGTTACAGGACAGATTGAAAGATATGGCAATGTAGTGGGCACTCTATTCAGGGAATAAATCTGAGCTGGGCAAAGAAGGTGGATGTTAGCATCTATGCCCAAATTTCCTTGTAGAACTTTATAAAAGACAAGTTTTGTAATTCTCTCTACCCCAACTTACCATCAAATAAGTTCTATAAAACTCCTAAGGGTTGAACCGTTCAGGAATGTCAGAAATACGCTTCAAGATTAAGATGATGCCATTTTGGTAGTCTTCTTAGTAACTGGGACCTGAGCAGTGATGACCAGTTAACTACAGTTATGGACTTTATCATTAGGGGTTGCATCAGAACTTCCACACAGCACAAAACAAAACAGGAAACTTGAAGACCTTAGAAATGTCACACACCTAGGAAACTTAACAAAGGCTCTGAGAAACAAAACACCTGAGCCTGAATGTGTGGGTCTCCAGGTAAGGTTCAATTATAGTATAGTATATAGGTGACCCATGATTCACCAGCACATCATTATTTTTCCAGGCACAAATAGAATCAAATTGACTCCCACTACCATAAGCCCTGAAAAATAGCCATGAGGGCCAAAGAACTTTATATACTTTAAACAGTTAGGACTTCTCTCTAGCCTGTGAGCCATCCTAGTAACCTTAACCTAACCCTGCAAAAGCAAGCAAGCAGGGCAGCCTAATTGGAGCCCTTTAGGCTGCAGGAGGGATGGCAAAACCAGAAGAGGGAACACCCCACAGCTCTCACCTCAAGCTTTAAAAGGCTGAGTACCGCGCTCGATCGGCATACTGCTCCCGCTCATACCGGGCCATGTCGTACAGAGAATTCCGCGCGGCTGCCGAAGCTTGGGACAACTCACTCTCATGCCCGTAACCGTAGCCCTCTCCAACAGTGGGGACTGGGGCTGTAGCGCGACGCAGGGGGCTCCGATCCCGCCCGTAATATGAAGTGGAAGCTGCATTAACTGCAGCAGCAGCTGCTGCTGCAGCAGCGGCTGTGGCAGCAGCTCCTGAGGTCGGCAACAGGTGTCTATCGTAGGGATCGAGAGAGGTGGAGGTGAGGTGACTGGCCATGGCTGTATTCTGGACTTGTGGCAGCTGGGACAGGGTTTGCTCTGCGTAATTATACACGGAGGCAGCTGCAGCTGCCACTGCCTCATAGGACCGGGCAGCACGGCAGCGCTTGTAGTAGGCATCGAGCGCTCCGTATGCGTTGTTGTAATACAATGAATCCCCATAGCTCATGGTGTAAGGCGTACGCACTGCTCCGTATTGCTCATTATATTGCTCGGTCAAGTCTGCCACGCGGCCTGAACGATCTATCGGACACTCTTTGGACCAGTGCCCCTCTTTCCCGCACCGATAGCAGCCGCTCTGGTCTCCCATCCCGGGCGCAGTCCTAAGCCGGCTGGTGGACAACTGCACGTGCATTCTTTTGCCTTGAAGAAACAGACGCAAGAAGGGTTGCTATCACTCTTAGTCATAGCCCCAGCCCCTACCCCAGACACCGGTTGTAGCAATGGCTTTACCAAGACAATTCTAATGCAGAATTCATCTTTGCCAAAAGACGAAAAGGAAAAAAAAAAACTCAACATAAAGATTCAGTACAATGACCTGATTTCAAGCAAGGATCAATTAGATGAAGAAATATTTCAGCTATAACACTAGTTTAAATGCTTAAGAAATAAACTGCTCCTACTTTGCTCAAAACAATCATCTTATCCTTTGCCAAGTAACTGCAGGTAAAAATCTTCAAACAGCAGCTCAATGTCAAAAGAAGTCAAAGTAAGAGTCCCCAAGTTTTTTCTGACATCGCCAATCCTTACTAGCAAGATAGATTTCATTAAGCAAGGGAATGTAAAGGCCAGTTTTCCACCCACCTCAAAAAAATCAAAAAGAATGGAATAAAAGACTCCAATAATTACCACTACTAAAGAATGATCTAAGCTGAATGTGTTAAGAAAATCTCAAGGTACATCTCTGGAAAAACCCTCATGAATTGGGGAGACTGTAGGACACAATAAGTTAACATACAGCCTTCTCCCTTAACTGGGCCCTTTAAATTGCTGGTTCTGATTATCACTTTAACAAGGATTCTTTACAATCTGACAGTTAATTTTAGTGAATCTACAAGGGTCAAAGGCAAACGGCAACAACAGAACAGGCTGTTCTCAAATGCCTGAAATTTTACAAATACTGTAAAAACCATAGAAGAAAAGGTGGCTGAGGAAAGTGGAGAATAACTAGTTATACTAGTCAGTGGCCCAAACTGCTCAGTTTAAGCAGGATTAAAGTATTTATCCTTAAACTATGTATCTGAGAGCCTAAGAACATACACCTAGTATTTTTCCTGAAAATTTAAATTTGCATTGTGGAAATGAAAAGTATTACTTCTGAAAATGCAATAAAAGCAGAAACTTTTTCTAGAAAAGTTAAAACTAAGTTTTAATAAGTCTTCACAGAAGCAATTTCTACCTAACATGATCTACCAGCTTACTTCTCAGTGAAATTCAGAAGAAATCCAAATCCTGCAAAATCTTCCCAATGCAACTGGTTATGATGCACCCTAAACATATACCTGTTTAAGGAGTAAATGGTCAAAGGCAAGGGAGAGTCAACAGATGGATTCTCTAACATTAGAGAAAGTGGTAAGCACAAGATCTTACCTGAAAAATTAAGGTTAGGTTCTGGGAGACCAGAAAACACAACAGGGAAAAGCAGGGTGGAAGGACCAAAATACCAAGGAGGTCTAGGTATAATCATTACAACTGGGAAGTTTAGGTTGCAGGTTATTAAAACAGAGTGGATATGCAATTAAGCACTTAAGTGCCTTAAGGGCTAACCCTGTCTCCGGCATTTGCCCAGGGGGCCACTGTGGCACCTACCAAAACCAGAGAAAACAAGTGCAACTAAGAAATCAGCTATGCACATTCCAGACATAAAGATCATTAATAAATGCCTTGATCTAAGGATTTGTTGGCTCTAATGCCAGGAAAGAAGTTAAATTCTAAAAAATATCTAAAAGATGTTTTAATTGGTCAAGCAATAGAGAAGATACCCAACACTGGGAAACTCAAACTAAAAAAGACCACCCTAATAAATACCACTCATCAATATACGTACATAACTCTACTAGTATTAAGAAATGAGAAATGCCAATATTAAAGAAAATAAGGTAAAAATAATTAGTCACAAGTTAGAGTAAGAGGACCTAGGGTTCAGACCCCCGGAGTTTTATATAAGGATAATCTGTTCTGAATCAAGACCACACTGTCCTCCCCTTAAACTTAAAGGCTACAAGCAGACACCAACTCTTCTGACTGGGTTAAAATGTGGGAAGAGTCCAAAAATTAGTATCACACCACAAACCCTCCACAAGAGCAGCCTTTGCTCCTAATTAAGTTGTTGACAAAATACTCAACTTGCCAATTAAAAAAAAGAAAGCAAACTAGACCTGAGAGACCTGTGTCACTTTTACTAACGCACAGCAATGCCCATGACACAGAGCACCCATTACTAGGAGAAATAATGATCAGACCTCCAGTTCTAAAAAAGCCCAATTTAAGGGAAATGGACACCAAAGACAGCAGTAATGACTATAAATGAGGGGAGTGCCCAGAAAAAGAATCAGCCACTATACTGTCAGAATACAGGTTTGAAACATAAGGAGTCACGGGACTACTCCATAATTTGGGTAAGGCTTTGTAAATTTTTGTTCAGTTCTGCTTAATTAAGTTGAAAAGGGAAAACACTGTTTTTAATAGGAGTTCAGATAGCAATTCACCATGGTTACCACACCTGAACTGCAACTGTTGCTTCAGACCTCAGATTCTGGAATATTTGTGTTATACTTACCAGCTGAGCATCCCGAATCTGAAAATAAATAATCCAAAATGCTCTAACAAGCATTTCCTTTGAGCAATATGCAGGCATTCAAACTGTATGGGATTTGAGATGCTTCCAAATGAAGTGACAATCCATATCATCACCCATGCTGCCCTCCAGGCACAAAAAATTTCATTTGGTCAAGACACCAAGATAAAACAAATCTAAGTGCTCTATTCATCAAAGGTATTGTAATGTCCAGTCCCCAAACCATTTTACTGCCCCTAAAATCCCAATGCCTCCTCCCCAGAAGTCCTAAAATCAGTCTTATAATTCTAGAGTGGCCTTATACTCAAAACACAACCCCTGGGTACAGGTATAATATAAAAGCAATAAAAGCTGTAACCTTTTAAAGAGTTAGTGTAAGGTCAGATAGCTTAACAAGAATTCTGCTCCTGTAAACGTGTTGCTTCACCTATTTTTGCAAGGTTCTTCACGTAAAATGCATAATTCTAATGTGGTGCTGAGGGCAATAAATTCAGAGTGAGATACTCTGAACTGTGCTCTACTACTACAAAAAAAAAAGAGAGAAAACGAGCCTTAGGGGCTCCAAATAAAAGCTGAGCGGTTTTTCTCCATGAGACATTTGCCTACGGTAAAGCCTGTACGTCCTATGCATTCTCCATCTTAGGAAGTCCATCACCCATGCTTAATTCTTCACCACCAGCCAGCCAACAGCTGTTACCTCTTCCAAACCCCTCCCCCTTTACTTATCCAACCATTTTCTGCACACAGCCTTATGTTCAGCCCTCTCTACCCAAAGAGGGTGGTTCACCTTGAAACTCTGTGTTATCAAGGCCCCTGATGGCCTCCACTGCATCCTCTGCCCGCTCCATGTGTACGAAGGCATAATCTTTCACGATATCACATTCGATTACCGGACCATACTCCTCAAACTTGGCTCGAAGCTCCTTATTAGTGCAGGTGGGACTGATGTTGCCCACATGCAACTTTGTTGAGGTTTTGCTCTTATTCTTGCTGGCTTCCACGTTGATGTTCACCCCATGAAGCTTGTAATGGTGCAGGTTGCGTATGGCATCCTCGGCTGCTGTCTTGTCTTCTATGTGCACAAAGCCGTAATTCTTAATGATGTCACATTCCAGCACCTTCCCATACTGCTCGAAAAGAGAGCGGATCTCCTGCTCTGTGGCCTCCCGGGGCAGGTTTCCGATGAACAGCTTCACCATCCTGACAAGAGCCTGGGAGAGAAAAACAAGATTGCTGACAAAAGACCTTAGACCCACATCAGTTTACAAAAAACAACAAAATGACTTTCACTTTAATGTTTCCAGTTTTCTCTCACACACGCCTGCACAGACACCTCCACACAACAACCAAAGGAAGTAGGTGTGAACTAAGGTCTGCTATAGTAGCCGCCATAAATCCTGGAAGAATGAGAAGACGTCTCCAATAGGGAGGTCCTTAGTAGACAAAGGGTTTGGTAAGAACTGATACTTCCAACAGACATACGCATGAAAGACAGCATACGAAGAGATGGCGGTACTGGGCTTTTCTATCCACTAGGAAGAAAACAAAAAAACAGAAGTCTACTTAGGCTTGCTGACTGACTGCCTGAAATTATCAACAGGCTTTTCCTCACGTAGTAACCAAAGCAGCCATCATTTCCGGAAAAATGAGCCTTGTAGCAGCTACATTTCAGTTTCCTTTAGTGAAGGCGCGACTCGGATCAGACAGCGAGGCGTGGAGGATAAAGCAAGTACTGGAGTGGAGAATGCCTCTCTCGGGTACCGTCCGAGTTCCCGCACAACACTGAAATACGTGGTCACAGGAAAGAGCTTCAGATTCATTGACCAGACGGTATCTCACAACCCGAAAAATTCTCGAAACGGTGTTGTAATTGCCAGGTATAAGGGAAAGGGGGTTATCCCAGTGCAAATCTTCAGACTTCCAAGTGCAGCCAAGCCGGGCGCGGGGCAGAGTGGGGAAAAACGCAAGGTATTCTCAGGGGGCGGTGGGGGAAGGGCTGCTCCCGGCTTACCGCGCCAATGCCGAGGACCGAGGTCGGCTCTCAGTGATGGGTGTGGAGGACGCAACCCCACTAGGACACCCCCGAAGCCCAAGGGAGTGAGGTTAAGATTTAACAGAGTACAAGAATGGTAGCGGAAGGTCTCGGAGTCTCACCCGCACAGAAATCAGCAGGGCCTCCTCCTCGCGGCGCGGACGCTTCTGACAAAACGCTAAAATGGCGGCGGCCGCAGCAGTGTCTCTGGGTAGAGGGGGGAGGCGAGTCTACAACCGGATTGGCCACTCAATAAAGGGAAGGGCAGGCGTTCCCGCAGATCCTCTTCCTGATTGGTTATCACGGACGCCAATCACCTGAGAGGCCGGGAAGAGGTTGAAACGTCAGTAACCCTTGAGCTTTTATGCGAAAGCCAATGGGCATCAACCTCGCGAAGCCGAACCCGCTGATTGGGTAAGAGGTCGGCGGGAGGGCGGTACTACAAACGTAGGCTTCGCCGGCGAGGTGCGGCCCGCCATTAGGCGGAGCGAGCTAGAGCACTGGGGTAGGAGTAGTCTTTAGCTTCGTGGCGCCAACTTTGTTAAGCGTCCACGTTTCGCCATCTCCACGTGCACAGCCTGACAGTATTTCGCGCTCCATTTTGCCGTCCACTTTAGGTTTCTCCCTCTAAACACCCAAGCACCGGCCCCCTCTCGGCCAGGACGCTGTGGAAATAAGTTTATGCAGACACACGCCAGGAAAAACAGCGAAGACACACCCCCCTCCACTGGAAACCAACCTTCGCCTTGAGCCAGTAGTCCACACTGTAGCCTTGAGAGTCCCGGAGCTCCCCCAAACTCAAACCTCTCACAGGTGGTGAAAGGACCTTTGTAATGACCCAGAAGTAGGCCCGGGAGGAGGCTGCACTGTCCAGGAGACGCTGAGGACAAGTTCCCTCTGGGAACCAGCCTCCCAGGGTCCGCGATGAAGAAACCTTTCTGCGACCATGGAGACAAAGTACACCCCGACCCCACCCAGAAAAAACTGGAGCAGCAAAGGTTTTTTTTTTTTGTTTTATTTTATTGGGTGCCATCAGCCAGGGCTGTTTTAATCCCATAGAACCAAGCTTAGAGGAAAGAGCCTAGTCACAACCAGCTGTAAACAAAATACAAAGTAACATTCTGCAGAGGGTCCAGCTGCCGCCTCTTCTCTCATCCTTAAACTGCTTCACATAATCCCAAATTCATTAAGCCAGCAACTTTAGTCAAGACCCTTTGCAAAGCAGCTTTTGAAAAGAAGTTAAAAGGTGGGGTGCAGGGGCTGGATGGAAGAACTTAAAACACGAACAAAACAGGCTATAAGCAGTGCAGCGTTTATGAGTGAAGATGACACAAGTACAACACACCACCATCCAAACAAAGCAGCTTGTCCTCCACCACCCACACCCTAAAAAGAGAAAGGTTTCATAATCAAAGGTGAGGTCAGAGTTCAGGGGGAAAAAAGTGGGTTTTAAAGCCCAACATGAGGGCCGGGAGCACTGGCTCCCACCTGGAATTGCCAGCATTTTGGGAGGTGGGGTGAGGTGGGGGAGGGCAGATCACCTGAGGTCAGGAGTTTGAGACCAGCCTGGCCAACATGGTGAATCCGCATCTCTACTAAAAATACAAAAATGAGCCAAATGCGGTGGGGCAGCCACCTATAATCCCAGCTACTCAGGAGGCTGAGGCAGGAGAAGAACCTGGGAAGCAGAGGTTGCAGTGACCAGAGATTGTGCCACACTGCATTCCAGCCCAGGCAACAAGAGCAAAACAAAAAAACATGATTCAGGAATCTGACTGTAGAAAACTGGTCAATAATTTATTCTACAGTAGAAAATGCTAAGGAACTAAAATACGACAAAACATAATATTTACAGGTGTGTTGGTCACTAATCCTGCTTCCATTTCATTTGTGGATTCTGATGCACCTCTGAGCCTGCATAAAGGCCACAGGACCACTGATGAAGAAAATCAATTTCATGTGAGCTGCCATGTGCCCTTCAGAGGTGGCCAGCATTAGAACGTAATGCATATGATATAAAATCCTCTCATCTCCTTCAGTTAGATCTCGTCCCAACACATCTAGTGATAAAACGTTCTTCCAAAATACCAAAGTATATCAACGATCGACTCATTGAAACTAATCTCTCCATATGGGAAGGAGAGAGACCAGAAACAAATCTCCTCAGGATCACAGTTCAAGCCCACTGTGCAGACATCAAAACTACTAGGGACCTCCCCATGCAGCCCAAAACCTAATTACTTGATTTGACTTCTGAAAGCCAACTAGGTCTAGTTAGCTATATAACATTTTACAAGCTCATCCAACTGAATGAATGACATTAAATAATCTCCCTGCCTTTTGTTGAAACATTTCTTGCAATGTCACCCAGGCTGGAGTACAGTGGCACTATCCATAGCTTACTGCAAGCTGGAACTCCTCAAAACCAGGTCTCGATTTTTTTTTTTTTTTTTGAAACAGAGTCTTGCTCTGTAGCCCAGGCTGGAGTGCAGTGGCACTATCTTAGCTCACTGCAACCTCCACTAACAGGGTTCAAGCAATTCCCCTGCCTCAGCCTCCCAAGTAGCTAAGACTACAGGCACTCGCCACCATGCCCGGCTAACCTTTTGTATTTTAGTGGAGATGGGGTCTCACCATGTTGGCCAGGATGGTCTCAATCCTCAATCTCCTGACCTCGAGGTCCACCCGCCTCAACTTCTCAGTGCTGGGATTACAGGCGTGAGCCACCACACCAGGCCTACTTATGTATTGTAGAGACGAAGTCTTTATTGCTCAGACTGGTCTCAGATGCCAGGGCTCAAAAGCAATACTTTGAGCTGGGCACGGGGGTTCACGCCTATAATTCCCAGTACTTTGGGAGGCCGAGATGGGTGGATGACCTGAGGTCAGCAGTTAGAGACCAGCCTGGCCAATATGGTGAAACCACATCTCTACTAAAAATATAAAAAAGATTAGCTGGGCGTGGTGTTGGGCGCCTATAATCCCAGCTGCTGGGGAGGCTGAGGCAGAAGAACCACTTGAACCCAGGAGGCAGAGGCTGCAGTGAGCAGAGATTGTGCTATTGCACTCTAGCCTGGACAACAAGAGCAAAACTCTGTCTCAAAAAAAAAAAAAGCAATCCTCTCACCTTGGCCTCCCAAAGCGCTGGGGTTATAGGCACTAGCCACTGTGCCTGGCCTCCCTGCTTTTTAAAATCTATGTCAATTCCAGCACTTTGGGAGACTGAGGCAGGTGGATCACTTGAGGTCAGGAGTTCAAGACCATCCTGACAACACGGCAAAACGCCATCTCTACTAAAAATGCAAAAAAAAATTAGCCGGGTGTGGTGGCATGTGCCTGTAATCCCAGCTACCAGGGAGGCTGAGGCAGGAGAACTGCTTGAACCCGGGGATCGGGGGGAGGTTGCAGTGAGCCACCACTGCACTCGAGCCTGGGTGACAGAGTGAGACTCCATCTCAAAAAAAAAAAAACCTATGGCAACAGTTACATTTAATATGCAAGGATGATGACAATCAACAGTATTTGGGGTGGTTTAATTTACAAAGGCAGCTGGATAATAGCCAATAAATTTCCTGCCTTTATTTTTTTAGAGACCATGTCACACTGTCAACCAGGCTAGAGTGCAGTGTCACAATCCCAGCTCACTGGAACCTTGATCTCCCAGGCTCAAGTGTTCCTCCTGCCTCTGCCTACCACGTAGTTGGGACTATAGGTGTGTGCCACCACACCTGATTTCTTTTTAAATTTTTGGGAGATGAGGTCTCACGATGTGTGCCCAGGCTGGTCTCAAACTACCGGGCCCAAAAACAATCCTCCCACCTCAGCCTCTCAGAGTGTTGAAATTACAGTTGTGAGCCACCATGCCCAGCCTTGGCTTTACATTTTTTTTTAAAGGCAATTGAAAGAAATTCAAACTCCTTTCCTTGCACTGTAAGACCCTACCCCAATCTGGTTCTTGGCTGGAATTTCCCAACATTTCTAACAATCACCACCCTTGACTCCCAACTATGCTCCCTTCAGACATAATGTCTTTATCCCAAGCTCGTTTAGACTGGAATATTCTTTGTTTTGATTCTTCACTGGCCACTGATCTAAAGACATCACCCATTCCAACCCTACCTTGGAACTCTATCCTATGACTCCATGTTGTCTTTCTGAATACTTACTAACACTTGAAATCCTATACTTATTCTAAAAGGCAGGACCCTTTCTCTTTTTTGTTTTTTTTTGAAATGGAGTCTCGCTGTTACCAGGCTGGAGTGCAGTGGCGCGATCTTGGCTCACTGCAACCTCCACCTCCCAGGTTCAAGCGATTCTCCTGCCTCAGCCTCCAGAGTAGCTGGGACCTACAGGCACGCACCACCACACCCAGCTAATTTTTGTATTTTTATTTAGTAGAGATGGGGTTTCACGATGGTCTGGCTCGCCTGACCTCGTGATCTGCCCACCTCAGCCTCCCAAAGTGCTGGGATTACAGGAGTGAGCCGCCAGGCCTGGCCAGCAGGGACATTCTTTTCTTATTCCCTATTATACCCCCAGTGTTAGAATTGTACTTGGTACATGGTAAGACACTGAAGTATGTGTTGACTAAGTTAATAGTAAATGAATGAATGTATGAGTTAACTTCTTGATAACCAAAAGGAAGGAAATGACTTCAGATTTTCAGTCAGTATCAGGTTAAAAACCTGGAAATTTTCAGTCAATATCAGGTTAAAAACCTGGACACTTAGCAGTTCTGAAAACACGCACCTTCACTCATCCCTAGTACACTTTCCAGTCTTCCTCAAACAGAAAAGCAAGTACCCAAAAGCCAGAGGTAACCCAAGCTAACAGCGTCTGATCATCACTTTAACAACTGGAACACAATGAAACTTACGGTAGAAGTTAGTAGTTCAAGTGTCTTCACACTGATGTTCACCTACCAGTATTTTACTGAGTACTAAAAGAACTTAATGCTTGCCCCTTGAAAAAAATTAAACATTTTGGCCAGGCATGGTGGCTCACACCTATAATCCCAGCACTTTGGGAGGCTGAGGCAGGTGGACACGAGGTCAACAGATCGAGACCATCCTGGTCAATAAGGTGAAACCCCGTCTCTACTAAAAATACAAAAATTAGCTAGGCATGGTGGTGCACGGCTGTAGTCCCAGCTACTCGGGAGGCTGAGGCAGAAGAATTGCTCGAACCCAGAAGGCGGAGGTTGCGGTGAGCCGAGATGGTGCCATTGCACTCCAGTCTGGGTAACAACAGCAAAACTCCATCTCAAAAAAAAAAAAAAAAAGAAAAAAATTAAAGATTTTTAACTAAACGTCAATTAAAGAGATCAGATCCAAATCCTCTGTATTACCACCTCAACTACAAAGAATTACATCAAGAATGATGTTTTTTAAATAATTTATTTATTTTTGTGACAGAGTTTCACACTTGTTTCCCAGGGCACAATCTCAGCTCACTGCAACCTCCACCTCCAGGGTTAAAGCGATTCTCCTGCCTCAGCCTCTCAAGTAGCTGAAATTACAGGCATGCACCACCCACGCCTGACTAATTTTGGATTTTTAGAAGAAGAGAGGTTTCACCATGTTGGCCAGGCTGGTCTCGAACCCCTGACCTCTAGTGATCCACCCACCTCAGTCTCCCAAAGTGCTAGCATTACAACAGGTGTAAGCCAAAGTACCTTCTTGGTCGGGCACGGTGGCTCATGCCTGTAATCCCAGCACTTTGGGAGGCAGAGGCAGGTGGATTGCTTGAGTCCAGGAATTTGAGACCAGCCTGTGCAATGTGGCAAAACGCTGTCTCTACTAAAAATACAAAAAAAAAAAATTACCTGGGTGTGGTGGCACACATCTGTAGTCCCAGCTGAGGCTGAGGTGGGCGAATCACCTGAGCATGGGAGGTAAAGGCAGCAGTGAGCCAAGATTGCTTGAGCAACCAGAGACTGTCTTGAAAAATTAAAAGAAGAAAATAAAAGCACCTTGTCTGGAACACGATAGATGCTCTTTTGTGGTGATTCTTAATTTGCTGACTAGACTACCAAGTTCCTCAGAGGTAAAGTGACTTGCCCAGTCATCTAGAAAGCTGACATTTTCTCAGAGCCAAGAATAATATGTAATCTAGCTGCCAATCTTGAATAAAAAGGGCAGTGTATACAGCACATAATTGAGAAATAAGAGATGAGATTCTTGGAAATGAAAGACAAATACAAATTTCGAGGTTAAACACCGAGGACAATGAAAACTACTCAGACATGAAAAAGCAACCTGTAGGAGGTTTGTTTTTTTTTTTTTGAGATGGAGTCTCCTCTGTCACCCAAGCTGGAGTGCAGTGGCATGATCTCGGCTCACTGCAACCTCTGCCTCCCAGGTTCAAGTGATTCTTATTCCTCAGCCTCGCAAGTAACTGGGACTACAGGCAGGTACCACCATGCCAGACTAATTTTTTTGTATTTTTAGTAGAGACAGAGTTTCACCATGTTAGCCAGGATGATCTCGATCTCTTAACCATGTTGATCCGTCCGCCTCAGACTCCCAAAATGCTAGGATTACAGGTGTGAGCCACCACGTCAGGCCTTTTTTTTTCTTTCTTTGAGATGAAGTCTCACTGCCCAGGCTGGAGCACAGTGGCATGATCTCGCTCACTGCAACCTCTGCTTCCCAGGTTGAAGCAAATCCTCCTGCCTCAGCTTACCAAGTAGCTGAAATTACAGGGATGTACCACCACGCCCAGCTAATTTTTTATATTTTTAGTAGACAAGGTTTCGCCATGTTGGCCAGGCTGGTCTTGAACTCCTGACCCCAGGTGATCCCTCCCTCTCGGCCTCCCAAAGTGCTGGGATTACAGACATGAGTCACCAGACCCAGTCCAATCTGTATGAGTTTTACATGCTCAAAGACGAATATATAACTTATACATCTAATAAATGACTCTGGCTCCTGGTCCAGAAATGAGTTACAGGTCTGATAAAGGCTCAAACTAAAAAGTATTCTCCAGGCATGTCCAATGGGAGCCAGGCAGAAGGCTTCCTAGGCCTACAACCCCACGGCCAGCTACAACCGCTTAGCCCTCTTTGACACCTTTGAAGGCCCCCTACACTATCAATAACCTTTCTTTTCCATACTCACAAGAATTGTTCCCAGAACACAAAACAGTATTGCAAAAGACTGGAGGTGGCCAAAACTAACATGGTCCAGTAGCCAAATCACTTCTAGGTACCCCTAATTACAGAAATTCACTGCCTTCACTGTTAGAAGTGTGTGCTGCACTCACACTGACATCCAAAATCTTTGGATCAGCTGTGTGCTGTTCCACTAGGCCATCCCAGAGAATATTCTAACGCATTTATATGAGATAAGATTTAACGAAAAGTGACTATATATACATGTGTCACATGTTCTCATTTGATTCTCCCAATAGTAGTATATCATAACGATTATAAACAAAGCCCTAGATGGTTCCAATGTCTGGTTCAGTTCCTTGAGACACCAACTTTTTACCCATTTGATCCTCAACTACCCAGCTGAGGCCTGGCATGGTGGTTCAGGCCTGTAATCCCAGCACTTTGGGAGGCCAAGGCAGGTGGATAACAAGGTCAAGAGATCAAGACCATACCGGCCAACATGGTGAAACCCATTGCTAGTAAAAATACAAAACATTAGTTGAGCGTGGTGGAGCGTACCTGTAGTCTCAGCCACTCGGGAGGCTGAGGCAGGGGAATCACTTGAATCTGGGAAGTGGAGGTCATACTGAGCCGAGATTTCGTCACCGCACTCCAGCCTAAATGACAAAGCAAGACTCCATCTCAAAAAAAAAAAAAAAAAACAAAGAATAGTAACTAAGGCCAGGTGTGGAGGATCACACCTGTAATCCCTACACTCTGAGGTTGAAGTGGGAGGATCACTGAGGTCAGGAGTTCAAGACAACCCTGGCCAACATGGTGAAACTCCATCTCTACTAAAAATACAAAAATTAGCCAGATGTGGTGGTACATGCCTGTAGTTCCAGCTACTCAGGAGGCTGAGGCAGGAGAATTGCTTGAACCCAGGAGATTGCAACAAGCCGAGATCGTGCCACTGCACTCTAGCCTAGGCAATACAAGACTCTGTCTCAAAAAAAAAAAAAAAACAGTCACTTAACCAACAGCCTCAACTTCCCCATTTAGAAAATAGCTGGCCTGGCACAGTAGCTCATAGCTGTAATCCAAGCACTTTGGGAGGTTATGGATCACAAGGTCAACAGATCAAGAACATCCTGGCCAACATGGTGAAACCCTGTCTCTACTCAAAACACAAATATTAGCTGGGCATGGTGATGCATGCCTGTAGTCTCAGTTAGTCTAGAGGCTGAGGCAGGAGAAACACTTTAACCCAAGAGACTGAGGTTGCAGTGAGCCCAAATAACGCCACTGCACTCCAGCCTGGGCAGACAAGAGCAAGACTCTGGCCAAAAAAAAAAAAAAAAAGACAGGCAAAGTGGCTCATATGCCTGTAATCCCAGCACTTTGGGAGGCCGAGGCAGGCGGATCACCTGAGGTCGGGAGTTCAAGACCAGCCTACATGAAGAAACCCTGTCTTTAGTAAAAAATACAAAATTAGCCGGGCGTGGTGGTAGATGCCTATAATCCCAGCTACTCAGGAGGCTGAGACAAGAGAATCGCTTGAACCCAGGAGGCAGAGGTTGCAGTGAGCTGAGATCGAGCCATTCCACTCCAGCCTGGGCAACAAGAGCGAAACTCCGTCTCAAAAAAAAAAAAAAAAGGCTGGGCGTGGTGGCTCAAGCCTGTAATCCCAGCACTTTGGGAGGCCGAGGTGGGTGGATCACGAGGTCAACAGATTGAGACCATCCTGGTCAACAAGGTGAAACCCCGTCTCTACTAAAAATACAAAATTAGCTGGGCATGGTGGTACACGCCTGTAGTCCCAGCTACTTGGGAGGCTAAGGCAGGAGAATTGCTTGAACCCAGGAGGCGGAGGTTGCGGTGAGCCAAGATCGTGCCATTGCACTCCAGTCTGGGTAACAGCAGAGAAACTCCATCTCAAAAGAAAAAAAAAAAAAATAGCTAATGCATGTGAGTTGCTATAAAGAGTAAATATAATTTGTTTTGGCTGTACTAATTTAACATAAATTTAGTTTGTTGTATTAACATATGTATTTATTGTAGTTAGGTATTACCCTCATTTTATAGATAACAAAACAAAGGCAGTGTTCTGATATGTTCAAGATCACACAGCCAAGAAGAGGTAGAAGATTCAAATTCAGGAAACCTCCTGTAGTCCCATCTATTTGGGAGCCTGAGGTAGGAAGATCTCTTGTGCCATGTGTTTAAGTGTAGCCTAGGCAACATACTGAGACCCTTTTTAAAAAAACAAACAAACAAAAACAAAAAACTTACTTTTGTTTGTACGTTTTCCTCAGATGGGATTTCACTCTGTTCCTCAGGCTGGAGTGCAGCGGCATGATCTTCGCTCACTGCAAACTCCACCTCCCAGGCTGAAGAGATCCTCCAGCCTCAGCTAGACTACAGGCACTACTGGTATGTACCAACACAGCCAGCTAATTTTTAATTTTTTTGTAGTGAAGTTTCCTCATGTCGCCCAGGATGGTCTAGAACTCCTGGACTCAAGGGATCCGACTGCCTTGACTTCCCAAACTGCTGGGATTGCAGATGTGAGCCACGACGCCGGCCCCAAGTCGGTTTTCTTTTTTTGGGGGGGAGGGGAGACGACGACGGAGTCTCCATCCAGTGGTGTGATCTCAGCTCACTGCAACCTCTCTGCTCAGGTTCAAGCAATTCTCCTGCCTCAGCCTCCGGAGTAGCTAGGATTACAAGCACCTGCCACTGTGCCCGGCTAATTTTTATATTTTTAGGAGATACAGGTTTCACCATCTTGGCCAGGCTGAACTCCTGACCTCAGACCTCCTGCCTCGGCCTCCCAAAGTGCTGGGATTACAGGTGTGAGCCACCAAACCCAGCTCCAAGTCAGTTTTTAAATCAAATCATGTCTCCAGAAAATTTAACCACCTGGGACTACTGCCACATCCTCTCCTTCCTTACCTACCACTTGCCTATCAATAATTATTCATATAAATTAGCTCACTGAGCTAGGTCCTGCCTCCCAGAATATAAATCCCTCAAGGTCAGCCCAAGGCCTGCCTCAGGTAGCTGAGCAAGGCATGCATTCATTCACTCATTCATTCATTTATTCATTTATTCAGACAGGGTCATGCTCTGTCACACAGGCTGAAGTGCAGTAGGTACGATCATAGCTCACTGTAACCTTAAACTCCTGAGTTCAAGCAATGCTTTTGCTTCAGCTTCCCAAGTAGCTAGGACTACAGGTACATCCCACCACACCTGGCTTTTTTCTGTAGACAGAAGGTCTCACTGTATTGCCGAAGCTGGTCTCTAGCAAATACTCCTACCTCAGCTTCCCAAAACGCTGGGAATTACAGGTGTGAGCTACCACAACTGGCCACATTTGAAGCACTACAGATAGAGAATATCATTTAAATCTAGACATGAAACACAGTTTTTTTTGTTTGTTTGTTTTATAGAGACAGGGTTTCTCCATGTTGGTCAGGCTGATCTTGAACTCCCAACCTTAGGTGATCCACTCGTCTCAGCCTCCCAAAGTGCTGGGATTACAGGCGTGAACCACCACACCCGGCCGAAACCCAGTTTTAAGAATTCTTTTCTGGAAAATTCTATAGACTTTTACCCTTTATGACCTTTCAAAGGTACCTATAGATTGTGAAATTCAGTTTTCCGTATGTTGCACAGTATACTAGGTCCATAAATCTAGTAAACCTGTTTTCATTATGACCTCATCCATCCCATGATGTCCACTTATTTGGCTTAATAGGACAAAATGCCTGGAGAACCAACCAACAGTCTGTGGCAGAATCTAAGTGATGGATTTTACTAGAATGGTAGCCTACTTAGAAAGGCTGAACCCCTCAGTGATAGTCCCATTACCTTCATTACAAGAGATGGTCTCAAGCCCACCACACAGAATTTTAAACCAGGTACAAACTTCAGAAGAGAGCAGCCTGACAAGGTTAAAAGCCTCTAGGTGGTCTTGTTCTAGGAATAAACCAACTAAAACTTCTCCAATGAAGGCCAACTTGTAAAGGTGATAGGTGGAGAAGTTGAATCATCTGAAGATAGTTTATTTTCCCAAAATACACATTCAGTTAACTGTCCTTCCATTCACTCAACACAACTTTCCCCACGTTATATATAGGGCTTGAAATCAGCAATCAACAAAGCAAAGTATGAGAAGCAGGCTATAGGATTAACACAGGTGGCATAATGAAAATAAAAGAGAAGAGGGAGATTTTAAAACAATCTGCAAGAGGAAAGTGACACATGATTTGGCTTTGTAGCTACTCCTGGCTTGAGCAATTAAGGCCCTGAAGGCTGAGGTAGCAGGGGCAGCAGGACCTAAAGATGAAAGGCAGGCAGAGCGCTCATCTGGGCCAGGTCGCTTTGAAGAGCTGGGGCAACGACAGAGAACATCACCACTGGCCCTGAAAGCACATTTAGCTGTTTTATGCAGGAACCAAAGGATTGAGACAGTGGCAGAACCCTCACTGGAGAGAAAGGAAGATGACAGAAAGCCACATTGACAAAGAAAAATTGCAAATACGCAAGCCACAATCATAACCCTACTACCAACCCTCGATTTTCCAGGGTAATAACCAAAGGCAGGCTTATTAGCTTGACCCTCAGACCACCCCATCACCACATAGAAAACAAGAAACTTATCAAAATCCTTCTCCCATTCTTTCCCAGTCCTGCAAAGAAATAAAAAGGAGCAGCTAAGCACCTGAAAGCAAGGCAGTGAGCAGAAAGAAGCAAGGAAAAGAGCCATGGCCCCAGTACTCCCTGAGATTACCCAGTTAGCATCCACAAATAAGAACTCGTGGTCATAAGAGCAAATGCTTTTGCACGCTCGGCAGGGGGAAGAGGACATCTAAGGCAAGATACTCTGTCACAGGGAAGTTCACATGAAGCCAGTGAAGGAGGCAGAAGACAACCCACCTGACCTCCACTTGACTGACACGTACACCTCCCCCACAAAGTCGCCTTGCCCTAGGCTCCCAAATCGAGTCTTTAAAGCCCCTTTTCCCAAAGGAGCATCAGTAAGTTCTTCAGTTGTTTTCAACCCACTCAACCAGTCTTTCATTTACCTATCATTAAGCCCAAACCTCCATCTTGTCCCTGGTTGAACTGTCATTTTTTTTGCCCAGGTCCTCAATCCCCAGCCCTAGAATAAAAGCATAGAAAGAGTCCCCAATTCCTCACCCAACCCTAGTATCACTACTTGGTTATGCTTGCACTCCACCCCTTCCCAGAATCTATACCTTCAAATATAAACCCAGCGAGAAGACATCTGAAAACCCTAACAGAAAGGGATAGAGAAAGGAGTCTCTGGTGACTATAATGGCAGGGGTTGGTAGGACGCAGGAGGATGCTCCATGGTACAACTCAACAGGCAAAATAGCAGCTTTAGGACCAGAATGCCCCATACCTGCTTCAAGTTTTCTCTACCGTTCCTTTTCCCAACCATAAGGCAGTATCAGGCACTCCCATTACCTCCACTCCACTACTGGTTCTTTTCTGGGTCCTAGCCCCAGTACTCATTCAAGCCTACTGCCTAAAGGATCCACTAGTTTGTAAATACCACGGCAGCCCATTCTCCATTTCCTGAGAAGCCAAACCCCAGAACCATCCCATTGGAACACAGGTTATTCCTGAACTGAAGGAAGAGTCAGGGAAAATGGTCAAGCAGAGGCAGAGGAAAATGGGCATTATTTACCGCATTTTGGTGTGACTAACTCAAGCTGAGGGCTGAGGAAGTCCAAGCCATCTGCTCTGGACTCTCTAGTCTGAAAGATGCCAGGCTAGCAGGATGATGATGAGCTAAATTGTTCTGGGCCACAGGGCAATCCTTCTAATTCCCACAATCAAACCCCTTTCCTCATCAGTCCTGGGTCCTCTGACTGCCTACCCTTTAGCTATCATGTCTTCCTGGATGTCAAATTGGCTCCTTTGACACTGAATGCAATCAAGACAATGACAACCAGGTTTCCAAACTGCAAATTGCCCCAAGTTTTATTTGTAGTCCATACAAAAGGGAAAAAAAATTAAGGTTTTCTAACACCACCTACTTGAGGAGATGGGGAAGTGGGACTGTGCCGCTCACCATCAGCTAAAACATTAGTGGTCAGCAGGGACTCGGACACATACCAACTGACTGTCCCAACAGGAACTCAGTCTCAACAGTCTACACAGGGACAGTCAGGGTACCTTGGACTCCTGGCACAGCTTGGCGCATAGGAAATGGTTAAGCTAACCCTTTCCTGGCCTCCTTCCCATCTAAAAACAAAAAGGCGCCGCCGACCTCAGCTGCAGGTTGCTTTCCCATCCAAACGACCTTAAATATCGCGCACAAAAATAAAAGGGAGCCAGGAAAAAAAAACATAAAAGAAATTCCCATTCTTTTATGGGAGATGGGAAGCAGGGTAGAGGGGAAACCGCAGATCTAGAGCCAGTAGCAAGATTTGCTGCTGAGGCGAAGGAACAAAGTAGGTTACTGCCAAACACTCAAAATGATCATCTCTTGGGGAAGGCCCAAATGATAGAGGGGATGAAAAACCGCAACCAGGAAAGGTATGGGCCAGAGTAGTTATAACCTGGGTCTGTACCCTACCCACTTCTTTTCTCCCTCCCTCCCTGTGGTGCCCCATCCCAGGATCGCCCTACATGCGGCGCTGGTAGCCAGAGTGCATCTGAGCCGCCCGCAGGTAATCATTATAGGAGCCCGAATAGCGTGCGTAATCGGAATGGGCATCGGGCAGGCGACGGTAATCCAGCGAGGACTTTGTCGGCGAGCGGCGGAACGAAAGCTGCGACTCTGATAAACGGCGGTAATCAGAGAGCTCGGCTAAACGCCGGTCGGAACCATACCTAGTCGAGAGAAGAAGACAGTTGGTGAATGAGACAATTGAGGGGAGGACTCCAGTTGGGCATGGGGGAGATGCCAATGGGGACAGGGAGGGTATGATCACATTGGTCTCCAACAGATTGGTCTCCTTTTGTCAGAAGGCTCATCACCCTATCCAGGCCAAAAAAAAATCAAGCCTGGCTTCACCTCAGTGGAAAATCAAACCCTCCACTGAAGTCCTCCCCTCTGAACTGGCCAAGGTGGATTTTGGTCCACATTCCCACACCACAGCAAACTATCTCCACCCCTGGGCCCTGCGGAGAAAGACCTTGGTTGTTTATCAACAGAACGGCGGATGAAAGCAAGGTCCCCAACTTCCCAGAGTGGACGCACCTCATACACTTGCCTTTAGCCAGTGAGTGCCAAAGGGACTACTCTTTTACCCCCACCCCTGCCAAAGCCAGGACAACCACATAATAGGCTTAAGGATCCTTGAGACAGTGGGAAGGATATGGGCCAAGGTCCTGCAGGCAGTAGCTCCAATGACACTTGAGCTAGCCTTGACAGGTGACACTGGGCCTGGCCTGACCAGCTGGTACCACCCCAGGCTGAGCACTATGCTCTACCTGAACCCTGGTGACCAGAAAAGTTCATAGGCACTGCTCCCCTCGGCCTCTGGACATCCCACAGAAATAGAGAAGACCGGAGGGACCAATGCCTCATTTCCCTCCCATGCCAACCTCAGCCCCTTGCCCTAAGCCCCAGCTGGGGGCAGGGGCCGGGGGGCATACAGTACCTTTTCGACATGGCGACAGCCTTTTTGTAGGGATCGTCGTAGCTGGCCCGGGGTGGGGAGAGGCGGGTACGCTCATAGGGCGGCGGGGTGCTGTTGGCGTTGGCAACGGCCCCCTGGGACATGGACAGGTAGGCTGCAGACGGCTGACCTGCCCCATCGTAGGCATTGCCTGGCTGGCCGCGGTAGGAGGCAGCAGCCTGGGGATGCTGCTGGGCAGCATAGGAAGCAGCCAATGAGGCTGACGACTGCGTGCGGTAAGGAGCTGCCAGGGTGGCAGAAGGTTGGGCCCCATAGGCAGCTGCGGCACCATAGGAGCCAGTGGCCGCAGCAGCCGACTGAGCCCCATAGGAGCCTGAGAGGCCCATTGATGCTTGGGCCCCATAACTATTCAGCTGGGTCTGGACAACCGGCTGAGCCCCATAGGAGCCAGCCATTGGGGTAGTGGCTTGTGCAGCATAGGCTGCTGGCTGGCTGGCATAGGCGGCAGCTGTGGCTGGCTGTGCCACATAGGCAGCAGGTTGGGAAGAGTAGGAAGCAGCCTGCTGTGCAGCATATGGGGCAGACTGCGCATTGTAAGAGGCCGAGGGCTGGGCATTGTAAGAAGCTGCCTGGGCTCCATAAGCTAGTGAGGAGGCTGCAGACTGAGCCCCATAGGAGGCTGCCTGAGCCCCATAGGAGCCTAAGGAGGAAGCTGCTCCCTGGGTGTTGTAGGAAGAAGCAGCTGCACGAACCCCATAGGAAGAGGCAGCCTGGGTGCCGTAAGAGGATGGCTGGTTACCATAGGAGGCAAGGGAGGAACCCTGAGCCCCATAGGAGTTGAGCGAAGAAGCCGCAGCTGCTTGACCCCCGTAGGAAGAAAGGGCCGAGGCCGAGGGCTGGGCTCCACCATATGGGCCGAGTGAGGAAGCTGCAGCAGACTGGGAGCTAGGACTAGCCAGCTGACCCCTGTATGGGGCCCCAAGGGAGACAGAGGGCTGAGCGCGGTAAGAGGCTGCCTGGGCTGTCATGGGCTGAGTCCGATAGCCAACACCCAAAGAGGCAGAAGGCTGGGCCCTGTAGGCAGCTCCCAGTGACACTGATGGCTGGGCCCGATAGGTAGCTGGCTGGGCCGTCAGAGGAGCCACGTAAGAGGCTCGGGGAGGTGAACGGCGCAGGGGGCTGCGGTCGCGACCAAAGAAGGGTGGTGTGGGCTGACGAGCTTGCCCATCAAAGCCACCAGTGCTGTTGCCAAAAGCCTGCTGGTAGTCGAAGGTGGCAGAGAAGCCACCAGTTCCAGGGAAGGCCGTATCCCCAGCCCCTGGTTTCTTGGTCTTGTCCCCAGACTGGACAGCCAGGCCAGGCCCCTTCTTCTGACCCTTGGTGGAGAGTTCCACGTTGATGCGCTTGCCCTTCACTTCTTTGCCGTTGAGCTGCGCGATTGCGGCTTTGGCATCTGCTTCCTTCTCCATGTGAACAAACGCGTAGTCTGATAAAGCAGCAGACAGAGGGTTAGCAATTAGGGGGGCAGGGCATGCTACCTGATGGGTCCCAAATTGGACACACGACAGCACCCAGCTGTTGCCAGCTACCTCCAAGGCCTCCAAACCCTCCTCTCCAGGAGTGTGTCATAAAATGTGGCTCCCATATAACAAAGCTTCTGACTGTCCCAAGCAGTCATCTTTGCCTACAGCCTTCTTCCCATTCTCCCCTTTGAAAACCCTGTCACCTCACCCAACTTCCTGGTGAGAGAAGAAAAAACAAAGATGAACTGCAACACAGGATAAAAATCTTCACATCTCCTGTAAGTACAAACCAGCAGAACAAAATACAGGTTCCTTGATCAATCAATTCTTCAGTGTTCTCAACCCAAGTTCAGCAAACAGCTTTGAGGCCTAGCCCTCAAACACTGGAAATGACCACTCACATTTCGGTATGACCCACCTCTCAGCCCATGTCCAATTAAGGCAAGAGAGTTAGACTGCAACAAGCAGTTCACAACATTGTTCCAATATGATCTCCCCACTTTTTCACAGTACTTCCCAAGTTTTCAAGGCAATCTCAGGTACAGGAGGACCTCATTTGGGCCTCATAATCCTGTGAGGTAGGCAGGGCAAAGAATCATTATCTCCATTTTACAGGTGGACACACATACATACATGCTCAGAGTTTTTATATGGCTTGCTCCACTCAAAGTGTGTTAAGAGTTAGGACCAGAATCACAGCTTCCCAGTGCCCCTTTGCTACATAATCTACCCCTGATAAGTCAATGTATATAACGCAGGACTGTGTGATATGACTAAAAACTTAGGCTTAGAGGCAGAGAAGATGGACCCTGTGTAAGCCAATAAGGTGTAGGAATAGAAACTAAGCCTACTGGCTGAGTTCATGCCCAGTCCTTTCCCTATCCAAGGCCACATTACATCCTCCACTGTTTCCTCCTTAAGGGACAGAGATATACCTCATACCTTAGGCTTCTGTTCACAGAGCAGACTGCTTACAGGAAAGATTGGTTTCTTACCTATAAGGCATGAAGCTGCAATGACTGCAGCTAGCAGGCTCTGCTAAGCATGTTACCCCTGCAGTTCTCATTAAGATCTGAATAAGCTATGATAGGAGAAGACAGGGTGTGGGTCTCAAAGTTATCTTTATCTACCACATGGAAGGAGAAAACTTCAGGTAGGGAAGGAGTGGGAAGAAATTCTCATGTCCACACTCACAAAGCACAATAGTGCAGGCAGAACCTGAATGATGTCAGAATCCTGCCTGTAGGAAATAAGGCCCTGAGCTTAACCCCACTGTCAACCTGTGGCTACTCTCGGATAGAATCCAATACCAGGATGCTATCTGTCACATTAGTCTAAGAAACAAAGAGCTGGTCAGGCGCAGTGGCTCAGGTCTGTAATCCCAGCACTTTGAGAGGCCAAGGAGGGCAGATCAAGAGGTCAGGAGTTCAACATAGTGAAACCCTGTTTCTACTAAAAATACAAAAAAATTAGCTGGGTACGATGGTGTGCACCTGTAACCCCAGCTACTCGGGAGGCTGAGGCAGGAGAATCACTTGAACCCCGGAGAGAGAGACTGCAGTGAGCCAATATAACGGCACTGTACTCCAGCCTAGCGACAGAGCAAGATTCTGTCTCAAAAAAATTAAAAAATTTAAAAAAAGAAACAGAGGTACCTGGATAGCACAACTAAGAAAAGAAACATTCTTAATAACCTCCAAACAAGGATTCTCATTTTTAGAAACTTTTCATATTGGGATGCCCTACAGAACTCTGTAGCTGCTCCTACAGAAAAAGTCATTTCCCTAGATTTGAAGACAATGCTACAAACCTCAGGATAATGGGGAAAAAAATACAATCAATAAGCAGAAGTCAGAAGTGTGGTATAGCACAAAACGGATCATGAATTAAGAATTAAATGGTCTCAGTTCCAGATCCAGGCACTGACTTGTTATAGGATCTTAAGAAACTTCCCATTTAAGTGCAGTGGCTCATGCTTGTAATGCCAACACTTTGGGAGACCAAGGCAGACGGATCACCTGAGGTCAGGAGTTTGAGACCAGCCTGACCAACATGGTGAAACCCGTCTCTCCTAAAAATACAAAAATTAGCCAGATGTGATGTTGCACACCTGTAATCCCAGCTGAGGCAGGAGAATCACTTGACCTGAGAGGCAGAGGTTACAGTGGGCCAAGATGGCACCACTGTACTCCAGCCTGGGCGACAGAGCAAGACAAATCTCAAAAAAAAAGAAAAAGAAACGAAACGAAACTGGCCAGGCACATAATCCCAACACTCTGGGAGGCCCAGGCAGGCATATGACCTGAGGTCAGGAGTTTGAGACCAGACTGACCAACATGGTGAAACCCCATCTTTACTAAAAATACAAAATTAGCCAGGCATGGTGGCATGCACCTGTAATCCCAGCTACTCAGAAGACTGAGGCAGGAGAATTACTTGAACCTGGGAAGTGGGAGTTGCAGTGAGCCAGGATTGTGCCACTGCACTCCAGCCTGGGCAAAAAGAGCGAAACCACCACAAAAGAAAAGAACAAAATGAATTATCACAACTCTGTCCTCAACACTCCCATGGCCAGAGCCTTATATACTACCTGTGAAAAACAAAGTGTTCCTTTTGGCCTAGCCATAAGGCACTAGAGTCGTCCTGTGATCTCTCAGCTCTACTTTGGTTAGAGTAAGCTAAAAAAAAAAAAAAAAAACCAGCATGTGGCCTAAGATCCTTTTAAAAGCAGAGGCTGGGCCAGGCATGGTGGCTTACTCCCGTAATCCTAATACTTTAAGAGACTGGGTGGAAGGATGGCTTGAGCTCAGGAGGTCAAGGCTGCAGTCAGCCACATCATGCCACTGCACTCTGGCATGAGCAACAAAGCAAGACCCTATCTCTAAATGAATAAGTAAACAAACATATAACAAAAATTTTTTAATAATAAAAAATAAAAATAAAAGCAGAGGCTAAGGCAACCCTCGGGAATGGCAAAACCACCTGGAGATGGGAAGCAGAAAGGCCCAAAGTGAAGACAAAGCAGAAAGAGTTGCTAGAGCTCACAGGCATATGTTGGGGAGAGGGGCCTCCAGGCATTCTGAAGGAATATTAACAAACAATATTATTAGTCCTGATTATTCTAGCTACAAATTCCTGACACTAGAATAAGACAAAAGCTTCCATGGGCTTACAAGATCATTTGGACATCTCACTGTTTCCCTCTTTAGCTGGGTTTTATTGAGACCAAATGGTGAAATTTGAAAATTTAGATTTCACATATACAATTTAAATGACTGCCCAGATGAGTTGTATAACTGATCAAAAAATTTTAAAATCCAGCCTGGGCGTGGTGGCTCACACCTGTAATCCCAGCACTTTGGAAGGCCGAGGCAGGCAGATCACCTGAGGTCAGGAGTTCAAGACCAGACTGGCCAACATAGTGAAACCCCATCTGTACTAAAAATTCAAAAACTAGCCAGGTGTGGTGGCATGCACCTGTAGTCACAGCTATTCGAGAGGCTGAGGCAGAACTGCTTGAACCTAGGAGGCATAGGTTGCAGTGAGCGGAGATTGAGCCACTACTGCAGCCTGGGCGGACAGAACAAGACTCCGTCTCAAAAAATACTAATAAAAAACATGGCTGGGCATGGTGGTTCACGCCTGTAATCCGTTCTTTGGGAGGCCAAGGCAGGCAGATCGCCTGAGATCAAGAGTTCAAGACTAGCCTGGCCAATATGGTGAAACCCTGTCTCTATTAAAAAAATAAAAATAAAAAAAATTTAACAATAAATACAAAATTTAAAAATCAGTCTGATACAATTATAATCAAATTGTATCAGGAAGTTTTTAAGCCTGGAGGGGAAAATGTGAACAGGTTGCCCACCTAACTCAACTGCATCGGTGACAAGCCCCATCACAGTAAAGAGCAAAGCTCAGACCTAGCTATATTAAAGATCCCCTAAGACCCAACAACTCCTAAGACAATAAAGAAAAACCAGAGGTCTTTAGAATTCCAGGGACCCTTGCCTGGGGGAGTTAATTCAAAGAAACTGAAGGAAATCACTGCACTGGGACTATCAACTAAAGTTTTACAGAGATCTCCAAATGGTTTGGTGGCATCATAATCCCTCTAGTACGAATGTTAAGCGAATCCAGAAAAACAAGTTCTCCTATCCTAAGACTAAAAATCTTAAACTTGAAACTACAGAACTCTGTATAGGAAGAAGAAACAGTCACTCACAAAAATGAAAAGGAGATATTTTCCTCTTTTGTCTTTCAGATCTCCCCTGAAGTCTGTAGTGGTTCCGGAAGCTGTTCATCTTTGAACACCCAATAGGAGGAAGCTGTGGAGTGGTTACCATCCACTGTTGCTATTGAGATTTCTGTTCTACAAATCCCATCTAAGCTCCTGGAGTAACCAAGCAACTACGCTGTTTTTTTTTCCAGTGAAATAAAACAGAGCTGGTTGTCCAGCTTGACAACCCCAAGTTTCTGTGCTTTTCACAGCCCTGTCAGCCAACATGAGAAGACTCAATCAAATGACCTTCCCAGCCCAAGAAATGAGTACACTCTTCAGAGAATCAGTTGCTTCTGCTACACTCCCAACTTTCAACCCTCACTTTCTTTCATCATAAAGATATAAAAAGGCATCAGTGGAGATGATGTTCAAATCTTTCCCAGTCTCTTACATTGAAGTGTATCAGGAGCTCTGCTACACAACAGTATAACTACAAATAGTTGACCACCATTCCCTGAGCAAGTCAATGCATTTCTGCTAATCAACTGTTTACAAAGGAACAAAATGCACAAATCTCCCTTTAACTCTCACAAGGAGCCAGCCAGGAGCTCTAAAAATTCATGTGCAGTTATGCACTTCACCCCCATTGTCACTTGGTGTTGGGTCCCAAGCAAATTCAGGCAAATTTTTGGCTTTCTTTACCACCTGAAAACAAGCAAGAAGCTTGAGTTCCAGGATGACTGTCTTTTCAGATGTTTGACTCTAGACTCTCAACCTAGTAGGCACCCTACCTAACAACCACATAAGAAACTTGGTAAGTCAATTAAAAACAAAACTCTCCTAAAGACTCATATACCCCACCCTTTTGCTGGACAACTACCCAATCTGAGACCCTCCCCCACGCTTTTACTCTAATCAAAAGCAAAAATCCATGCACCATACAGCCTGCCTCAGAGCACCCAGCAGGAAAGCCCGATTCCGGATAGTCGTGGACTTGTATAACCTGAGTTGAGGAAAATAGAATGCAGTATTAATGCAGAACAAGGACTTGTTCCTAGCAGTGGACACTATGACCCTTTATATTTCCCCCACTTAAAGAAAAGACTAGGAATGGCCCCAAAGATATGCCTTTCCAGGACAGCAAATAAAATATCTTGCTGGGATGAATAAGCACCTGCACCCACACTGGTTTCCTATCCCTGAAACTTCTCACACAGGGTATGAGCAGGTATGAACCCACCAGGAGTAGGGCATCAGATACTCCCAGGGGGCATCCTCCAAGATGACAGGGCAAAGTTAACGCCGATCTGTTCCCAAGTGGAGCAGAGACTGGCCACCTACACAAGGGCTGACCCACCCAACCTTGCCAATGTAAAAGACCAAGAGCTTAGGGGATAAAAACTCAGGCTATGAAAAAAAATCAACTGGGCCCCTAGTCAGGCTTAAATTCTGGTGACACATTTTTCTCGAAGAAAAGGCAAACTAGGGATCTGCCTGAGGATTAAACTACTCAAGCAATGACTACTACTGATTCAGTAAATCGTGTTTAGCCACGAAGACCTCTCACATACCCCGCTCCAGGACCCCCTGAGCCAGAGTATGCCCCCTTGCAAAGTCACCAAGCTTATGAAAGAATGACACTGCCCTGGGGCACTGGCTTGGCATATGAAAACTACGCAGAAGGGGCCTTCTTAAAACAAGCTTCCTTGCACATGCAAAAGGCTGGGGTTTCCAGCTGACAGATTAAAATCGAGCCCAAAGAAAAATCCCAAGTTTGAGGGAGGAGTAAAGAACAGAGATGCCACACCTAACCCACTTAACACTGAAAGGCCAAAGTAGTTCGGAAGGGGCCCCTCTCGTACCCACGTGTAACTGTGCCCCATGAGAGACCCACGCCAGACAATACTAAAAGACCCCAGCCCGAGAAACGTCCAAGGGCCCCGTTACCTTCCGCTTGAGCACATTCATCGGGAGGGAACACGAGGGCGGCCTTGGGGCGTCAGCCCCCACCTTTTCCCTCTTCCCTTGCTCTGACCGACGTCTGGAGAGGAAGTGGGGAAGTGGAGAAATCTTCCCCGCTTCATGATCCGGCTTGTGCCCGTCACTTCCCAATTTCCGCTGGGTGCCAGGCCCAGGAGACCAGGAGAAGGCGCGCCCCCGGTACACTCGCAAGGCTCTCAGGCGCGTCCCCGGCCCCGTAGCTTGGCTCGCAGTGGCCGCCGCACCCACCCAGAGCCGCTTCCTCCTACTTGGTGGACGGTTCCTGGACCGCAGGGGAGGAGGGTGGCTCTACCCAACGCACCCCCAACACCTCCGGCCTGCTCCCGCGCACATCCCCACCCCACCCAACCGCGAAGTGACCGACCCCCGGGTAAGAGGCGTGGCTAACAGGCAGAGTGCCCCGAGCGCGCCCCCGCCCCCGCGCGCGCCTCCGCGTTACCTTTCACCACGTCACACTCGATGACGCGTCCGCGGCGCTCGAAGAGGCTGCGCAGTTCCTGGCTCGTGCATGCAGCCGACACATTGCCCACGAAAATCTTCCAAGTATTGAGAGGCCTTGGGCGCGACATCTCCACCACGAGCGCGCGCCCCGGCCGCAGCTCGTGGCCATGCAACGCTTCAATTGCGCGCAGCGCGCCCGCGTTCTCGCGCATGTGCACGAAGGCGAACTGTTTCATGACGGCGCAGCTCATGACCGTGCCGTAGGGCGCAAAGAGGGCTGCCAGCTCCTCCGGAGTCGTATCCGCCCCGTCGACATTGCCCACAAATATCTTCATCTTGTCGCCGCAGCCGCCTTCCCGGAGAGCGCGGACCTCTCCTTCAGCGACAAGCGAAACGTCCGAACGACCGGCAGTCCTCCCCAGGAATGGCTGGCGACCGAGAACCCCGCCGCGCAGGCGCCCTGGCCTAGCCAATGGGAACGCGCATCCCGCGCGTCCAGCGACCAATCAGAGACACTGAGAGAAGATGCACTCAAGCACAGCCAATCTCAGAGGGTCTAGAGCCCGCTCGTTAGCTGAGGGGGCGGGAAATGGGACGACGGCGCGCGACCAACCGCCACAGCTGAGGGGGAGGGGAAGGGAGGGCTGAAGAGAGGAGAACGCGCGCGAGTGGTGCTGGCGGTAGAGGCCTAGTTTGTGAGGCGGCCTCTAGCCCGGGTGGGGCTGGGACCGACGGGCTCCAAGGGAAAAACTTTGTTCAGTTGGAAGTCAGGGCTCCTCCCATTCTGGCAGCCCCGTCCAAACCCGCGCCTGGAGGTGGCCGCGTGAGTGCCCCGGGGAAGACTAGGCCTGGCGGGAGAAACCAGGACAAGATGTCTTGAGTCGGCAAACGGCTCCCAGGACTGTGCTCGGCGCTGCGAGGGGACCTGAGGCAGGCCCCGGAGAAGCCCTCGTGCCAGTTATTCATGATTTGGAAACATTCCCTGGGGTTGCTGAGGTCTTGGCAGACGGTGAAAATCAAAGGCCTCTGCCCTGATGGAATTTCCAATCAAGAAATAATGGAATGACACGATATTGTACGTTTAAAGTTTTTCACAATAGACAGTTTAATAAACTGGGAAACGAGGCCGGGCGCGGTGGCTCCCGCCTGTCATCCCAGCACTTCGGGAGGCCGAGGCGGGCAGATCACCTGAGGTCGGGAGTTTGAGACCGGCCTCGCCCACAGGGCGAAACCCCTTCTCTACTAAAAACACAAAATTAGCTGGGCGTGTTGGCGGGTGCCTGTAATCCCAGCTACTCGGGAAGATGAGGAAGGAGAATCGCTGGAACCTGGAAGGGAAAGGTTGCGATGAGCCAAGATCGTGCCACTGCACTCCAGCCCGGGCGACAGAGCGAGACTCTGGCTCAAAAAAATCGTAATAATAAAATAAGCTTTAAGAAAGAAAAGAGGGGCAGTACTCTGTTATCTCCCGAAATCCAAACTGCTAGCAATATTCCCAGAACAGGATATCCGCAAACCCCTAGCTGCACAGTAAGCAAAACCATTTAATTTATTTCGAGACGGAGTTTAACTCTTGTCACCCAGGCTGGAGTGTAGTGGCACTATCTTGGCTCACTGCAGCCTCCGCCTCTCGGGTTCAAGCTGTTCTCCCTGCCTCAGCCTCCACAGTAGCTGGGACTACAGGCGCGCACCACCATGCCCAGCTAATTTTTGTATTTTTAGTAGACACGGGGTTTCACCACGTTGGCCAGGCCGGTCTCGAACTCCTGACCTCAGGCCATCTGCCGGACTCAGCCTCCCAAAGTGCTGGGATTACAGGTGTGAACCACCGTGCCCAGACAGCATAGCCATTTTAAAGGTTCATGGGGACAGTTCCATGTTTGCTGGTGGGGTTAGAGTCAGAACGCTAAAACAGAGAAAATCTGTTTGTCTTACAGTTTTCTTCATCTTAAAATGGCAACTCCATACTTCCAGAGTAAGAGTAAATTAAAAGTGAGTTAGTATTCGTGACTCTAACTTCCAGAGTGAGTTAGTGTTAATTCCTCTAACTTCCGGAGTTAGAGTTAGTGATACCTGTAGGTGCTTTTAATTTTTCTAGTAGCCACCTTTTAAAAGGTGAAAAGAAACAAGTAAAATTAATTTTAGGCTGGGTGCAGTGGCTCATGCCTGTAATCCCAGCACTTTGGGAGGCTGAGGCAGGGAGATGGCTTGAGCACGGGACGTTGAGGCCAGCCTGGGTAACATGACAAAAACCCGTCTCTACAAAAAATTTTTAAAAATTAGTTGGCGTGGTGGTGCACCTGTAGTCTCAGATACTCTGGAGGCTGAGGTGGGAAGATCACTGGAGACTGGAAGATCCAGGCTGTAGTGAGGCATGATCTCATCACCGTACTCCAGTCTAGGCAATAGAGCAAGACTCTATCTCCAAAAGAAGCAAAACAACAGCAACAACAAAACTGCAAACATTTCTTTCAGATCAGCCAAGCCAAGCTAGACACTTCACAGATGAGAAACTCACTGAGGGCTGGAGGAAGGAAGAGGGTTACCCACCTGGACCATAAAGCTGAACTAGGGCTAGTTTAATGCTCTTTCCATTACTCTAGGTCAAGGAGTCAGATCCTTATGCTTATTCCCCAGCATTCTGATTTGCCAGGTCTATGAAGTTTGGCAAGATTCTTTACCTCTATTTAATTAATTGATTGATTTAGAAACAAGAATTTCACTCTGTTACCCAGGTTAGAGTGCAATGGCATCATTACAGCTCACTGTAACCTTAAAATCTGTATGTATATCTGGGGGTGGTGGTGCACCTGTAGTCCAAGCTACTTGAGAGGCTGAAGGGGAAGGAATCACCTGAGCCCAGGATTTTAAGGTTACATATATATGTATATATATTTTGAGATGGAATCTCACTCTGTCGCCCAAGCTAGAGTGCATGGTGGGATCTTGGCTCACTGCAACCTCTGCCTGCCAGGTTCAAACAATTCTCTTGCCTCAGCCTCCAGAGTAGCTGGAACTACAGTTGTGCACCACCACAACCAGCTAATTTTTGTATTTTTAGTAGAGACGGGTTTTCACCATGTTAGCCAGGTTGAACTCCTGATCTCAAGTGATTTGCCCACCTCAGCCTCCCAAAGTGCTGGGATTACAGGCATGAGCCACCCACCATGCCCAGCTACCCCCCCAGATAATTTCTTAATTTTTACTTTGTAGAGACGGCGGTTGATTTGTTGCCCTGGCTGCTCTCGAACTCCTGACCTCAAGTGATCCGCCAGAATCAGCCTCCCAATGTGCTGGGATTACAGACGTGACCCACCACACCCAGCTAGAGTGTTCACATCTATGAGTATCACCTTCCTTACCTATAAAATAACTGGCCTTGCCACTTGTTTTTAGATATAAGAGTTTTTTTTAATTGTAAATTTGGCTGGGTGTGGTGGCTCATGCCTGTAATTCTAGCACTTTGGGAGGCTCGGGCAGGAGGATCACTTGAGCTCAGGAATTTAAGACCAGCCTGGGTACCTAGTGAGACCCCCATCTATACAAAAAGAATTTTAAAAAATTAGTCAGGTGGCCTGGGCGTGGTGGCTCACGCCTGTAATCCAAGCACTTTGGAGGCCAAAGCGGGTGGATCACCTGAGGTTGGGAATTCAAGACCAGCCTGACCAACATGGTGAAACCCCGTCTTCAAAAATAAATAAATAAATAATAAAAAAATTAGCCAGGTGTGGTGGTGTGTGCCTGCAATCCCTGCTACTCTGGAGGCTGAGGTAGGAGAATCACTTGAGCCCAGGAGGTTAAGGCTGTAGTGAGCTGTGATCGCACCACCACTGCACTCCAGCCTGCGCAACACGGTGAGACCTATATCTAATAAAAATTTATCTTGTCAAGTATGTATGAAGCATAAGGCCATTTTTAACAATAACAAGGTGCTGGAAAATGTTGAACATGATGTAAGACACATAGTAAGAAGCCTGGCTGGGCACAATGGCTCATGCCTATACCAGCCCTTTGGGAGGCCAAGGCAGGAGGATCACTTGAGCCCAGGAGTTTGAGACCAACCTGGGCAACCCAGGGAGACCCCATGTCTTAAAAAATATATAAATTGGCCGGGTACAGTGGCTCACACCTGTATCTCAGCACTTAGGGAGGCCAAGTCAGGCAGATCATGAGTTCAAGAGATCAAGACCATCCTGTCCAATATGGTGAAACCCCATTTCTACAAAAAATACAAAAATTAGCCGACAGCGCTGGTGTGTGCCTATAATCCCAGTCACCTAAGAGATGGGCTGAAGCACAAGAATCACCTGAGAGGCAGAGGTTGCAGTGAGCTGAGATTGTACCACTGATCCAGCCTGGGGGACAGAGCAAAACTCTGTCTCAAAAAAAAAAAAAAAAAGAAAGATAAAGAAAAATTAGTCAGGCATAGCAATGTGCACCAGTGGTCCTAGCTGGGAGGCTGAGGCAAAAGGATTGCTTGTGCTCAGGAGTTTCAGGTTGCACAGAGCTACAATGATCATGACACTGGACTCTAGCCTGGGCAACAAACTGAGAGATCATGTCTCAGAAAAAAAAAAAAAAAGGAAAGAAAAGAAAGGAAAAAAAAATAGGTAGGCCATGATGGCTCATGCTTCTAATCCCAGCACTTTGGGAGGCCAAGGCAGGCAGATCACTTGAGGTCAGGAGTTCAAGACCAGCCTGGCCACTATGGTGCCCACCATCTCTACTAAAAATAAAAATAAATTAGCTGGGCGTCATGGCGCATGCCTGTAATCCCAGCTGTGGCAGAAGAATTGCTTGAACCCGGGAAGCAGAGGTTGTGGTGAGCCGAGAGCACACCACTATACTCCAGCTGGACAACAGAGTGAGACTCCATCTCAAAAATAATAAATAAGTTAGCTGGACATGGTGGTGCATACCTATAGTTCCAGATACTTGTGAAGCTAAGGCAGGATGACTGCTTGATCTCATGAGATGGAGGCTACAGTGAGCTATGATCACACCACTATATTCCAGCCTGAATGACAGCAAGACACCATCTGAAATATAAATAAGTAATGTGATTTTTCATCTACAAGGGTATCCTGTGGGCTATTTGATGCAGGACTATCCTGCACATTGAAGGTTGGGAAGTATCCCTAGTCTTCTCCCCATACCAGCACTATCCATCTCCGCCCCCACCTAGCATTGTCACAGCCAGAAGAAATGCCTGTCACAAACTTCCAGAAGTCCCTTATGGGCCATACTATCCCCACTGAGAACCACTGATCTAAATCAAATTTGGTAAACTTAGTTTTGAGTAAAAACAATCTCTGTAATAAAGCAATCTGATAAGGAAAGTCCTTACTTCTTTACAATGAATGGAGAAAAAGGCTAGAGAGAAATTCTGTCATGGAAACTAGAGAGTCCAGTCAAATTTACTTAGGAGATCTTTTCCTAAGTTAATTGTATTAACTAAATTGTGTTAATTTACCTGTGGTTTACTAGGTCATTGTAGCAGATTTATTAATGGTCTCCAATGATATTAGATCCTAACACTTGGATGGAACCAGTAAATGTTACTTTATGTGTTGAAGTCTCTGAAGTTGTGATTAAATCAATGGCTCTTGAGAAGAGATTATCCTGGATGACTCTAGTGGTGTTCAATGCAATCACATGTATTCTTGTAAGAGGGAGGCAGATTTGACACAAATACACAGAGGAAAAGGCAATGGGAAGACAGAGCAGAGTGGATGGTGCTGGGCTTGAAGATTGAAGTGAGATTTGACCACACGCCAAGGAATGCCAGTGACCACACAAAGCTGGAAGAGGCCAGGAAGGGATGTTCCCCTAGAGTTTCTGAAGGAAGCAAACTCTGGCCCACAGCTTGACTTCAGCCCAGTGATACTAAGTTTATACTTCTGGCCTCCAGAACTGTGAGAATACATTTTTGTTGTTTTATTTAACCCACACTTTTTGGTACTTTGTTACAGCTGCCACTGTAACAAAGGCAACTGATTACAGGAAACTAATATAGTTATGACTTAGTAACAACACAGATAAAGACATTTTTACAGCACAGACTTTCATTATTCCATTGCATAGATGTTTTTCTCTGTTAGACATGAGCTTTTCCCTTTTATGTCTTCTTCTTTCCCGCTTTCCACCCTATCATGGAATGTGTGACAATGGGAGGCTTGGAGCTGTGGCACTCTTGCCACCAAAAGGGGACAGGGGACCTGAACAGAAACACACAGTTCATGACGGCAATATCCTGATGTCTGCACACCACCAGACCTGCTCTGAATCCTCAAACCTCCAGACTGTTGATCCAGTGGCATAATTAAATGTCTTAATTGCTTTAGCCACTATTAGGACTGTGTTACTTACTGCAGAATTCATCCTAATGTAGAATTCCACAGACAATAGCAAGACTTAAAATAAGAAATAACAGGCTGGGCACGGTGGCTCACAGCTGTAATCCCAGCACTTTGGGAGGCCAAGGTGGGTGGATCACGAGGTCAGGAGTTTGAGACCAATCTGGCCGACATAGTGAAACCCTGTCTGTACTAAAAAATACAAAAAAAAAAAAAATTAGCCAGGTGTGGTGGTGTGCACCTGTAAGCCCAGTTTCTTGGGAGGCTGAGGCAGGAAAATCCCATGAACCTGGGAGGCAGAGGTTGCAATGAGCTGAGATCTCACCATTGCACTCCAGCCTGGGCAACAGTGTGAGATGCCATCTCAAAACAAAAAAACACAGTAATGTTATTTTAAAATATGGAGGTAAAGGCCGGGTGCAGTGGCTCACGCCTATAATCCCAGCACTTTGGGAGGCCGAGGCGGGTGGATCACGAGGTCAAGAGATCGAGACCATCCTGGTCATCGAGGTGAAACCCTGTCTACTAAAAATACAAAAATTAGCTGGGCATGGTGGCATGTGCCTGTAATCCCAGCTACTCGGGAGGGTGAGGCAGGAGAATTGCTTGAACCCAGAAGGCAGAGGGTGCAGTGAGCCGAGATCGCACCATTGCACTCCAGCCTGGGTAACAAGAGTGAAACCCCATCTCAAATAAATAAATAACATACAAAATTAGGCTGGGCACAGTGGCTCATGCCTCTAATTCCAGCACTTTGGGAGGCCGAGGCAGGCAGATTATTTAAGGTCAGGAGTTTGAGACCAGCTTCACCAACATGGCAAAACCACATCTCTACTAAAAATACAAATATTAGCCAGGCATGGTAGCAGGTGCCTTTAATCCCAGCTATGTGGGAGGCTGAGACATGAGAATCGCTTGAACCTAGGAGGCAGAAATTGCAGTGAGCCGAGATCATACTACTGGACTCCAGCCTAGGCAATAGAGTGAGACTCAGTCTCAAAAAAAAAAAAAAAAAAAAAAAGTTAGCTGGGGCATGCTGGCATATGCCTATCGTCCCAGCTAAGGCTGGACGAGCACTTGAGGCCAAGAGTTTGAGGTTACAGTGAGCTATAATCGTGCCAGTGTACTCCAGCCGGAGCGACAAAGTGAGACCCTGTCTCGAAAAAACAAACAAAAAAAAGTTTAAGGAAATTTAATGAAGTTACAAATAGATATTATGATTTAAAGGAGTTGTATGGAGCCAACCTGAGTTTTATTAGGTTTGCTACATTTAAAAAAGGTGAAGGTATCTAAAAAAAAAAAAAAAGTGAAGGTAATAATTTTTGTTTGTTTGTTTGTTTGTTTTTTGAGACGAAGCCTCACTCTATTGCCCAGGCTGGAGTACAGTGGCGTGATCTCGGCTCACTGCAACCGCCACCTCCCGGGTCCAAGCGATTCTCCAACCAAGTCTCCCCAGTAGCTGGGACTACAGGCACCTGCCACCAAGCCCAGCTAATTTTTTTGTATTTTTAGTAGAGACGGGGTTTCACCACATTAGCCAGGACAGTCTTGATCCCCTGACCTCATGATCTGCCCGCCTCGGCCTCCCAAAGTGCTGGGATTACAGGCAAGAGCCACTGCGCCTGGCCAATAGTTATTTCTTTTAGATTTATAAATAGAACAATAAACTTTGTATTTGGGATTTAAATTTAAAAAACTAGGTTGTAAATGTGTCACATTATTGTTATTATTATTATTTTGAGACAGAGTCTCCCTCTGTTGCCCAGGCTGGAGTGCAGTGGCCTGATCTCAGCTCACTGTAAACTCCACCTCCAAGGTTCCAGCAATTCTCCTGCCTCAGCCTCCCAAGTAGCTGGGAATACAGGCACCCCCACCATGCCCAGCTAATTTTTGTATTTTTAGTAGAGACGGGGTTTCATCATATTGGCCAGGATGATTTCAATCTCTTAACCTCGTGATTTATCCATATCGGCCTCCCAAAGTTCTGGGATTACAGGCATGAGCCACTGTGCACAGTCCTATTAATATTTTTTGAGATGGAGTCTCACTCTGTCGCCCAGGCTGGAGTACAGTGGTGCAATCTTGGCTTACTGCAACCCCTGCCTCCCGAGTTCACGTGATTCTCCTGCCTCAGCCTCCCAAGTAGCTGAGACTACAGGTGTGTGCCACCACACCCACCTAATTTTTTGTATTTTTTAGTAGAGACAAGTTTCACCATGTTAGCCAGGCTGGTCTTAATCTTCTGACCTCATGATCCGCCTGCGTCAGTCTCCCAAAGTGCTGGGATTACAGGCATGAGCCACCGCACCCAATTTACTTTATTTTTTATGTTTTGAGCCGGGGTCTCCCTCTATTTCCCAGGCTGGAATGCAGTGTTTCCATCTCAGCTCACCACAACCTACACCTCCCAGGTTCAAGTGATTCTCCTGCCTCAGCCTCCCAAGTAGCTGGGATTACAGGCGTCTGCCACCGTGCCTGGCTAATTTTTCAGTAGAGATGGAGTTTCGCCATGTTGACCAGGCTGGTCTTGAACTCCTGACTTCAGGTAATCTGCCAGCCTTGGCCTCTCAAAGTGCGTGGATTACAGACGTGAGCCACTGTGCCTGGCCAAATGTATGACTTGAATAAAATTGAATAGTAATTGTATCAGTTTCCGGTGACTCCTATAACAAAGTGTGAACTAAAACTATATAAACTTTTTTTTTTTGGATATAGAGTTTAACTCTGATGCCCAGGCTGGAGTGCAGTGGCCTGATCTCAGCTCACTGTATCCCTCTAGCTCCTGGATTCAAGTGATTCCCTTGCCTCAGCCAGTGAATAGCTGGTATTACAGGCATGCACCACCATACCCTGCTAATTTTTGTATTTTTAGTAAAATGGGGTTTTACCATGTTGGACAGGCTGGTCTCAAACTCCCGATCTCAGGTGATCCACTTGGTCTCCCAGAGTGCTGGGATTACTGGCATGAGCTACCACACATGGCCATAGAAACTTATTTCCTCACAATTCTGGAAGCCAGAAATCCAAAATTAGTATGACTGTGCCAAAATCAAGGTGTAGACAATGACATGCTTCCACCAGAGACTCTGAGGCAGAATCTGTTTCTTGCCTCTTCCAGCTTTTGGCATCTCCTAGCATTTCTTAGCTTGTGGGCCTATCACTCCAGTCTTGAAGACTAGCATCTCAAATCTCTCTCTCTCTGCTGTATTCCCATTGCCAAAATTTGATTGGTGTCAAATTTCCCTCTGCCTTTTTTTTTTTTTTCTTTTGAGATGGAGTCTCACTCTGTCACCCAGGCTAGAGTGCAATGGTGTGATCTCGGCTCACTGTAACCTCTGCCTGCTGGTTTCAAGCAATTCTCCGGCCTCAGCATCCTGAGTAGCTGGGACTACAGGCACACGCCACCACACCCAGCTAATTTTTTTTATTTTTAGTAGAGATGGGGTTTCACCGAGTTAGCCAGGATGTTCTCAATCTCCTGACATTGTATTCCACCTGCCTTGGTCTCACAAAGTGCTGGAATTACAGGTGTGAACCACTGCACCTGGCTGTCTTCTTCTTTTAAGGATATATGTGCTTGCATTTGGGGCCAATCCAGGAAATTCAGAATAATCTCCCCAAATCAAAATCTTAATTGAATCACATTTGTAAAAACTGTTTTTCCAAATAAGGTAACATTTATAGATTCCAGAGATTAGGACCTGCTAAATTTGGGGTCATTATCAGCCTACCACAGTAACTTTTTTTTGAGACAGTCTCTCTCTGTCACCCAGGCTGGAGTGCAGTGGTGGGATCTCAGCTCACTGCAACCTCCACCTCCTGGGTTCAAGCACTTCTCCTGTCTCAGCCTCCTGAGTAGGTGGGATTTCAGGTGCATGCCAGGCTGGCTGATTTTTGTATATTTTTAGTAGAGACAGGGTTTCACCATACTAGTCAGGGTTGTCTTGAACTCCTGACCTTGTGATCTGCCTGCCTCAGCCTCCCAAAATGCTGAGATTACAGGCGTGAGCCACTGCATTTGGCCTAGTAATTTTTTAAAAAAGCAAATACAGACTGGGAGCAGTGGCTCAAGCCTGTAATCCCAGCACTTTGCGAGGCTGAGGTGGGTCAGTCAATTGAGGCCATGAGCATGAGATCGAGACCAGCCTGGCCAATATAGCAAAACTCAGTCTTTTTTATTTTGAGATGGAGATTGAGGCAGGAGAATCACTTGACACTAGAAGGCAGAGGTTGCAGTGAGCAGAGATTGCACCACTGCACTGCAGCCTGGACAACAGATTGAGACTCCATCTCAACAACAAAACAGATTTCTAGGCTTTACCCCCCTAGTTTCTGACTCAGTTGATTTGGAGTGAAGTCCCAGAATTTGCATTTCAAACAGGTTTCCAGGTGATGCTCATACTCCAGCCCAGGAACAACAGGGGTCCTCACTTAGAGCCACTATGGTGGAGAGGTTAGGGAAGATGAAGAGGAAGAACCGGGAGAAGGCTTTCCAGAAGCCGAATTGTACTCACCTTTCACACTACAGGGCCCTTTGGAAACAACCTATATTTTCCAAGAACCCATCTCACAATTCTGGAAGCCAGAAGTTTAAAATTAGTATCACTGGGTCCAAATCAAGAAATCTGGTAGCCAGCATTCCAAGGGCAAAGGTCTGTCACTGCTCTGAAGATAGACTTTAACTGGGCCCCTTGGCCAGGATCCAACTTAGATCTCTGACTTGGGAAAACATAAGGTTCTTTAAAAATCCACACACCCACAGAATGGAATCCCAGGCAGAACCGAAAATGGGAAGGGGTAAGAGAGAGAGCCCCAGGGAGCAAAGAGCAAAAATCCCAGGAGGTCCCTTACAAAAGGATAATGAGGCTGGATGTTTATGGCCACTGAGGAAACAAGTTCACAGAAACCATGTGAGGGTTTACAATGAACAATTTTTATGTTTTTGTTGTTCCTGTTTTTTGGGATGGAGTTTCACTCTGTTGCCCAGGCTGAACGGCAGTGGTGCCATCTCAGCTCACTACAACCTCTGCCTCTGGGGTTCAAGTTATTCTCTTGCCTCAGCCTCTGGAGTAGCTGGGATTACAGCTGCCTGCCACCATGCCCAACCTCTTAATTAATTAATTTGGAGACAGAGTCTCACTCTGACACCCAGGCTGGAGTGCAGTGGCACGATCTTGGCTCACTGCAACCTCCACCTTCTGGATTCAAGCAATTCTTCTGCCTCAGCCTCCTGAGTAGCTAGCATTACAGGCGTGTGCCACCATGCCCAGCTACTTGTTGTATTTTTAGTAGAGTTGGGGTTTTACCATGTTGGTTAGGCTGGTCTCGAACTCCTGACCTCATGATCTGCCTGCCTCAGTCTCCCAAAATGCTGGGATTACAGGCGTGAACCACCATGCCTGGCCTAATTTTTGTATTTTTTTTTTTTTGAGACGGAGTCTGGCTCTGTTGCCCAGGCTGAAGTGTAGTGGCATGATCTTGGCTTACTGCAACCTCCACCTCCCGGTTCAAGCAATTCTCCTGCCTCAGTCTCCTGAGTAGCTGGGATTACAAGTGCTCACTACCACAGCTGGCTAATTTTTTATATTTTTACTAGAGACGGGGTTTTGCAGCGTTGGCCAGGCTGGTCTCTAACTTTTCACCTCAAGTGATCCGCCCGCCTTGGCCTCCCAAAGTGCTGGGATTACAGGCATGAACCATTGCGTATGGAAATTTTTGTATTTTTGATAGAGATAGGGTTTCACCATGTTGGCCAGGCTGGTCTCAAACTCCTGACCTCAGGTGATCCACCTGCCTCAGCTGCCCAAAGTGCTGGGATTACAGGAATGAGGAAACACAACCAGCGAACAATTTTTATCTTATTTTTGAGATGAAGTCTTGCTCTGTGCAAGAGCTGGAGTGCAGTGGCATGATATCGGCTCACTGCAACCTCTGACTCCTGGGTCCAAGTGCTTCCCATACCTCAGCCTTCCAAGTAGCTGCAATTACAGGTGCCTGCCACCACACCTGGCTAATTTTTGTTTTTTTAGTAGAGACTGGATTTCACCATGTTGGCCAGGTGATCTCAAATTCCTGACCTCAGGTGATCTGCCTGCCTCAGCCTCCCAAAGTGTTGAGATTACAGGCGTGATCCATCATACTCAGCCTTTATTTTAATAGCTATCTATTGCCTTTTTCTAGAAGATTTCTACTTAAACAAATCTTGCTTTCCATACTTGGGAACCAATTAATTGTTAAAAGCAATTGGAGTTGGAGTCAGACCACTTGGGTCTGGGTCTGGATCATGTTCCCAGCTGTGTGACCTTGGTCAAGGTACAAAACCATTCTGTGCTTTAGTTTCCTCATCTGTCACAAGGGATAATAACAGTACTTACCTTGCGGTATTGTCATGAGGATTACATAAATTATGCATTTAAAGTGTTTATAACAGAGCCTGGAACATAATAGTACTGTATAAGAGGAACCATATAGATATTCGCTAGTGATTAATTTTGTTTTTTTTTTTTTTTTGAGACGGAGTTTCACTCTTGTTTCCCAGACTGGAGTGTAATGGTGCAATTTCGGTTCACCGCAACCTCTGCCTTCCAAGTTCAAATGATTCTTCTGCCTCAGCCTCCCAAGTAGTTGGGATTACAGGCATGTGCCACCATGGCTGGCTAATTTTTTGTATATTTTTTTTGTTTTTTGAGACAGAGTTTCGCTGTTGTTACCCAGACTGGAGTGCAATGGCACGATCTCGGCTCACCGAAACCTCCGCCTCCTGGGTTCAAGCAATTCTCCTGCCTCAGCCTCCTGAGTAGCTGGGACTACAGGCACACACCACCATGCCCAGCTAATTTTTGTATTTTTAGTAGAGACGGGGTTTCACCTTGTTGACCAAGATGGTCTTGATCTGTTGACCTCGTGATCCACCCACCTCAGCCTCCCAAAGTGCTGGGATTATAGGCATGAGCCACCGCGCCCGGCCTAATTTTTTGTATTTTTAGTAGAGACAGGGTTTCTCCATGTTGGTCAGGCTGATTTTGAACTCCTGACTTGAGGTGATCTGCCCGCCTCGGGATGCTGGGATTACAGGTGTGAGCCACTGAGCCTGGCCAAAAGTTTTTTTTTTTGAGACGGAGTTTCGCTCGTTACCCAGGCTGGAGTGCAATGGCGCGATCTCGGCTCACCGCAACCTCCGCCTCCTGGGTTCAGACAATTCTCCTGCCTCAGCCTCCTGAGTAGCTGGGATTACAGGACGCGCCACCATGCCTAGCTAATTTTTTTGTATTTTTTTCTAGCTAATTTTTTTGTATTGTATTTCACCGCCCGGCCCAGAGCAGTGTTGTGATTTAAAAATAAATCTTGAAGGCTGGGCATGGTGGCTCACACCTGTAATCTCAGTACTTTGGGAGGCTGAGGGGGGTGGATCACCTGATGTCAGGAGTTCCAAGACCGGCCTGGCCAACATGGTGAAACCCTGTCTTATTTATTTTTTTTAAAGAAAGAAAGAAAGAAAAAAAAAAAAACCTTGAAAAACCACACAGCCAGAAGTTCAGAAGAAAACCTAATGAAGATGTTGAACTCTTTTTTTTTTTTTTGAGATGTGAGTCTCTTGGCAGAGCATGGTGGCTCACGCCTGTAATCCAAGCACTTTGGAGTCCAAGGTGGGCAGATCACCTGAGGTTGGGAGTTCAAGACCAGCCTGACCAACATGGTAAAACCCCATCTCTAAAGAAAAAATAAAAATAGCTGGGCGCAGTGGCTCAAGCCTGTAATCCCAGCACTTTGGGAGGCCAAGGCGGGTGGATCACGAGGTCAAGAGATCGAGACCATCCTGGTCAACATGGTGAAACCCCGTCTCTACTAAAAATACAAAAAATTAGCTGGGCATGGTGGCGCGTGCCTGTAATCCCAGCTACTCGGGAGGCTGAGGCAGGAGAATTGCCTGAACACAGGAGGCGGAGGTTGCAGTGAGCCGAGATTGCACCATTGCACTCCAGCCTGGGTAACAAAGAGCGAAACTCCGTCTCAGAAAATAATAATAATAATAATAATAATAAGAGATGGGAGTCTCACTCTGTCACCCAGGCTGGGGTGCAGTGGTGTGATCTCAGCTCACTGCAACATCTGCCTCCTGGGTTCAAGCGATTCTCATGCCTCAGCCTCCTAAATTGCTGGGATTACAGACACGTGCCACTACACCTGGATAATTTTTGTATTTTTAGTAGAGATGGAGTTTCGCCATGTTGGCCAGGCTGGTCTCCAATTCCTGACCTCAAGTGATCCACCCACTTAAGCCTCCCAAAGTGTTGGGATTATAGGCGTGAGCCACTGAGCTCTAGCCTGCAATCAGTCTTGATTGCGCCACTGCACTCTAGCCTGGGCAACAGAGTAAAACTCTGTCTCACAAAAAGGGGGGAAAAAAGAGGTTAATAGAGTGGTGTCATGCTGAATTGGTTAGCCTTAAAAAGATTAAAACCCAGGTATCATTCCAGAATGGAGATGAGAGGTTGTTAGGGGTTAGCTGTGGGCAGAATCCAGGATGAGTTTCTGCAATGACCTGGAAGTAGGGAAAGACAGCCTGAGCCTGGGCTTAAAAGGGTTTGGCTCCTAGCAACCATGAGGAGCTGGAAAACGACCAGCATAGGCTTGGCCAGAAAGAGCAGAGTCCAAGGGTTGAGGCTAGAGGTGGAACCCATAGCCTTCAAAGGGAAAAGAGGCAGGGCCTGGGGAATGGGAGCAGAGCCAGGGGCTCTGCCTGGAATCCAAGGACAACTAACTGTGAAACCACCCACCTGGTTCCAAGCACGCAGCATAAGGGCAAAGTTTGTAGTCTGTCAGCTCACTGTGTTATAAAAGCAGCTTTGTCAAGGACAAGCAAGCCACCCCATGGGAGTGGGGAACAGGGACAGAATAGATGAGTAGGGAGACTCTGAACCCAAGGTCCCACAAACTGTTCTCTGGTTAGCAGTCTATCCATCCATAGGAAAGGGGACCTTTGCTAAGGCTGCCTCCAAGGGTCCCATGCAGCCTTAGAATCACAGCTGCTGCTCCCTTAACTTTGTGTGCCAGGCTCTGTGCTAAGCACTTCATTTAATAGTTAATAGTTAATAATTAATAGTTTTTTTGAGATGGATTCTTGCTCTGTTGCCCAGGCCAGAGTGCAGTGGTGTGATCTCGGCTCACTGCAACCTCCGCCTCCCGGGTGGAGATTCTACTGCTTCAGCCTCCTGAGTAGATGGGATTACAGGTGCCTGTCACCACACCCAGCTAATTTTTGTATTTTTAGTAGAGATGGGGTCTCACTATGTTAGCCAGGCTGGTCTCGAACTCTTGACTTCAGGTGATCTGCCTGCCTCTGCCTCCCAAAGTGCTGGGATTACAGGCATGAGCCACCGGGCCCGACCTGCCTAATTAATGGTTTTTACTTATAACTAAAAGAAATCAAGTCAGGTGTTTGTTTGGTTTTGTTTTTGAGACGGAGTTGAGCTCTGTTGCCCAGGTTGGAGTACAGTGGTGCAATCACAGGTCACTGCAGCCTTCACCTCCCAGGCTCAAGCAAGCCTCCCACCTCAGCCTCCCAAGTAGCCAGGATCACAAGCAGCACCACCACACCCAGCTAATTAAAAAATTATTTTTGTAGAGACAAGGTCTTACTCTGTTGCCTGAGCTGGTCTCAAACTCCTGGGCTCAAGGGATCCTTCTGCCTTGGCCTTCTGAAATACTGGGATTACAGGTGTAAGCCCGGCCTCAAACCAGATTTTTTTTTAATTTTTTTTGAGATGTAGTTTCCCTGTTGTTACCCAGATTGGAGTGCAATGGCACAATCTCGGCTCACCGCAACTTCCACCTTCTGGGTTCAAGCAATTCTCCTGCCTCAGCCTCCCGAGTAGCTGGCACTACAGGTGCGCACCACCATGCCCAGCTAATTTTTTGTATTTTTAGTAGAGACGGGGTTTCACCTTGTTGACCAGGATGGTCTCATCTCTTGACCTCATGATCCACCCGCCTCGGCCTCCCAAAGTGCTGGGATTATAGATGTGAGCCACCACACCCATCCAAACCAGATTATTTTAACAGGGTGATGCATTAGGAGGATACAGGAACATCTCTTTAAACTTGGGGCAGGAGGCAGCTGACCTCAGGAAAGGCCCAGAGGAGGGACTCCAGAGTGACTGGGATTCTCCAGCAACTCTTAGGTTCTTTCTGCCTCATCCTTCCTCCTTAGCTGACTGGCTTTTTCTGATACTCAGTCAGTAAGTCAGGGAGAAGAGGGCCACCCAAAGTTCCCATATTCCCATGTTATGGGTCCAACCACAGGAAGAAACTGAAGCTGGATCTGCTCTGATTCCTCAGGAAAAGCACCGGCCACCACAGGTCAGGTGTCCATTCTGGTTCCAATCAGCCATAGTGAGGGGAGAGGGCAGGCCACAAACAGAAATCTGACTGTGGTGGCTCTTCATGATGGCTCCACGGAGGAAGATGGGGACCTCAGTGTGTGTATGGGTTTGAATTCAGGTTTGTTTGGCTCCAATGCTAAGGGCTGGCCCTGCAAAGGGCAGAGGCAGAGCTGTGTTCACCAAGCCCATACGGGACATGGAGACAAGCACAAAACACCAAGTTCCATATGAAAATAAAACTTTCATTTGCCAAGGGAAATAGCAGTAGCTCCTGCCTTGTACTGAGCTTTCCAAAGACTAGGCAGGCAAGTTCCCTCTGGTCCCCTCTGGAAGTGGAAAGTGCTTGCCCTGGAGGACAGCAACAGAGCCAAGGCGAGGCCCTGCTCAAAGGTGAGCAGGGGTCTGGACTGACTCCTTTCGGCCCTTGCCAGCGATGGGCCGGCCTCGCTCCTCCCAGATGGTGAGGCCGTCGCAGGAGCAGATCTGCTTGGGGTTCTGGAAGAGGCCAGCGGAGCGTGCGATGATGCCGCAGGCCAACCTGCAGAAGAATGTGTGGTTAGGAGTGGGTACTTGTTTACACCTCCACCCCTGGGCTCCTCATGCACCATCCGCAGAGCATAGTCTCCTGCAGGGGCTGACACCACTCACCTCTCCCCAGAGTTCCCTGTGATCTTGGATAAGGGATGGCCTCCCCGGCCCAGGTCATCTTCTCCCTCATCAATAATCAGGCTGCGGCCAATCACATCCCACACCTGTGAGGGGAGACGACAGCCTCAGACAATGGACCCTGTTAGGAAGGGTGCCCACCTTCTTTTCCACCTTACCTTCAGCTGCCTATCCTCCATCCTGAAGATGGCACGGCCATCAGCATCAGCGCAGACATTGCCCAGGTCTCCACGGTGCTGGAATGAGACCCAGTGTGTGTATAGGGGGTGTATGCCATGTGGTGCCAAACTACTATCTTCTGACTTCATGATTCTGATGCCTCTTCCTGCTTCCCCAAAATACCCATTTCCTCCTGTGGGTACCAGTCTGGTAGAATCTGAGCTCTCCAAGGACTGGGCAGGCAAGGTCCCCTTGGCTCTCTCTGGAAATAGAAAGTGGTCACTTCCTCCCTGAAACCAAAATCCTAGGCAGACTAACAGTGGGCTGAAAAGAGCCGGTGAAAGATTCCCCTCCCTGTGCAGTCATCCCTTTGGACCAGACTGTTTTTCCTGTGAGGCCATTGCCCAGCTCTGCTTCTCAGCCTCCAGTTAGTCCAGTTCTCCAGCTTCCTGATGGCTCTATGAGCCCTTGGCTGTCTTTAATTCCCATAGGGATAAGTTGGTCAAGCTTGGCTTCCCTGACGATTATAGCCTATGTCATTTCCCTGACTCCCAGATTCCAGCAACAGAAGGAAACGCAAGGGGCAGAGGGCCTGTCCTGGCCCCTAGAAGCTGGCTCTGCCCTCCTTCACCCTTGAAGGTAATAAAAATTGTCATAACACACCAATGAGCACCTCCTAGGTCAGGCACACTCTACCAGGAATGGCGGGAGTATGCAGGGTCACCATCCTCAAGGGACCCAGAACAGATACAGAACAAATTAGGCGTCATGAGACACAAGGTGAATACAACAGTTGGTGTGTTTGGGGTGACCAGGCCTTACTGGTGAGCCACAGATACCCGCATCTGCGTCCTCAACCTGACATTTAGGGCAGAAACAAGCGCCTGTGCTAATGTGGGTAGGCTCCCACGACCGTGCTGCTGAGTAACCGGGCATCTCACTGTGCCACGAACTGAAGGGCAGGAAGAAGCGGCAGTTCTCCTTTATCTCGTTTTCCAGAGGGACATCTGCTGCCTGCCCCTGGTACTTTTTGCTACGCCCTATGTTGGGGACTTGAATAGTAGAAAGATGAAGGAGGGGGAGGTGATACAGAGCCCTGAAGAGTGGCTTTTTGTTTTTTGTTTTGATATGGAATCTCACTGCGATGCCCAGGCTGGAGTGCAATGGTGCAATCTTGGCTCATGCAACCTCTGCTTCCTGGATCAGCAATTCTCCTGCATCAGCCTCCTGAGTAGCTGGGATTATGGGATTACAGGTGTGCGCTCCGCCATGCCCAGCTAGTTTTTGTATTTGTATTTTTTATTTTTTTGAAACAGAATCTTACTGTTGACCAGGCTGGAGTTCAGTGGCATGATTTGGGCTCACTGCAACCTCCACCTCCCAGGTTCAAGAGATTCTGCTGTCTCAGCCTCCTGAGTAGCTGGGACTAGAGATGCATGCCCTAACACCCAGCTAACTTTTGTATTTTTAATAGAGACAAAGTTTCACCATGTTGGTCAGGCTGATCTCTGGACCTCACGTGACCCACCCACCTTGGCCTCCCAAAGTGCTGGGATTATAGGCATGAACCATCACACCTTGTTTAATTTTTGTATTTTTAGTAGAGACAGGGTTTAACCATATTAGCCACGCTGGTCTCGAACTCCTGACCTCAAGTGATCCACTTGCCTTGGCCTCCCAAAGTGCTGGGATTACAGGCATGAGCCACCATGCCTGGCCTGAGGAGTGTTTTAGGGACTGGGCAAAGCAGGCAGCCTGCACAGTGTGGCTAGAGGCATGACCCAGCAGCGGGTCAAGGAGAGGCAGCCTTTCCAGGATCTTCCCTCAGTACACAGCAGGAGGCAATAGGCCAAGGGTGGGGGTGGGGCACTGAATGTCCACACCAAGAAGCTAGGCCCAGCTTGTACTCTCAGGCACTGGGAGCCAAGATAGGTTTCAGGTAAGGGCATGGCCTGGTTACTCCAGGCTTCAGAACAATCCTTCTAGTACAGTCTATGAAAAGGAAGGACTAGAGCGGGGTGAGAACAGAAGGGAGCTTAGAGATCAGTTAGGAGATGTGCGGCTGGGCGTGGTGGCTCACACCTGTAATCCAGCCACTTTGGAGGCCAAGGTGGGCAGATTACCTGAGGTCGGGGGTTCAAGACCTGCCTGACCAACATGGTGAAACCCCATCTTAAAAAAATAAATAAAAAGAAAAAAGAAAGGAGATGTGCAAGGGACAACCAAGCTTGGATATAAATTCCCAGATGGAATTCTCTTCTATCTGGGAAAAGCAGATGCTGAAACCCAATAGTAACTTGCCAGTCACTGTGGCCTTGGCCGCTCAGCTCCTGCTCAGTTCTTCCCCATCTATATTAAGGGGTTAGGTGAGGTACAGCTACTGATGCCAGCCCCTTCTGATTTGCTACCCCACCTGGGGCCCAGAAGAAAACACAGGTCACAAGGCAGTCTCCTGCCCTTCAGAAATACTCAGTCCCTGCCAATCCATGCCTCCAGGGCTTTGCCTTGGCAGTTTCTTTTGCTGGGCCTATCATTCCCACTCTCAGCCTCTCCACCTGCCTACTTCCTGCCTGTCATCTTTCAAGGCTGCAGGAGGTGAAAGGCCTCTATGATGCACCTCCCTTGTGTGTGGGCTGGACCTAGTGTCACTTCTAAGATTAGGTTACAAAAAGAATGTGGCTTGAGTCTTGGATGCCCTTTCTCTCTCTCTCACTCATTCACTCTGAGGGAAGCCAACTGCTGTGTTGTGAGCGGCCCTAGGGAGAGAACTGCCATGTGGCAAAGAGCTGATGTTTCTGGCCAACAGCCAGGGAGGACCCAGGGCCTGCCAACAGCAACATGAGCAAACTTGGAAGTAGATTCTCCCCACCTGGAGCCCTGAGATGACTGCAGCCCTGAGAGAGACCCTGAGCTGCAGGCACGCAGCTAAGTCACACACAAATTCCTGCCCCAAAGACAGTGAATGTTTGTTTGTTTGTTTGTTTATTTGTTTTTCTCCACGCTCCGCCCCATAATGTTTGTTGTTTTAAACTCCTAACTTTGGAAATCAAGTGGTTGCAGCAGCAGATTACTAATTCACTGAGCATAAGCATGACACTATGCAATGGACTCTACAGAAATGCCTCTCCGATTTCCCAGGGCAGGGAGTAAAAACTTTTGACCATTAGAAATGTGACAGAGTGTCTGAGCCTGGTGGCTCACACCTGTAATCCCAACACTTTGGGAGGCCAAGGCAGGTGGATCACTTGAGGTCAGGAGTTCAAGACCATGCCTGTAATCCTAACACTTTTGGAGGCCAAGGTGGGAGGACCACTTGAGCCCAGCAGTTTGAGACCAGCCTGAGAAATATAGTGAGACCCTATTTCTACCAAAAAAAAAAAAAAATTAGCTGGACATGGTGGTATATGCTTGTGGTCCCAGCTATCAGGAAGGTGAGGTGGGAGGATTGCTTGAATCCACGAGTTCAAGACTGTAGTGAGCCATGATCACACCACTGCACTCCAGGATGGGCAACAGAGTGAGACCCTGTCTCAAAAAAGAAAAGAAAGAAAAGGAAAGAAGGAAGGAAAAGGAAGAAAGAGAAGAAAGGAAAAGCATGATAGGTGACTGATAGAACTGTTAAAAGTCCAAAAAATCAGTTACATTAAGAAACATGTATCCGGCCAGGCGCGGTGGCTCAAGCCTGTAATCCCAGCACTTTGGGAGGCCGAGGTGGGTGGATCACGAGGTTAAGAGATTGAGACCATCCTGGTCAACATGGTGAAACCCCATCTCTACTAAAAATACAAAAAATTAGCTGGGCGTGGTGGTGCGCGCCTGTAATCCCAGCTACTTGGGAGGCTGAGGCAGGAGAATTGCCTGAACCCAGGAGGCGGAGGTTGCGGTGAGCCGAGATCGCGCCATTGCACTCCAGCCTGGGTAACAAGAGCGAAACTCCATCTCCAAAAAAAAAAAAAAAAGAAAGAAACATGTATCATGGTTTCATTTGTTTTGTGGCACAAAGTTGCAGACCCATCAAGATAGAAAATAGCAGTCACAGCCAGGTGTGGTGGCTCATGCCTGTAATACCAGCACTTTGGGAGGCCAAGGCAGGTAGATCACCTGAGGTTAGGAGTTTGAGACCAGACTAACCAACACAGCAAAACCCTTTCTCTACCAAAAATAAAAAAATTAGCTGGGTGTGGTGGTGGGCACCTGTAATCCCAGCTACTCGGGAGGATGAGGCAGGAGAATTGCTTGAACCAGGGAGATGGAGGTTGTAGTGGGTGGAGATCGTGCCACTGCACTCCAGCTGTGGTGAAAAGAACAAAACTCCATCTCAAAAAAAAAAAGAAAGAAAGAAAGAAAATAGCACAGTCAGAGCCGGGCACAGTGGCTTATTCTTATAATCCCAGCACTTTGGGAGGCCCAGGTGGGCAGATCACTTGAGATCAGGAGGTCAAGACTGTCTGGCCAACCTGGTGAAACCGTGTCTCTACTAAAAATACAAAAATTAGCCAGGTGTGGTGGTGTGCACCTGTAGTCCCAGCTACTAGGGAGGCCAAGGCAGGAGAATCACTTGAACTCGGGAGGCAGAGGTCGCAGTGAGCCGGGACCACGACACTGCATTCCAGCCTGGGCAAGAAGAATGATACTCCATTTCAAAAAATAAAATAAAATTTAAAAATCAAATAATTAACTAACAGTACAACTAGTACTCAGACAAGGCAAACATCATTAAGGCGCACACAGTTCCCTAAAGACTGGGAGAAGATTCTCTGCTGAAAAATGAAATTCTAGGACTAGGGGTGGTAGATAGCACCAGGGACAGCCTTTTCTATTTACGTAAAACCCTCAACTTCTGTATTTTCACTTCCTCCCACTGCCTCTGCCCCTCAGGCAGATGAAGTGTTCACTCTGGGCTCCAGGGTCTCTTGCAGGCTCCTGCAAGGTTTATCTCGCTGCCCAGAAACCATGGAATTCAGTGATCTCCCCCAAAGACTGTGAGCTCCTAGGGTCAGGAACTGGGGCTGTAATCTATTGTATCCCCTGGGCCTTGATCACAGGAAGTGTCAACAAATGTTTTCAAACTGAACAAAATAAAGTGAGAGGAAAAGACTCCACCAAAAAGAATCCCACTGTTAAGATCCCAAGAGCAGGCCAGGCACGGTGGCTCACACCTGTAATACCAGCACTTTGGGAGGCTGAGGCGGGCTGATCATCTGAGACCAGCTTGACCAACATAGAGAAACCCTGTCTCTACTAAAAATACAAAATTAGCCGGGCACTGTGGCACATGCCTGTAATCCCAGCTACTCGGGAGTCTGAGGCAGAATTGCTTGAACCCGGGAGGCGGAGGTTGTGGTGAGCCTCGATCTCACCATTGCACTCCAGCCTGGGCAACAAGGGAGAAACTCCGTCTCAAAAAAAAAAAGGCCAGATGCAGTGGCTCACGCCTGTAATTCTAGCACTTTGGGAGGCCAAGGCAGGTGAATCACAGGTCAGGAGATCGAGACCATCCTGGCCAACATGTTGAAACCCTGTCTCTACTAAAAATGCAAAAATTAGCTGAGTGTGGTGGTGGATGCCTGTAATCCCAGCTACTTGGGAGGCTGAGGCAGAAGGATCCCTTGAACCCGGGAGGCGGAGGTTGCAGAGAGCTGAGATTGCACCACTGCACTCCAGCCTGGCAACAAAGTGAGACTCAAAAAACAAAATAAAAATAAAAATCCCAAGAGCTGCCTGTCCTGCCTCTGTGACCTGGGGTTCTCTCTCAGCGCAACCCAAGCCCAGACCCAGACACGTACCCGGTCAGAGTCCTGGGGGCCCCCATGAGATGTTCCATCAGGGTTAAAGTGGTCCCCACAGCTAAGAAAGAAAGGAAACAGGTGGTCAGGAAAGCAGGTCACAGGCCAGGTGTCCTACCGTCTCATCTATCTGTATTTGCTTCATCCATTTGTTCAACAAGCTGGCCTACTCTGTGCTGGGCTTTGGGCAGAGGGCACCAAAAGGAATCAGACATGGTACCTGTCCTCAATAAGCTTCAGGGGAGTCACAGATAAGTAAACAACTAGTTATATCACAGCAGGACAAATACCATGGCATGGGGACCCTTCCTTTCCTGTGTCCAGGAGTTCCCTTCCATCTCAGAGACAGTAAGGTGGTTACAAGCAGGACTTCAAGTTCAGATATATTTTTTTTGTTAGATGGAATTTTGCACAGTGGTGCAATCTTGACTCATCACAACCTCTGCCTCCTGAGTTCAAGCGATTCTACTGCCTCAGCCTCCTGAGTACCTGGGATTATAGCCATGTGCCACTGTGCCCAGCTAATTTTTTTTATTTTTAGTAGAGATGCGGTTTCACCATGTTCGCCAGGCTGGTCCTGACCTCTTGACATCAGGTGATCTGCCTGCCTCAGCCTCCTAAAGTGCTTGGATTACAGCCATGAGACACTGCACCCAGCCAAGGTCAGATCTTGACTCAAATCCCAACTCTACCTTTTACCTGCTCTGGACCTTTGGCAAGTCATTTAACCTCTTTGAGGCTCAGTTTCCACATTTGGAGGTTGTGCCTGTGTATATGTGCCTCAATGGGTATTCATGAAGGCCAGGTGTGAAAATGTGTAGCTGAGGATGCTACTGGAGAGACTTTAGACTACTCACCTGTTGCAGTTCTTTGTGAGGTCCCCGTACTGATGGACATGGAGTCCATGCAGCCCAGGCTCCAGTCCGTCAATAGTTCCCTCGATGAGGCAGTGCTCAGGGGTCAGCTGTAGGAAGCGCACCACCCCCTGCACAGTGCCAGGCCCCCCCAGGATGGCTACTGCTGCCCCCAGATTCTCTGCAAGGTATTAAAACACTTGGGCTGCCTTGCCACCTCACCCAGCACACATCTTCATAATTTTCATACCTTTCTCAAAGCCACTGCAACCCAGAGCCCCAGACTCCTATGGTTAGATTTGTACCAGCTCTGAGCCACCTCCCTCCCAGAAAGGCCAAGGCCAAAGCCATAGTGGTCACTCACGCAACTGGCCGCTGCCCATGCCCTTGAGTACTGCCTGCCGCCCCGTGCCTTCCAGGAGAGCCTGCACCTCCTGGCTGGGCAGAGTGGTGTGTACCAAGACCATCTGGTTCTCCAAGTGCACCTCCACATCCTGGACACCTGGCGGGAGAGAGAGGGAAGAGGACGACAGAGGCTGGCACCCACTGCTGGCAGCAGAGAACAGAGAAACAGACAGCGATTCTCCATCCCCATATCCACCAACCTTCCCATGGCCAGAGGCAAGCTACCTTGCAACTGTGTACCTTTAGTAAGCCTCTTCGCTCTGAGTCTGCTGCTTCTCATATAAATAAGGATAATACCCCTTGCCCTAAGGATTTCTGTGAGTTCTAATACATGCCAGGCATTATTTATAACTTTCAAAACATACATAATTTTTTTTTTGAGACAGAGTCTTGCTCTGTCACCCAGGCTGGAGTGCAGTGGCATGATCTCAGCTCACTGCAACCTCTGCCTTCCAGGTTCAAGCGATTCTCCTGCCTCAGCCTCCCGAGTAGCTGGGACTACAGGCACGTGCCACCATGCCCAGCTAATTTTTGTATTTTTAGTAGATACGGAGTTTCCATGTTGGCCAGGATGGTCTCAATCTCTTGACCTTGTGATCTGCCAGCCTCGGCCTCCCAAAGTGCTGGGATTACAGGTGTGAGCTACCATACCCGGCCAAAACATACATAATTCTTTTTAAAATGGTGTTTTTTAAGTGGGCTATCCCTAGCAGCATTATTCACAATAGCCATAAGGTCTAAATAACCCAAATGCCAATCAACTAATGAACAGATAAAATGTGGTATCCATACAATGAAATACTATTCAAGAATGAAATGCTGCCTGGCGCAGTGGCTCATGCCTGTAATCCCAGCACTTTAGAAGGCTGAGGTGGGTGGATCACGAGGTCAAGAGATCGAGACCATCCTGACCATGGTGAAACCCCATCACTACTAAAAATACAAAAATTAGCCGGGCGTGGTGGCATGCACCTGTGGTCCCAGCTACTCGGGAGGCTGAGGTGGAAGAATTGCTTGAACCCAGGAGGTGGAGGCTGCAGGGAGCTGAGATTGTGCCACTGTACTCCAGCCTGGAAATAGAGCAAGACTCCATCTGAAAAAAAAAAAAGGAATTAAATGCTGATACATGCTGCAACACGGATGGACCCTGAAACATTATGTTACGTGAAAGGCAGTCACAAAAGCCACATATATTATATAATGCCTGTACGTAAGATGTCTAAAATAGAGACATCTAGAACGGAGACAGAAAATACTCTTCCTGTAGGAGATAGCTTAAATTTTTTTTTTTTTTTTTTTTGAGGCAGAGTCTCACTCTGTTGCTCAGGCTGGAGTGCAATGGTGCAATCTTGGCTCACTGCAACCTCTACCTCCCGGGTTCAAGCAGTTCTCCTGCCTCAGCCTCCCAAGTAGCTGGGATTACAGTCATGCACCACCACACGCAGCTAATTTTTGTAGTTTTAGTAGAGATGGGGTTTCACCATGTTGGCCAGGCTGGTCTCAAACCCCTGGCCTCAGGTGATCCGCCTGCTTTGGCCTCCCAAAGTGTTAGGATTACAGATGTGAGCCACTGCACCCAGTCAAAAAAAAAAATTTTTTTTTTTTTTTGAGATGGTGTCTTGCTCTTGTTGCCCAGGCTGGAGTGTAGTGGCGCAATCTCTGCTCACTGCAACCTCCGCCTCCTGGGTTCAAGGGATTCCCCTGCCTCAGCCTACTGAGTAGCTGGGATTACAGGTGCCCACCACCACGTCTAGCTAATTTTTTTGTATCTATAGTAGAAATGGGGTTTCACCATGTTGGCCAGGCTGGTCTTGAACTCCTGACCTCAAGTTCCACCATCCTAGGCTTCCCAAAGAGCTGGGATTGTAAGTGTGACCCATCGTGCCCAGCCTCGGGATTTCTTTTGTAAAAAAAAAATTTGTAAAGCCAGGCGCAGTGGCTCAACGAGGTGAAACCCTGTCTCTACTAAAAATACAAAAATTAGCTGGGCATGGTGGTGTGCGCCTGTAGTCCCAGCTACTCGGGAGGCTGAGGCAGGAGAATTGCTTGAACCCAGAAGGCGGAGGTTGCAGTGAGCCGAGATCATGCCATTGCACTCCAGTCTGGGTAACAACAGCGAAACTCCGTCTCAAAAAAAAAAAAAAAAATTTGTAGATGTGGGGTCTCAATTTGTTTCCCAGGCTGGTCTCAAACTTCTGGCCTCAAGAGATCTTCCCGCCTGGGCCTCCCAAAGTGTTGGGATTAGAGGTGTGAACTACCATGCCTGGCTTAGGATTTTATTTTTTTTGGAAACAGAATCTTGCTCTATCCTCCAGGATGGAGCACAGTGGTGCAATCTTGGCTCACTGCAATCTCCGCCTCCTTGGTTCTCACGTCTCAGTCTCGCAAGTAGCTGGGACTATAGGCACATGCCACCATGCCCAGCTAATTTTTGTATTTTTAGTAGAGACAGGGTTTCATCATGTTGGCCAGGCTAGTCTGGAACTCCTGACCTCAAGTGATGCTCCTGCCTCAGCCTCCCAAAGAGATTCCAGGGATGAGCCATCATGCCCAGCTCCTGCCTAGGACTTACTTATCAAGTGATGAAAATGTAAACCTAACAGTGGAGAGATGGTTGCACAACTCTGAATGTCCTACAAACAGCTGAACTATATCCTTTAAATGGGTGATGTATTTATTTATTTATTTTTAAGACGGAGTCTTGCTCTGTCAGCCAGGCTGGAGTGCAATGGAGCAATCTCAGCTCACTGCAACCTCTGCCTCCTGGGTTCAAGCGATTCTTCTGCCTCAGCCTCCAAAGTAACAGGTACTAACTACAGGTGTGCGGCACCACACCCGGCTAATTTTTTGTATTTTTAGTAGAGACGGGGTTTCATCATGTTGCCCAGGCTGGTGTCAAACTCTTGAGCTCAGGTTATCTGCCCACCTCAGCCTCCCAAAGTGCTGGGATTACAGGGATGAGCCACAACACCTGGCCTAAATGGGTGATTTTTATAGTAAAAATCATGGATTATATCTTTTTTTTTTTTTTTGAAACAGAGTCTTGCTTTGTCACCTAGACTGGAGTGCAGTGGTGTGATCTCAGCTCGCTGCAGTCTCTGCCTCCTAGGTTCAAGCAATTCTTCCTCAGCCTCCCAAGTAGCTAGGACTACTGGCGTGTGCCACCATGCCCAGCTAGGATTACAGGGATCCACCACCACATCTAACTAGCTAATTTTTGTATTTTTAGTAGAGATGGGGTTTCACCATGTTGGCCAGCTGGTCTCAAACTCCTGACCTCAAGTGATCTGCCCGCCTCAGCCTTCCAAAGTTCTGTGATTACAGATGTGAGTCACTGTGCAAAACCTATCATTTATATCTTAATAAACCCGTTACACACATAAAAGGGAGGTACTATAGCCATCATCAGTAGAGTTGACATTTACTGGGCACAGACTGTGAGCAAGGCCTGTGTTTGACCTGTCTTAACATATTTGGTACTTTTACTAAGCCTGAGAGTTAGGTACAATTATCCCTATTTGACAGACGAGAAAACTGAGGCACAGAAAGATGAGGAAACTTGCTCAAAGTCGTGCAACTGGTCCTCTGCCCATGCAGCCTAGCTCCAGAGTCCAGCACTTAACCCAGAGATTCTGCTCACCCTAGGAAGCAGCCCCTAGGCTCCAGGCTGGGTTAGGACCACACCCCTTGTGGTCCTGTAGCAGCTCATGCTCCCCTTCCTGTAATTCACACTGCACTGACTACAAGCCTCTGTTTCACTCCTAGGCTGTCAGCTCTGTGAGGGCAAGAGCTCTGTGAGGTTCACAAGGGTCAAGTTCAAAACTCAGTTGTCAGATGGCCAGGTGTGGTGGCTCAAGCCGGTAAGCCCAGCACTTTGGGAGGTAGAGGCAGGTGAATCACATGAGGCCAGGAGTTTGATATCAGCCTTGCCAGCATGGCATAACCCCGTCTTTAGTAAAAATACAAAAAATTAGCCAGCATGGTGGCATACTCCTGTAATCCCAGCTACTTGGGTGGCTGACACATGAGAATCACTTGAACCTGGAAGGCGGAGGTTGCAGTAAGTGGAGATGTGCCACTGCACTTCAGCCTGGACAACAGAGCAGAGTGAGACCCTGTCTCAAAAAAAAAAGGCTGTGCACAATAGCTCATGCCTATAATCCCAGCACTTTGGGAGGCTGAGGTGGGCAGATCACAAGGTCAAGAGATGGAGACCAGCCTGGCCAACATGGTGAAACTCCATCTCTACTAAAAATACAAAAATTAGCTAGTTAGATGTGGTGGTGGATCCCTGTAATCCTAGCTACTTGGGAGGCTGAGGCAGAAGAATCGCTTGAACCTCGGAGGTGAAGGTTGCAGTGAGCCAAGATCGCACCATAGCATTCCATCCTGGATGACAGAGCAAGATTCCATCTCAAAAATAAAAATAAAATAAAATAAATCACACTGGCTTTTATGTGCAAACCTATTAGAGGGGACAACAGAAGCAATGGGGGACCCATCAAAGGATGAGGTTCGTACATGGCTGGGGAGAGGCTGGTGCCCTGGAGCAGTGTGGAGGCCTGATTATGTTTTAGACACACAGAAGATAAGATGTCCTGATGACAGGCCTCAGCATAGGGGAGTTCCCAGACCCTGGGGTCTCCAGAGAAGAGCTGATTCCCTCCTCCTGAACTGGGAAGCCCCTTGTCACTATGCACCTCCTGAATTCTTGACTGAGTCTGAGCCAAGAGGGAGGCAGGTTCCTTAGCTAAGCAGCCATTCAATTTGATCCTTGACTGGTAGACCTCGGAACATGGCCAGGCCCAGCCTTGGTTGGCTCAGAGCCCAGTGAGGGAGAGAACAGAAGGCCAAACAACACAGTCACCAGAAGTCTTTATCTGGTGCCTTAAAAACATTCTGAGGGCTGAAAACTGTCCTGGATCCAAGAAAAAGGCCAGCTGTCTGCTCTCCTGGCAGGCGAGTTTTACAGGAAGTGGAGGGCTCATGCACTACCCAAAACACATCGTCTAAGCAAACCCAGCTTCAACATTATCCCCTCCAGCCTCCCTCCAACCAGATCACCACCTGTAAGCCCTTCCTCTCAAAATCCCCTAGGATTTATTGGGCTATTACTACATGTCAAAGACTTTTCTAAGTGCTTTTCTTGTATTGGTTACTCTTCAGGAAAATCCTCCAGAGTAGCTTCTATTATCATCCCCCATTGAACACTGAAGAAACAGAGACACAAAAAGTTACATGCATGAAGTCTTAGTGCCATTAAGTGTCAAAGAGGGGGTCTGAACTCTAGAGCTCATGCCCCTAACCACTATAACCACTATACAGAGTCCACCACTACCAGCTTCAGAAGCCATCTCATCTCATTCTCTCTCAGAATTGCTCTTTCCACGAAGTGTTCTGTGAACACCGTCCAGGCAGTGCTTGCATGCTCATTTCCACCTGAGTGCAAGGGATGTGCCTGATACCCCTGTGAACTCTTCTCCCTAAAAAGCCCTAGTATCTGGTCCATACCTGCCGAATGACTGGGTACATTTTTTTTTTTTTTTTGAGACAGGTTCTCACTCTGTCACCCAGTCTGGAGTGCAGTGGCACAATCGCAACTCACTGCAGCCTTGACCTCCTGGGCTCAAGTGATCCTCCTCCCTCAGCCTCCCCAGTAGCTGGGACTACAGGAGCATGCCACCATGCCCAACTAATTTGTGTGTATTTTGTAGAGAAAGGTTTTTGCCATGTTGCTCAGGCTGGTCTCAAACTCCTGGACTTGAGCAGTCCACCCAGCTCAGCGTCCCGAAGTGCTGGGGTTACAGGTGTGAGCCACTGAGCCAGGCCGGGATGAACACTTAACAGAATCAAAGGAAGCCAGTTCCCAGAGCCATACTGGTGGCTCTACCTTTCCAGATATTTCTAATTATGCCAGGTCACCTCCAGAGCAGCTGACCTTTTAAGAACCAGAAGCCACCCAGGATGGCAAAGGGCCAGCACTACTGTTCACTTTGTCAACACTATGGTGTTGCCCAAGCAGGAACTGCCTGTTTTCCAAGGAACTCCCTCAGTCTAACTCCTCAGTCTCCGGGGGCACAGGAGGTTCAGGACTGCCAGACAAGCAGTTAGAGCCTGTCACAGAGCAAGCTGGAGAGCTGTACTCTAGGCTCTGCCTCCAGGTCTGTGTGTGACTCAGAACATTCCCTCCACTCTCGGGGGTTCGGTTTCTGCATCTGTAAAATGGGAGTAGGGTTCAACTAATAGATTCACCTGGTCCCTCCCAGAGGCCTCTTGACTGTCCGCAGAAAATTTTACCCTGTTCTTACCTGCCACCCCTTGCAGGGACTTCCGAACCGCATCCACACAGCTCTGACAAGTCATCTGCACCGCGAACTCCAACTGCAAGGGAGGCATGGACCAACGGATGATCACTGGTGAAGCGCCTTGGTATGACCTTGTTTCACCACCTACCCTATGACCACCCCCTGGGCCTGGGAACAAACCTCACATAACCCTTCTTCAAGCACCTTCTTCATGATCACTCATGAGCATTCCAGGACCATGGTGTCACCTCCCCAACACTCACGCAGGCCCTCTGCTACCCTCTCACCCTAGTTTCACCCCGTGGCCCCAGGCCCCAACCCAGGTGCCCACTCCATCCCCTCTTCCCAAGGTAACAATCACCCCAAGGGCCAAGGCTCTCTGCCTGGCGAGGCTCTACAGGAAGCCTCGACCCTCACCGTGCAGAGGGTCCCCTGGGTCCCCGAGTCCGAAGCCATTCTGGACCCAGTCACCAGCTCGAGACGCACAGCGGCTCCGGCGCAGGAGTGCCAACCAACGCTCTGTCGCGGGGAAGGAGCCCCGAAAGCCACTCCTTAGCTCCGCCTCCTAATGCTTGCGCGCGCGCGAGGCCCTGCCCCTGTCTGTCAAAGGGTAGCGGCCGCGCAGGCGCACTCGGGCTGTCGGGTCCCTGGTTGCCTTAGTAACCACTCGGCTTTCTGTTCACCTACGGCTGCTGCCGCCGGCGCTGAGATGGAGCCCGCAAAGCCCGAGGAGCTCCAGCGGTTTTACCACCGATTGCTGCGTCCGTTGTCTCTCTTCCCCACTAAGGCGACGTCCCCAGAGCCTCAGAAGCGCCCCCGACAGGAGGGCCGGATTCTGCAGTCCTTCCCTCTCGCGAAACTGACGGTGGCGTCGCTATGCAGCCAGGTGGCCAAGCTGCTGGCCAGCAGCGGGATGTCAGCTCCTGTGCCTCCTGAAACCCGACTACGTCTCATCAGGGTCATCCTGGATGAGCTGAAGTGCAGCTGGCGGGAGCCGCCCGCCGAACTTAATCTGAGCCACAAGAACAACCTGAAGCTCCGGAAGCGTCTCGAGGCCTACGTGCTGCTGAGCAGCGAGCAGCTCTTCCTGCGCTACCTGCACCTGCTGGTGACCATGTCGACCTCCAGAGGGGTCTTCACTGAATCGGCCACCCTTACCCGGTTGGCCGCCAGCCTCGCCAGGGACTGCACACTCTTCCTCACTAGTCCCAACGTCTACCGTGGCCTGCTCGCCGACTTCCAGGCCCTGCTGAAGGCAGAGCAGGCCTCTGGAGGTGTGGACAAGCTGCGCCCCGTCTGCCCCGCTGGAACGTTCAAGCTTTGTCCTATCCCCTGGCCTCACAGCACTGGCTTCGCCCAAGTACAATGCTCTAACCTCAACCTGAATTACCTCATCCAACTCAGTCGTCCACCAGAGTTTCTCAATGAGCCAGGAAGGATGGATCCAGTGAAGGAATTGAAGTCCATCCCTCAGCTGAAGAGGAAAAAGCCTCTCCACTGGCTGCCCTCCTTAGGAAAGAAGAGAGAAATCGACATCAGTTCCTCACCGATGGTGTCGCTGCCCAGCTATCCTGTGGCTCCTACCAGCAGGGCTTCCCCCTCGACTTTCTATTCCGAGCTCCGGAGAAGCCAATCCATGCCCTCCCTGCGTGAGGGCTGGAGACTGGCAGATGAGTTGGGCCTTCCTCCACTCCCATCTTGCCCCTTAACCCCACTGGTCTTGGCTACAGAGAGCAAACCAGAGCTGACTGGGTACATCGTGGCTGAGGATCTGAAGCAGTTGTTAAAGAACATGAAATTGGAGAGGACTCGCTACCCGCCACTGGACTCAGGCCTGCCTCCTCTCCTGGGGGTTGTGACCCGTCCCCCAGCTGCAGGGCATCACCTGGAGGAGCTGGAGAAGATACTGAGGAACCTCCAGGAGGAAGAGACCTCTGGGCAGTGGGACCCCCAGCCACCCAATTCCTTTCCACTTCACCCACAGCCAGTGACCATTACTTTGAAGCTTAGAAAGGAGGTCGTGGTCCAGGCGGCTGCCGTACAGGTGTCTGTTAGAAACTTTTTAGACTCTTTCCACGTTGAGGGGGCTGGAGCCCTATATAACCATCTGGTTGGTGAACTGGATCCTAAAGACATTGAAAAAATGGATATTGATAACTTCGTTGGCAGTATCAGGGAGGTCTATAAGGAGTTGATGAGCCGGGTCTCTGCTGACCACTTACATTTTGATCAAGGGCCCCTAGTTGAGCCTGCAGCAGATAAAGACTGGTCGACCTTCCTGTCCTCAGCCTTTCTGCGTCAAGAAAATCAGTCTCGAATCATCAACCCTGAGCTGGTTGGACATTACTCCCAAGGAGAAAACACTTTACAGTCTGATGCTGGGAAGGTGTCCCCCTTCCCATCACCCCAAGCTACCAAAAACAAGCCCTCGATGAATGGGTGGAAAACCACCTTGTCCGTGGATGACTACTTCAAGTACCTTACCAACCACGAAACAGATTTCCTTCATGTCATTTTTCAAATGTATGAAGAAGAGGTTCCTGGGGAGACTGTGGCCCCTGTCAGTGAGTCCCTAGAGATTCAGCACCCTCACCCATTGCTAGAAGATGAAGAACCAGACTTTGTGCCAGGAGAGTGGGATTGGAACACTGTGCTAAAGCACAGGCTAGGAGCTGGGAAAACCCCCCACCTGGAAGAATCACACAAAATCCTGAGCCTACAGAAGCGTCTGCAACAACTGTGGTATGTGCTTGAGGTCCCCGACAAAGACCAAGTGGACATGGCCATTAAGTACAGCTCCAAAGCCCGTCTGAGACAGCTGCCTTCATTGGTGAATGCCTGGGAGCAGGCCCTGAAGCCCATTCAGCTGCGGGAGGCATTGCTAGCGAGACTAGAGTGGTTTGAGGGACGAGCTTCCAACCCCAACCGCTTCTTCAAAAAAACCAACTTGAGCTCCAGTCACTTCGTGGAGGAGAATCAGATCCGAAGGCATCTCCACAGGAAGCTCAACTTAATGGAGTCTTCTTTGGCTTCCCTCCTGGAGGAGATTGAGTCAATCTTTGGTGAGCCAGTGATCTTCAAGGGGCGGCGCTACCTGGACAAGATGAAGAGCGACAAAGTGGAGATGCTCTATTGGCTGCAGCAGCAGCGGCGGGTTCGCCATTTGGTCTGGGCCCTGAAGGCCCCCCGACCAGTCAGCCCTGTTCAAGAGCTCAGCAGCCAGCCTTTGGTAGCTCCTAGAAATACCCGTATTACCCCTTGACCCAGTGCCCTCAAACGCCTCCCTTACCCCCAAATGGCCAGCAGCTCATCTAGACCTCTTTACTGCTTTGGAAGAAGAAATATTTGTCTATATCTAGGAGTGCAGGGTTCAGGAACATTATGCTTCCAACTATGAAGGGACTGGGACTAAAACTATTGTTGTCACAATGAAATTCTCATAAAAGAATCCCCAAGCCTAGTAGTCCCATTATGTCAAGCACTGCACAATACAACCCAAACCTCTTATATCACTGAGGGCTGGGCGTGGTGGCTCACACTTGGAATCCAAGCACTTTGGAGGCCAAGGCGGGCGAATCACCTGAGGTCGGGAGTTCAAGACTATCCTGACCAACATGGTGAAACCCTGTCTTTAAAATAAAATAAAATAAAAACTGAGACCTTGGAGTTCATTATAGTGGGAAAGGTCAGACAGGCAAAGCTGATCTTCAGAACAACTCATTTTAGCATTTCTACCAGGCTACGTTAAATTGTCACCTCTTTTAGTTCTCACACACTATTAGGAAGCTAAAATTAATTAAAATGTTACCAGTTACATGTATGTGGTACAAAGTATACCAGGATGTGTGCTGAAAAGTAAATCTTCCCATACCTACCTCCAGTATCTCAGTTTCCTGTTGTGGGGATAAGTGTTACAATATTTTTTTGTTGTTGTTTAAAAGATGGGGTTTCACCATGATGGCCAGGCTGGTCTTGAACTCCTGACCTCAGGTGATCCACCCACCTTGGCCTCCCAAAGTGCTAGGATTACAGGCGTGAGCCACTGCGCCTAGCAACCCCCCCACCGCCTTTTTTTTTTTTTTTTTTGAGATGGAGTCTCACACTGTCACCTGGGCTGGAGTGCGGTGGTACAGTGGTGCGATCTCGGCTCATCGCAACCTCTGCCTCCCAGCTTCAAGCAATTCTCCTGCCTCAGCCTCCTGAGTAGCTGGGATAGGTGCTTGCCACCACATCTGGCTAATTTTCTGTATTTTTAGTAGAGACAGGGTTTCACTATGTTTGCCAGGCTGGTCTCGAATGCCTGATCTTGTGATCCACCCACCTCAGCCTCCCAAAGTGCTGGGATTACAGGCGTGAGCCACCACAACCGGCCTACAATTTTTTAATTTTATTTTTATTTCTTGAGACAGAGTCTCACTCTGTCGCTCAGGCTGGAGTGCAGTGGCATGATCTCAGTTCACTGCAACCTCTGTGCCTCAGGTTCAAACGATTCTCCTGCCTCAGCCTTCTGAGTAGCTGGAATTACAGGTGCACGCCACCATGCTCAGGTAAATTTTGTATCTTTAGTAGAGACAGGGTTTCACCATGTTGGCCAGGCTGGTCTCAAACTCCTGAGCTCTATCAATCAGCCTCAGCCTTCGAAAGTGCTGGGATTTCGGGTGTAAGCCACAGCACCTGGCCTTTTTTTTTTTTGAGATGGAGTCTCGCTGTTTTTACCCAGACTGGAATGCAATGGCACTATCTCAGCTCACCGCAAGCTCTGCCTCCTGGGTTCAAGCAATTCTCCTGCCTCAGCCTCCCGAATAGCTGGGACTACAGGCACACACCACCATGCCCAGCTAATTTTTGTATTTTTAGTAGAGATGGGGTTTCACCTTGTTGAGCAGGATGGTCTCGATCTCTTGACCTCATGATCCACCCGCCTCGGCCTCCCAAAGTGCTGGGATTATAAGCACGAGCCACGGCGCCCAGCCCCGCCTTTTTTTTTTTTTTTTTTTTTTTTTAATTTTAGAGATGGGGTCTTGTTCTGTTGCCCAAGCTGGAGTGCAGTGGCCTGATCATGGATCACTTTTAGCCTTGAACTCTTACTTAGGCTCAAGCTATTCTCCTGCCTCAGCCTCCAAAGTAGCTGGGACTACAGCTGCTCACCACCACACCTGGCTAATTTTTTAAGTTTCTTTAAAAATATATGTTTTTTAGGGTGGGGTGTGGTGGCTCACGCCTGTAATCCAAGCACTTTGGAGGCCAAGGTGGGCAGATCACTTGAGGTCAGTTCAAGACCAGCCTGACCAACATGGTGAAACCCCGTCATTAAAAAAATAAAATAAAGCCGGGCTCGGTGGCTCACACCTGTAATTCCAGCACTTTGGCAGCCTGAGGTGAGCGGATCACCTGAGATTGGGAATTCAAGACCAGCCTGCCCACGTGGAGAAACCCTGTCTTTCTTTAAAAATAAATAAATAAGTAATATATATATGTTTTTTTGAGATAGGGTCTTTTTTTTTTTTTTTTGAGACGGAGTTTCGCTGTTGTTACCCAGGTTGGAGTGCAATGGCTCGATCTCAGCTCACCGCAACCTCCGCCTCCTGGGTTCAAGCAATTCTTCTGCCTCAGCCTCCCGAGTAGCTGGGACTACAGGCATGCGCCACCATGCCCAGCTAATTTTTGTATTTTTAGTAGAGATGGGGTTTCACCATGTTCACCAGGATGGTCTTGATCTCTTGACCTCGTGATCCACCCACCTCGGCCTCCCAAAGTGCTGGGATTATAAGCGTGAGCCACCGCGCCCGGCCTAAGACAGGGTCTTGCTCTGTTGTCCAGGCTGGAGTGCGACCTTGGGTGGGGGATTTCATTTCCTTTTCATTCATTCATCTATCATATATTTGATGTACATTGTCTATGGGTGTGGCACCGAAGAAGCAGCAATTAGGAAAGCTGAGAAATCTCTGCCCTCAAGGAGCAGATTCAGACAGAGCCAATAAACACATACAGTGGAAATAATGGGGGAAAGAGACATGAGACCTGTGGATCACCCTGACCTGCAGCCTCCGAGACATGCCTTTCCTCCCATGAGAGTCTCAGCTGAGTATAGATTCTACCTGAGCATAACCGAGCCCTGAAATCTGGACTTTGCGTTTCTCATCTCATGACAGTTTTATCCTATACTTACAAGACATCATGATGCTCACTTTACATATCAGAAATGCTCAGAGAAGCAGAGCACTTGGCTCAAAATCTTTTTTTTCTTATTTTATTTTTTTTTCTCTCTCTTTTTTTTTTTCTTTTTTTCTTTATTGGTCAAAATCTTTTAGAGACCAGGTCTCTCTCTGTCATCTAGGCTGGAATGCAGTGATACAATCATAGCTCTCTGCAGACTGGAATTCTTGAGCTCAGGTCATTCTCCCACTTTGGCTTCCCAAAGTGCTGGGATTACAGGTGTGAGCCGCTGCATTTGGCCTGCTCAGGTCTTACGGCTAATAAGTGAAACCAATTAGGAGTCTACAGGACAGAAGACTTTAATAGTGGGGGCAGAGGCGGGCACTGGGCTCTATCAATAGGCATTGGTCAAAGGGCCATAACAGAAGGTGAGATGAAACCATGTTGAAAAGGATCTCCTGGCCGGGCATGGTGGCTCATGCCTGTAATCCCAACACTTTGGAAGGCTGAGGCAGGTGGATCACCAGAAGTCAGGAGATCGAGACCAGCCTGGGCAACATGAAGAAATTTCATCTCTACTAAAAATATAAAAATTAGCTGGGCATGGTGGCGCACATCTGTAATCCTAGTTACTCAGAAGGTTGAGGCAGGAGAACTGCTTGAACCTGGGAGACAAAGGTTGCAGGGAGCCAAGATTGTGCCACTGCATGTCAGCCTGGGTGACAGAGCAAGACTTCGTCTCAAAAAAAAAATGATCTCTGGTGCCTTGTTCTCCCTTCTTGCCATTATAGCCGGAAGACACAGGATTTAAAGTCACCCAATCTCTATCATTTATTTATTTCTTTATTGAGATGGGAGTTTCAGTCTTGTTGCCCAGGCTGGAGTGCAAAGGCGTGATCTTGGCTCACTGCAACCTCTACCTCCCAGGTTCAAGTGATTCTCTTGCTTCAGCCTTCCGAGTAGCTGGGATTACAGGCCACCACAACTAGCTAATTTTTGTATTTTTAGTAGAGACAGGGTTTCGCCATGTTGGCCAGGGTGGTCTCGATCTCTTGACCTCGTGATCTGCCCACCTCAACCTCCCAAAGTGCTGAGATTACAGGTGTGAACCACTGTGCCCAGCCATTGTTGTTATCAATGTCATTGTTGAGACTCCATCTCCAAATGGTAATAATCATAACCACGTCCACTAATATTTCAAAGGGTTTTCTCTATGCCAGGCCCTGGGCTGAGGGTTTTTCAGCCATTAACTCCTTTATTCTTCACAGCAAGCTACAGAGGGACTAATGTTAGCCTCTGTTTTGTAGATGAGGAGATGAGGCCCCAAAGGCCAAGAGCCTCCCTGGCTCAAGGGGAGATGGCATGGGGCAGGGGAAAGACATAGGCCTTTGGGGTAGACTTGCTATAGACCTAAGACATTGCTTAATCTCTCAGAGTCACAGAGGCCACCAGAAATTAGGCTCTGGTGACAAAGCTAGTGAGCTCAAGCCAAAGGTTAGGGTCGTTCAGGTGTTCTTCGGAGAGCTGCCTATAGCAAGACACCTGCTGAGGACCAAGGTTTGGCCCTAGGGAAGGAAACCTGCTGGGTGGAGTTTGGCATCAGCCTAGGAAGTGGGGCAGGGAGGAGCATGGCTGGAGGGGTCCCAGGAAGTGGTGAGGAGGCTGAATTGAGACATTCTTGAATGTACAAGGAAATTCAGCCCCCAAGGCTCTGGGCCAGAACCTGGGCTAGTGGAGGCATGCTCTGTGCTAACTCCTAGCACATGGGGGCCTCTGACTACATCACCCATGAGTCTGTATCTCCTGCCCTGGGAGTGTCCCTGTGCCACCTCCACCCATCCCACATCACCTTCGAATGCCAGTGACATGGCCTGCAATTAGTACCTGCCACAGGACACTGGGTTTTCTTGGACAAACTGAGATTTCTTTTTTAAAATCCTATTCCTGTTTGTTTCAGAGACAGTTTCACTCTGTCAGCCAGGCTGGATTGCAATGGTGCAGTCTCGGCTCATTGCAACCTCCACTTCCCGGGTTCAAGTGATTCTTGGGCCTCAGCCTCCCAAGCAGCTGGGATTACAGGCATGTGCCACCACACCCGGCTAATTTTTGTATTTTTAGTAGAGACGGGGTTTCACCTTGTTGACCAGGATGATCTCGATCTGTTGACCTCGTGATCCACCCGCCTCGGCCTCCCAAAGTGCTGGGATTATAGGCGTGAGCCACTGCGCCCGGCCTAATTTTTGTATTTTTAGTAGAGATGGGGTTTCACTATGTTTGCCAGGCTGGTCTTGAACTCCTGACCTCAGGTGATCCACTCGCCTCAACCTCCCAAAGTGCTGGGATTACAGGCATGAGCCACTGTGCCCGGCCTGTTTATGTTAAAGGTCCCTACTTATGCTGGAGGTCCCTCCAGCTATGTGCAGAGGAGCTTATTGGAGGCAGGAGTGGATTCAGGCAAGCAATTGTGGCGATTTGGCCATGAACAGCAGCCACAGGAATGGGGAGAAATGGACGGATTGGGGAGATATTTCGGTGAGGGATGGACTCCAGGGCACTTGGAGATGTGCTACACGTGCAGGATAAAGGCAAGGAAAGAATCAATGACACTTCCAGTTCTCTGGATTGCAGAGCTGGGGGAATCGTGATGCCATATGCTGGGATGGAAGATTCCTGAGGACGAGTGGGGATGAAAACAATACCCAGGTTAATTTTGACATCCAGGCGTAGATGCTGTGTAGGTGGCGTGAAGCGAAGGACCCAGATCTCTCCATTTTAACTTTTAGCGGCACGTAGGGGATGTAAATTAAGGCTGATTTTCATCCAGTGATGCCAAATTCCTCTCTGGCCCTGCCTCCTAGACTCGGTGGTTGCACTTTGGAGTGCAGTGGCTGCGTAGGAGGTGAGAACCCTGCAACTTCTTCCAGGGCTCCTGACGCTCGGGAATGCACAGGACCGAACCTCAACAGTGCCACTGTGTGTCGATAAGGAGTCATGACCGCAGTGAACCCCTGGTCTCAAGTTGCTCTGCCAGCACCCTCAGAAACCAGCCCCCCTCACTCTTCCGCGCTTTCGGAAAAAAATCATTGTGGATTCTGGAACGCTTAGAGGTGGGAGGAAGGAGTGACCTCAAAAGAAAGACGTAGGCTGGGCGCGGTGGCATAATCCCAGCACTTTGGGAAGCTGAGGCGGGTGGATCATTTGAGGTCAGGAGTTCGAGACCAGCTTGGCCAACATAGTGAAACGTCGTCTCTACTAAGAATACGAAAATGAGTCAGGTGTGGTGATGTGTACCTGTAATCCTAGATACTAGGGAGTCTGAGGCAGGAAGATCACTTGAACTCGAGAGATGGAGGTTACAACAAGCCAAAATTGTGACACCGCGCTCCAGCCTGGGAGAGAGAACAAGACTCCATCTCAAAAAAAAAAGAAAAAGAAAAAGGCCGGGTGTGGTGAGTCACGCCTGTAATCCCAGTGCTTTTGGAGGCTGAGGAAGGCAACGATCACAAGGTCAAGAGATCGAGACCACCCTGGCCAACATGGTGAAGCCCCATCTCTACTAAAAATGCAAAAATTAGCTGAGTGTGGTGGCATATACCTGTAGTCCCAGCTACTCGGGAGACTGAGGCAGGAGAATCACTTGAACCGGGAGGTAGAGGTTGCAGTGAGCCGAGATCACGCCACTGCATTCCAGCCAGGTGACAGAGTGAGACTCTGTTTCAAAAAAAAAGAAAGAAAGAAAGAAAGAAAAGAAAAATCTGCATTTTCGTGTGTGAAGACTTGACCGGGATCATGGTCAAAGACACCTGAGCTCATCATTGTGAAGTGAGACCGCTTTCTTTTTTTTTTTTTTTTTGAGGCAGAGATTCGCTCTTGCCACCACGCCCGGCTAAATTTTGTATTTTTTTTCTTAAGAGATGGGGTTTCACCACATTGGTCAGGCTGGTCTCGAACTCCTGACCTCAGGTGATCTACCTACCTTGGCCTCCCAAAGTGCTGTGATTACAGGCGTGAGCCACCACGCCTGGCCAAAGTTTTGTATTTTTAATAGAGAAGGGGTTTCACTATGTTGATCAGGCTGATCTCGAACTCCTGACCTCAGGTGATCCCTCACTCCTTGGCCTCCCAAAGTGCTGGGATTATGGTGTGAGCCACCACAACCAGTCTGCTGCAGACTTTTCAGTTCCTAAGCTTCCCTAGCATATTCTAAGCTCTTGATGTAGCCCTACTGAAGCAGATGCGCAGACTATGCATTGTCTACTACTGGGTGGTGACTGGGTGACTAATTTATTCAGTTCATTAGGGTGCTTGGAGGAACAGGGCTGTCTGTCCTCTGGCTTTCAATGGCCTGCTTCCATGCATGCAGGGGTCTGTAGAGGCTACTTTGAGAAGAAGAGTCTTTATGGGTCTTAGAACTGGATTTATGTTCTAAGGACATGGTGGCTTAAGGGATCTGTGGGGATTGCTCCCGTGTGAGGCCCCTAGGAAATGGGCCTCACCATACGGTGAGCTTGAGCCCGGACACAGATCCCCAGTTGGGGGAAGTCGAGCTGAGGGAAAGCAGGAACTGAGAGAGGGACTATGTTATTCTTAATAATTAACAGACATTAGTTTATGGATATGACAACCTAGGAGGCATTGTGTCCACTTTTGGCTCCTTATGGTTTATTGCTGGATTGTGTTCATTTTGGACCCTTGTTACCTTCATTGTAAAATATTAACTTAAGTATTTACACTTAGTAACTTACCCATAACTTACTGGGTGTAACCGTAATTTACTTACCGTAATTTACTGGGTGTAACTACTTACTGGGCTTAATTTAGTGGGCGTAACTTGCTTACTGTAACTTAAGTATGTTGATCTGGCATAAACAACATTAACTTCAGAAAAGTATATAATGGAACATATTGCAAAAATAAAATTGCTGCTTGGACATAGCCTAAGCAAGCCCTCCAGACTCCGCTTTTCTCTTTTCTTTCACTTCCGCGCACTCTCTCCCTCAGGTTGAACGAGACATCTACGTTGGCGATCTCGGGGACTCCTGCAGGTCGGTAGCCCCCCGGCAGACGTGCCGGACCCCAACAGTGGCTCATGCCTGTAATCCCAGTATTTTGTGAGGCTGAGGCAGGCAGATCACGAGGTCAGGAGTTTGAAACCAGCCTGGCCAACATGGTGAAACCCCGTTTCTACTAAAAACTACAAAAATTAGCTGGACGTGTTGGTGCATGCCTGTAATCCAAGCTACTCAGGAAGCCGAGGCAGGAGAATTGCGTGAACCTGGGAGGTGGAGATTGCAGTGAGCCAAGATCACACCACTGCACTTCAGCATGGGCGACAGAGTGAGACTGTATCTTAAAAAACAACAACAGGCCGGGCGTGGTGACTCACACCTATAATCCCAGCACTTTGAGAGGCCAAGGTGGGTGGGTCACGAGGTCAAGAGATCGAGACCATCCTGGTCAACGAGGTGAAACCCCGTCTCTACTAAAAATACAAAAATTAGCTGGGCATGGTGGCATGCACCTGTAGTCCAGGAAGCTGAGGCAGGAGAATTGCTTGAACCCAGGAGGCGGAGGTTGCAGTAAGCTGAGATCGCGCCATTGCACTCCAGCCTGGGTAACAAGAGCGAAACTCTGTCTCAAAACAACAACAACAACAAAACAAAGAACTGGATTTATTATCTAAATTAGCCAGGTGCGGTGGCTCACACCTATAATCCCAGCACTTTGGGAGGCTGGCGTGGGAGGATCACTTGAAGTCAGGAGTTCAAGACCTGACTAGCCAACATTGGAAAATCCTGTCTCTACTAAATATAGAAAACATAGCCCGGTGTGGTAGCATATGCCTGTAATCCCAGCTACTCAGGAGGCTGAGGCAGGCAAATCACTTGAACCTGGGAGGCAGAGGCTACAGTGAGCTGAGATGGTACCACTGCACTCCAGCAAGGGTGACAGAATGAGACCCTGTCTAAAAAAAAAAAAAAACCTGGATTCAAACTCTGCATCCAGCATTTACCAATTTCTGGGCAAATGACTAAATCTCCTTTTGCTTTTGTTTCCTCACACGCATCACAACTATCTCAGAGGGCTGTGTGGGGTTATATGAGCTGATAATGCACAAGCCAAGGACTCCGAGTGCCTCACAGGTAGTGAGTGCACATAAAACGTTAGCCATTATTATTGCTGCTGTTAATATTTGTGTGTGTTAGGTACTCTTCTGGGGAATGCCTGCGGCAGACAGGCACTAAGATGGCCCCCGTGATCCCCACCTCCTGATATTTACACCCTGGTTTAATCCCCTCTCCTTAAGTGTGAGTGGGACTGTGACTTGCATCTAACCAACAGGATAGAGCAGAGGTGATTGATCTACGTGATGACATGGATGTGATTATGTTATGTAAGATTGTGGTGACCTGTGTTTCCCTTCCTGGCTTTGAGGAAGCAAGTGGCCATGCATGTGTCAAGGAACTGAGGCAGCCTTGCTTGCAAGTGGCTGAGGACCACAGTCTGGTAGCCACAGAGGCTGAATGCTATTTGAGTTCTTTTCCCAGCTGAGTCTCAGAGGAGACGGCAGCCCTAGCCAGCTCGGAGTGCTGCCCTGCAGAGGACCCAGGTAAGCGGTGCCAGCTCCTGACCCACTGAAATGGATGTAAGAAACATGGCTTTTTTTTTTTTTTTTTTTTTTAAGACGGGGTTTCACCATGTTGGCCAGGCTGGTCTAGAACTCCTGACCTGGTGATTCACCTGCCTCAGCCTCCCAAAGTGCTAAGATTACAGGCGTGAGCCACCATGCCCGGCCGCCTTTTTTTTTTTTTTTGAGACGGAGTCTTGCTCTGTCTCCCAGGCCGAAGTGCAGTGGCACAATCTCGGCTCACTGCAACCTCCGCCTCCCGAGTTCAAGCGATTCTCCTGCTTCAGGCTCCCGAGTAGCTGGAATTACAGGCGCCTACCACTGCACCCAGTTAATTTTTGTATTATCTTTTTTTTTTTTTTTTAGTAGAAATGGGGTTTCACCAAAAAACATGCTTTTTTTTTTCTTTCTTTTTGAGGTAAGGTCTGGCTCTATCAGCCAACGTGGAGTACGGTGGTTTGATCTCAATCACAGCTCACTGCAAGCTCTGCCTCCTGGGCTTGAGCCATCCTCCCACCTTGACCTCTGGGTAGCTGGGACCGCAGGCGTATACGACCACGCCTGGCTAATTTTTGTATTTTTTGTAGAGATGGGGTTTCACTATGTTGCCCAGGCTAGTCTTGAACTCATGAGCTCAAGCAATCCACCTATCTCAGCCTCCCAAAGTGCTGAGATTACAGGCATGAGCCACCGCGCCGGGCCATGCATTGTTTTAAACCACTAATTTTGTGGGTAATGGGATGGTTGGTTTGAGTTTTTCTTATCTCTTTTTCTTTTCTTTCTTTTTTTTTTTTTTTTTTTGTTAATGGGATTTCCAGGGCTGGGCACAGTGGCTCATGCCTGTAATCCCAGCACTTTGGGAGGCCGAGGCGGGTGGATCACGAGGTCAAGAGATCGAGACCATCCTGGTCAACATGGTGAAACCCCGTCTCTACTAAAAATACAAAAAATTAGCTGGGCATGGTGGTGCGTGCCTGTAATTCCAGCTACTCAGGAGGCTTAGGCAGAATTGCCTGAACCCAGGAGGCAGAGGTTGCGGTGAGCTGAGATCGTGCCATTGGACTCCAGCCTGGGTAACAAGAGTGAGACTCCTTCTCAAAAAAAAAAAAACGAACAAAAAAAAAAAAAAAAGAAAAACAGGATTTCCTTCTGTCTTCCAGGCTGCAGCACAGTGGTACAATCATGGCTCACTGTAGCCTCCAGCGATCTGCAGCTCAAGTGATCTGCCTGCCTCAGCCTCCAGAGTAGCTGTGACTACACGTGCATGCTGTCATGCCTCGCTAATTTTTGTATTTTTTGTAGAGAGAGGATTTTGCCATGTTGCCTAGGGTGATCTCAAACTCCTGGGCTCAAGCGGTGCTCCCACCTTGGTCTCCCAAAGTGCTGGGATTACAGGGGCAAGTCACTGGCTGGCTTGCAGTAGTGTTTTACGCAGGAGTAATTAATATGCTACCTCTCACCGCCTTAAGCTCTTGGCCCCTTCAAGCCTGCTCTCTTTCTTCTGAGTCATCAATATCTCTGTTCCAATTCCCAGCAATCACCAACCCATATCTTGTGTGTGCTTTAGTGTCTCCATCTTTTTATTTATTTATTGAGATGGAGTTTTGCTCTTGTTACCCAGGCTGGAGTGCAGTGGCGCGATCTTGGCTCACTGCAACCTCCGCCTCCTGGGTTCAAGCAATTCTCCTGCCTCAGCCTCCCGAGTAACGGGAACTACAGGTGCACACCACCATGCCCAGTTAATTTTTGTATTTTTAGTAGAGACGGGGTTTCACCTCGTTGACCAGGATGGTCTCGATCTCTTGACCACGTGATCCACCAGCCTCGGCCTTTTTTTTTTTTTTTTTTTTTTTTGAGATGAAGTTTTGCTCTTGTTGCCCAGGCTGGAGTGCAATGGCAGTATCTAGGCTCACTGCAACCTCCGCCTCCAGGGTTCAAGCAATTCTTCTGCCTCAGCTTCCCAAGTACCTGGGATTACAGGCGTTTCCCACCATGCCTGGCTAACTTTTTGTATTTTTAGTAGAGATGGGGTTTCATTCACCCTGTTGACAAGGCTGATCTCAAACTCCTAATCTCAAGTGATCAACCCTCCTCAGCCTCCCAAAATGCTGAAATTAATGGCTTGAGCCACCATGCCCAGCCGTGTCTCTATCTTATTTTATTTTCTGAGATGGAGTCTTGCTCTGTTGCCCAGGCTGGAATGCAGTGGTGCGATCTCAGCTCACTGCAACCTCTGCCTCCCAGGTTCAAGCAATTCTGCCTCAGCCTCTGGAGTAGGTGGGATTACAGGCACCCAGCACCACGCCCAGTGAAACGAGGTTTCACCGTGTTGGCCAGGCTAGTGTATCTCCATCTTAAAAGCACTCTTCAGATGCCCCATGCCCCTCCGGCTCTCTACTCTTGTTTCTCTACTCTCCCTCCTGGCGAAACTTCCTGAAATCCTTGTCTCCAGTCATTGTCCACTTTTCTCACATCCTCTCCGCAAACCACTCCTCCTAATGAGGTGCCCAGTGACCTGTCTGTGTCTGAGTCCAAGGGCACTTCTCTTTCCTCATCTTCTTTGACCTGTTGCTGGCATCTGACACAGCCAGCCACTTCCTCTTTCTGGCAATACATTATATTCTGCTTTCTTTTTTTTTCTTCTTCTTCTTTTTTTTTTTTTTTTGAGACGGAGTTTCACTCTTGTTACCCAGGCTGGAGTGCAATGGCACAATCTCGGCTCACCGCAACCTCCGCCTCCTGGGTTCAGGCAATTCTCCTGCCTCAGCCTCCCGAGTAGCTGGGATTACAGGCACACGCCACCGTGCCCAGCTAATTTTTTGTATTTTTAGTAGAGACGGGGTTTCACCATGTTGACCAGGATGGTCTCGATCTCTTGACCTCATGATCCACCCGCCTCGGCCTCCCAAAGTGCTGGGATTACAGGCTTGAGCCACCGCGCCCGGCCATATTCTGCTTTCTTAATCACTCTCTCCTAGTCTTCCTTCTCCCTCAATGTCCACTCCTTCCCAGTATCCTCCACTACCCTCACTTTTCAGCTCACCTTCTGAACACTGGGATGACCCTGGGCTGTGGTATCCTTTTTTTGTAACTCTACTGAAGAGGGAGACCCAGGCATCTCAGATCAACTTCCCCTTTTCATTCCTAAGACTTTAAACCGAAGCCCATTTCATATGTAATTCCTGAAACTGTAAACCGAGATCCTTTTCATATGTTAAGCTATAAACCTAAGATTCTTCCACATGTAACATCTAAAGTATAAGCCTATATAAAGAAGGAACCTTCCTTTGTTATGAGAGCTTGGCTGTTAGGCAACTATGCCACCGTGCTCCCGGCTGAATAAACTCCTTCCTCCTGTATTCAGTGTCCAAGAGATCCATTTTCCACGGCCACTCCTGCTACAATACCATGTCTTTCTTTTCCTTCCTTCCTTCCTTCCTTCCTTCCTTCATCTTTCTTTCTTTTTTAGTATGTATGTATTGTTAAAAACATGCACTTTGAATGAAGAGACTCTCCCAAACAGGCTTTGTGTGAGCAACATGGCTGTTTATTCACCTGGGTACAGGTGGGCTGAGGCCGAAAAGGACATTATTGACGGGTGGTGGGATAGGAGTTGGTTTTGTAGGTTTCGGGTGGGCAGTGGAAAGTTACAGAGTAAGATCAGTTACACTGGTGGGGGTAGGGGCGAGGAGTATACATTACCATAAGTTCAGGTACAATGGCCGGTAGAGTAAGGTGTAAGAGCAGTTAATATGGCAGGGTGGGGTGAGGAGTATTCACATTATCATAATAACAGTTAAGATGGCCAGGTGGAGTGAGCCATCTTAACCGGGGGAAGCTCCACTGGTCTATCAGGGATAATGGCAAACGCAGGCAGGGGGTGGGGGGCGATCAGCCAAGGCAGTTATGTCTTCAGACTTTCTGGGTGCAGGCTTGCGCATGGAGGCCTGACATGTATGTATTTATTTTTGAGACAGAGTCTCGCTTTGTCACTCAAGCTGGAGTGCGGCATCTCAGTTCACTGCAACCTCTCTCTCCCGGGTTCAAGTGATTCTTGATTCTCAGCCTCCTGAGTAGCTGGGTTTACAGGCATGTGCCATCTTGCCCACCTAATTTTCGTATTATTAGTAGAGACAGGGCTTTGCTGGGGTTTTGCCATGTTGGCCAGGCGATCCTGGCTCACTGTGACCTCTGCCTCCTGGGTTCAAGCCTTAGCCTCCCAAGTAGCTGGGATTACAGGCATGCGCCACCACGCCTGGCTAATTTTTTATTTTTCTGTTGTTGTTATGACAGAGTCTCACTCTGTTGTCCAGGCTGGAGTGCAGTGGCGCGATCTCGGCTCACTGCCACCTCCGCCACGGAGGTTCAAGCGATGTTCCTGCCTCAGCCTCCTGAGTAGCTGGGATTACAGGCACCTGCCACAGCGCCTGGCGAATTTTTGTAGTTTTAGTAGAGACAGGGTTTCACCATCTTGACCAGGCTGGTCTTGAACTCCTGACCTCTTGATCCACCTGTCTCGGCCTCCCAAAGTGCTGGGATTACAGGTGTGAGCCACCTTGTCCTGTCCCTTGTATTTTTTTAAAGACGGAGTTTCACTCTTGTCCCCCAGGCTAGAATGCAAAAGCACAATCTTGGCTCACGGCAACCTCCGCCTCCCGGGTTCAGACAATTCTCCTGCCTCTGCCTCCTGAGTAGCTGGGACTACAGGCATGCATTACCATGCCTGGCTAATTTTGTATTTTTAGTAGAGACAAGGTTTTGGCATTTTGGCCAGGCTGGTCTCAAACTCCTGACCTCAGGTGATCCGCCTGCATTGGCCTCCCAAAATGCTGGGATTACAGGATTGAGCCACTGCACCGGCCAATTTTTGTATTTTTATTAGAGTTGAGTTTTGCCATGTTGGCCAGGCCGGTCTTGAACCCCTGACCTCAGGTGATCTGCCCACCTTGGCCTCCCAAAGTGCTAGGAGTACAGGCATGAGCCACCATGCCTGGCTGAATTTGGTGTTTTATTACTACGTTCTTGAATGTATTGCAAGAAAGTCTTAAGATCTCTGGCTTTTTTTTTTTTCCCAGAACAGGGTTTTGCTCTGTCACCCAGGCTGTAGTGCAGTGGCATGATTATGGCTCACTGCAGCCTCAACCTCCTGTGATTAAGAGATCCTCCCACCTCAGACTCCCAGGTAGCTGAGAATATAGTGCACACTGTTATGCCTGGATAATGTTTGTATTTTCTTTCTTTCTTTTTTTTTTAGATGGAGTTTCACTCTTCTTACCCAGGCTGGAGTGCAATGGCGCGATCTCGGTTCACCACAACCTCCGCCTCCTGGGTTCAAGCAATTCTCCTGCCTCAGCCTCCCGAGTAGCTGGGACTACAGGCGCGCGCCACCATGCCCAGCTAATTTTTTGTATTTTTAGTAGAGACAGGGTTTCACCATGTTGACCAGGATGGTCTCGATCTCTTGACCTCGTGATCCACCCGCCTCGGCCTCCCAAAGTGCTGGGATTATAGGCTTGAGCCACCGTGCCTGCCAGTGTTTGTATTTTTATAGAGTTGGAGTTTCACCATGTTGCCTGCGCTGGTCTCAAACTCCTGGGTTCAAGTGATCTTCCTACCTCCATCTCCCAAAGGGTTGGGATTATGGGCATGAGCCACCATGCCCAGCCTAAAATCTCAGTTTTAATGTTAATTCTGGTCAGTTGTCCCTGAATTCCACAGGGAAGAAAATATGATGAGACATGCTCAACTCTCACTTCCCATTATGGCCTGAACTACGATAGTTCTTGAGGTTAACTTTAGAATGCTTTTTGCTGAGAGAAAGGGTCATTCAGATGGTTGGAGGGGATTAGGATTTTATTTTTAATTTACACAGGGAAGAGCATAATCAAGGAGAGACTAGTATCTGCTGGAATCTCTCAGGTCCTCTCCTCTCAGACCTCAGCTGGCAACTGGGAGCATTGAGTTGGCTCCTCTCTGGCTCCAGCACTAATTTCTGAGTAGCTGGAATGTCACTTTGTCTCTCTAGTCCTCTGCTGCTGTAGCAATTCCGGTTTGAACTAGATGATCTTATAATCCCGGATGGATTCTTCCTACCCACTGCACAAACAATGAATTCAGAGACCATAGCATTGCCGTAAAGAAAGAGTTTAATTGACACAAGACCTGCCATGCCACACGGGAGACAGAGTTATTACATCAATCTCACTGAAGGCTCAGAGGTTAGAGTTTTTCAAAGATAGTTGGGTGAGCATGGGGCTAGGATATGGGTGCTACTGATTGCTTGCGTCTGAAATCACAGTAGTGTGGAAAATGGCCCTTTTGCAGTGAGTCTGCTTGGGCGGGGGGGGGGGCGGGCACAGTACTGGTTGAGTCACACACATCAGGGTGGGGCCATTCCATAGTCAGAAATGCAAAAGCCTGGAAGAGATAGCTCAAAAGGCCAATCTTAGGTTCCGCAATAGTGATGTTATTTACAGGAGTAACTGGGGAATTTACAAATCTTGTAACTTCCAGAACAATGGTTGGTAGTCCTTTATGCCTACATCTGGGGGGCGCAGTGGCTCACGCCTGTAATCCCAGCACTTTGGGAGCCCGAGGCGGGAGAATCACGAGGTCAAGAGATCGAGACCATCTGGCCAACATGGTGAAAACCTGTCTCTACTAAAATACAAAAATTAGCTGGGCTTGGTGGTGCACGCTTGTAGTTCCAGCTACTTGGGAGGCTGAGGCAGGAGAAATGCTTGGACCTGGGAGACAGAAGTTGCAGTGAGCTGAGATTGCGCCATGCACTCCAGCCTGGTGCCTGGCTGAAGAGGGAGACCCAGGCATCTCAGATCAAATTCCCCTTTTTCCTAAGACGGTAAACTTCCCCTTTTCATTCCTAAAACTGTAAACCGAAGCCCTTTTCCTATGTAATTCCTGAGACTGTAAACCGAGATCCTTTTCATATGTAATTCCTAAGACTGTAAACTGAAACCCTTTTCATATGTTAAGCTATAAACCTAAGATTCTTCCACCTGTAACACCTAAAGTATAAGCCTATATAAAGAAGGAATCTTCCTTTGTTAGGCGAGCTTGGCTGTTAGGCAACTATGCCACCTTGCTCCCGGCCGAATAAACTCCTTCCTCCTGTTTTCAGTGTCCGAGAGATCCGTTTTCCACGGCAGCTTCTGCTACATGGCGACAGAGCAAGACTCTGTCTCAAAGAAAAAAAAAAAAAACACTATAGCTACATCTTTGCAGAATTCAGGCCCCTCTCATCCTTCTAACTTGGTGGCCTTCATTAGTTTTACAAGGACGGTTTAGTTTTGGGGAGGGGTATTATCATTTAAAGTATGAACTAAATTTTGCCAAAAGTTAGCTTGCCCCATGCCCAGGAATGAGTGAAGACAGCCAGTGCGTGAGGCTAAAAAGCAAGATGCAGTCAGCCATGTCAGATTTCTCTTACTGTCATAATTTTGCAAAGGCAGTTTCAATTTTTTTTTTTGAGGTGGAGTCTCACTCTGTTGCCCAGGCTGGAGTTGAGTGGCACAGTTTCTGCTCACTGCAACCTCTGCCTCCCGGGTTCATGTGATTTTCCTGCCTCAGCTTCCCGAGTAGCTGGGATTACAGGCACTTACCACCACGCCCAACTAAATTTTGTATTTTTATTTTTTTGTTGTTTTGTTTTTTTTTTTTTCTTTTTTTTATCTTTTTATCTTTTTGTTTGTTTTTTTCTTCTTTCTAAATTTTGGATTTTTAATAGCGGTAGGGTTTCACATTAGCTAGGCTGGTCTCGAACTCCTGACCTCAGGTGATTCACCCGCCTCAGCCTTCCAAAGTGTTGGTATTACAAGTGTGAGCCACTGCACCCAGGGCCAAATTCCCTCAAAGTTTCTTCTCCCTGTTTCCTCTTTCCTAGGTGGGAACACCTTGCAGGAAAATGTTGTTTTTCTCATCTGTCCTTTTTCACATTAGACTGTGAGCTCCAACAATGTAGCACTATGCGTCTGTGCATGCTTTCCCTTGGTAGGCCCTGGAACACAGCAGGTGACTGCTTGAAGGAATAGTCCCAACCCTGTGTAGCTTGCCTTAGTGGTTACTGAATGCTTGCATGATTGCATTTGAGCCTCACAATTGCCTGAGACACTGCCAGTACTTGGAATATTACAGGCCATTTTGCTGTTGAGAACAGGGGCTGAAAGAGGCGATCAAGCTGCAAACCCAGGCTCAGAATCCAACTGTCTGCTTTCTCTCTCTCTTTTTTTTTTTTTTTTTTTTTTTTGGAAAAGGAGCTTTGCTCTTGTTGCCAGGCTGGAATGCAATGACTCGATCTCAGCTCACTGTAACCTCTGTCTTGTGGGTTCAAGTGATTCTCCTGCCTCTGCCTCCTGAGTAGCTGGGATTACGAGCGCCCACCACCACACCCAACTAATTTTGTATTTTTAGTAGAGATGGTGTTTCACCATGTTGGCCAGGCTGGTCTGGAACTCCTGTCCTCAGGTGATCCACCTGCCTCAGCCTCCCAGAGTGGTAGGATTACAGTTGTGAGCCACCGTGCCCAGCCAACCACTCACATCTTTTTCTTTCTTTTCTTTGCTCCCTCCCTCTGACTCATCTTTTTCTTTCTTTCTTTTTTTGAGATGGAGTCTCACTCTGTCGCTCAGGCTGGAGTGCAGCGGCGCAATACTGGCTCATTGCAAAGCCTCCTGGGTTCAGGTGATTCTCCTGCCTCTGCCTCCTGAGTAGCTGGAATTACAGGTTCCTGCCACCACACCCAGCTAATTTTTATATTTTCAGCAGGGACGGGGTTTCGCCATGTTAGCCATGCTGGTCTCGAACTCTTGACCTTAGATGATCCACCTGCCTTGGCCTCCTAAAGGGCTGGAATTACAGGCGTGAGCCACTGCGCAGGGCCACGCCACTAAATCTCTCCAAGCCTTGTTTTCTTGACTGTACGACCTACTTCAGATATTGCTACGCCGAATAAAGGGAGCTGGCATATCATGCCTAACACATAACAAGAGCGCGATAGAGGTTAGTAACTAGCTTAGCCTCAGGCCAGTGGCCTCCTGATCCGCAGACCCCGCGCGACCCACGTGCCTCTTGTAAACAAGCGAGCGCGCAGGCGTCCCAGACCTGCCCCCATTGGCTGGAGCGCCCGCGGGAAGGAGGAGGGAGGACGCAGACCCGGCTGGCTGCGGGTTGGGTCGCGGGTCGGTTGGTGGCTTGTCCGTCGGTGTGCGCATCCGGGCTGCTGGCTTCGCCCTCGCCATGGCGCCCTGGCTGCAGCTGCTGTCGCTGCTGGGGCTGCTCCCGGGCGCGGCGGCCGCCCCAGCCCAGCCCCGAGCCGCCAGCGCTCAGGCCTGGGTGCCGCCGTCCCCGGAGCTGCGGGCACCCGCCCTCTTCGCGCTGGAGATGTTCAACCGCGGCCGGGCTGCGGGGACGCGGGTCGTGCTGGGCGCTGTGCGCGGCCGTGTCCACCGGGTGAGGACGCGCCGGGGGCGGGGGCGCCGGGCCGAGGTACAACGGTTGGGAGCTTTGGCATAACCTTGGGATGGGGCCTGTCCTCTGGAGGAACTGATCTCTGGCGATGGGGAAGGGGCATCGCGGCACGGGCGGGGCCGTGGGCGCCTCACCCGCTCCTCTCTCCAGGTGGGCCAGGGGTCGCTGTACTCCCTGGAGGCAACCCTGATGGAGCCACCCTGCAACGACCCCACGGTGTGCCAGCTCCCCGTGTCCAAGAAAACCCTGGTGAGCGATGGGGCTCTAGGCGTTCCCCGCCCCCAGGCCGAGTAAGGGAGCAGTTGGATGATGACAGTTCAGGTCAAGACGCAGGGATCTGAGGCAGCTGCTGCCCCATCCTGAACCCCTTCCCAGGCCTCAAGGGACAGAAACCAAGATGCTCTGAAGCGGGTGGCGGATGACCCGGTACAGGTCGTGTCTCTGTCCACTGTAGGGGTGATTGCCTTAGGAGCGCCCCTCATCTGAGGAGCCTCCAGCTCCACCTTGCCCAGACCTTGCTCCCATCCAGGCCCCCGGGGCAACTTCTTTCTCTCCCTCCAGCTCTGCAGCTTCGAAGTCCTAGATGAGCTTGGAAAACACGTCCTGCTGCGGAAAGACTGTGGCCTGGTGGACACCAAGGTTCCAGGTGCTGAGAGAGCCCAGGCTGCTGGGGAGCCCAAGTCAGCCTTCACTCAGGGCTCAGGCACAATTTCTTCTCTGTCCCAACCCCGTCTAGACAATAGAAACGAAACTTTCAGCCCAGTCTTTTCACTGTTGAATGAGGATCCCCTGCCCCAGGTGAGGAGCCTGCAGCTTGGGGAGCCAGCCGCTGCCTCATCGCCCTTCTCCTCCTTTCCTCCTGGAGTGGGTTTCCCTAGTCGGGCTAAAGATCGGTCTGCCTATCCAGGACTTGGCTGTGAAGATGGCTTCAATCTTCAGGAACTTTGTCATTACCTATAACCGGACATATGAGTCAAAGGAAGGTGAGGACTCAGCCTTGGCTGTACCTGTTACAATCAGAACAGGACTTTCTCCCCAACTTGGCACTTTGGGGGAGGGGAAAGATGAGAAGCAGTACACCTATTCCAGGACCCTGTAATTCCTGAGCTCTCCTTTAGCCTTCCTGGCCTGGGCAGCCACTCTGAGTACCTGGTCCCTTCTCCCCCTTATCTGCCCAGTTAGAAGCCATGGGTCTTGGCTGGGCTCAATGGCTCACATTTGTAATCCCAGCACTTTGGGAGGCCAAGGTGGGCAGATCACCTGAGGTCAGGAGTTCAAGACCACCCTGGCAAACGTAGTGAAACCCCATCTCTACTAAAAAAAAACCCACAAAAATCAGCTGGGCATAGTGGCACATGCCTGTGTCCCAGTTACTCAGGAGGCTGAGGCAGGAGAATCGCTTGAATTTTGGAGGCAGAGGTTGCAGTGAACTGAGATTGCACCACTCCACTCCAGCATGGGTGACAAGAGGGAAAACTGTATTTAAAAAAAAAAAAAGCAGCCATGGGTCATCATCATTCTGGGCAGGGTGGGATGGGGGCAGAGGCCAGGTTTTTTGTGCTGAAGAGTCCTTGACAACATGGCCTTTCCCCACCACCTCTTCTGGGTGCTGTCCTCTAGACCCCATTTATTGCTTTTGCACCTGGGAAGTCATTACTTCAGTTTGGCCCCAAAAGTTGATGAGACCTCCCACTCCATCACTTGCACATCTGGCCCCCACCCCTACCTGCTCCCCAGGGAAACCCCTGCCTGCTATCCCCAATTGCCTCTTTTTTTATTTGCCTGGGGTGGAGCCCCTCCTCTTCTGCTCCTTGGTCTTCAGAAGCCCAGTGGCGCCTGTCCGTCTTTGTCCATAACATGGTGCGAGCCCAGAAGATCCAGGCTCTGGACCGAGGTACAGCTCAGTATGGAGTCACCAAGTTCAGTGATCTCACAGGTAGGAGGAGTGGCCAGGGTCCTCATGGAGCCAAGAAGAGATAGGGCCTTGCTCATAAGGCTTCTGGTCAGGTCTGGCTTAGAACACTCTTCTTCCCCCTGCCCTGTCCACCTTTGCCCACAGAGGAGGAGTTCCGTACTACCTACCTGAATCCTCTCCTGAGAGAACCTGGCAAGAAGATGAAACAAGCCAAGTCTGTGGGTGACCTTGCCCCACCTGAATGGGACTGGAGGAGCAAGGGGGCTGTCACAAAAGTCAAGGACCAGGTTGGACTCCTAGAAGTGAGGGCGGGACATGGGCACAGCACTGGGGCTGGTGCGGGGATCCAGCTCTGACTCTACCCATCTCTCGTAGGGCATGTGTGGCTCCTGCTGGGCCTTCTCAGTCACAGGCAACGTGGAGGGCCAGTGGTTTCTGAACCAGGGGACCCTGCTCTCCCTCTCTGAGCAGGGTGAGCATCTCGCTCTACCCATGTGTCCCCAGCCTAGCCCCTCAGGAGGGCTTCTTGGGACCAGCCTTCTGTCTCCTAGAGCTCTTGGACTGTGACAAGATTGACAAGGCCTGCATGGGCGGCTTGCCCTCCAGTGCCTACTCAGCCATAAAGAATTTGGGTATGCATTCATGGGGTCAGGAGGGGCAACAGGAGCCACTTCTCCCTCTGCAAGAAGTTAGTTTATGAAGCGGGGAGACATGAGCCTGAGAAACACACAGCACTGGGTTCAAGTCTTAATGCTGATCCAGCTAGACACGATGGCTCATGCCTGTATTTCCAGCACTTTGGGAGGCCAAGGTGGGAAGATCACTTAAGGCTAGAAGTTCAGCACCAGCTTGGGCAACATAGCAAGACCCGTATCTCTACAAAAAACTAAAGACATTAGCTGGGCATGGTGGCTTGCATCTGTAGTCTCAGCTACTTGGGAGGCTGAGGCAGGAGGATCGCCTGAGCCCAGGAAGTTGAGGCTGCAGTGAGGCGTGTTTGTGCCACTGTATTCCAGCCTGGGTAAAAGACTGCTAGGCTGAGCCCTTGGTGAGGAGTCAGAAGTTGGAATTGAGTTCTGTCTCTGCCACTTTTCTTGCTGGCTACTGCTCCCTCCTCCCTACCTCTCCCAGCCTCAGATGTGTTATTTCTAGAATGAAGACATTCTTCGGAGGGGATGGCCTGTGGCCTGGGGTAAACGAGGAATGTGAGACCTTGTGTAGGGGGCTTAGTCCACTTCTGGCTGTCAATGGCAAATGGGAGCCTGTCCTTCTCTACCCATCCCCACTGTTCCCTAGGAGGGCTGGAGACAGAGGATGACTATAGCTACCGGGGCCACATGCAGGCCTGCAACTTCTCACCAGAGAAGGCCAAGGTCTACATCAATGACTCTGTGGAGCTGAGCCAGAATGAGCAGAGTGAGTGAGGGGCAGAGTGAGGCAAGGCCAGGTGGGGCTGGGACCTGGGTGCCCTCTGATGTCACCCCTTCTTTTCTCAGAGCTGGCAGCCTGGCTGGCCAAGAGAGGCCCAATCTCTGTTGCCATCAATGCCTTTGGCATGCAGGTAGGTGAGGCCCTCACCCCACTGCCCCCGCCCCATCTCTTGTTGACCTCCTCAACCTCTTCTTGGAGTCGATCCCCTACTCCTCCTTCACCTCCAGTTTTACCGCCACGGGATCTCCCGCCCTCTCCGGCCCCTCTGCAGCCCTTGGCTCATCGATCATGCGGTATTGCTTGTGGGCTATGGCAACCGTGAGTTCTACTGCCTGTCCTGCATCCAGCCAGGCCACAGGCAGGGGAGGGACCACAGCATCTCAGGTCCTCTAGAGGGGAAATCGGGGGAATGCCTACGAACCCTATTCTTTACCTGCTACCTGGGCCGTGGTGCCAGGTGGGCATCATCTGTCCTTTATGGAAGGGAAGCTGAGCTGTGGTAGGTTGAATATTGACGGCCCAATACCCTGCAAGAGGTGGGTGGGTGGGTGCTTCCTCCTTGCCCCAGGGCTGGACCAGGTCTTCCTGAGGCTGGTAGGTGGGGCCCGCGTTTTCTGCTCTTTTCCTAGTCCCTATCACACAGTAGGCCCAGTGCAAGTATTTGAAGGGTGCAAAGTGATTGAGGCTCTGCCTAGAGAATTCAGGGCCCTGATCCTTCTGCTCTGCACTGCACCCCAGGCTCTGACGTTCCCTTCTGGGCCATCAAGAACAGCTGGGGCACTGACTGGGGTGAGAAGGTGAGTCTTGCAGGCTTGTCCCTTGGCCCTCCAGGCTGCCATCCTACCCTGGTGCCCTCACCAGCTCCCACTCTCCCCCAGGGTTACTACTACTTGCATCGCGGGTCTGGGGCCTGTGGCGTGAACACCATGGCCAGCTCGGCGGTGGTGGACTGAGGAGGGCCCCCGCTCAGGACCTGGTGCTGATCAGAGTTGCTGCTGCCCCAGCCTGACATGTGTCCAGGCCCCTCCTTGGGAGGTACAGCTGGCTGAGGGACAGGCACTGGGTACCTCAGGGTGAGCAGAGGGCACTGGGCTGGGCACAGCCCCTGCTTCCCTGCACCCCACTCCCAACCTGAAGTTCTGCACTTGCACCTTTGTGAATTGTGGTAGCTCAGGGTGAAGCTCTCGGGGTGAAGGGTGGTTTTGGCAGTTGAGGCTGGGGCAAGAACTCTGGGCTCAGGTAATGAGCAGGAAGAAAATGTTCTAATCTTACCCCAGCTCTGTCCTGCCCCCGCTTTCCTGATACTGTACATTTTCTGGTTCCCTTGGATTTAGGGATAGTGTCTCCCCTCCACGTCTAGGAAACTTGAACCACCCTTTTCTAACAGCAATAAAGAGGCGTCCTGGTCCCCAATGTGGTATGGATGCTCAGTTCCCAAGGTGAGGAGGGATGGCAGGGACTTCTGGAGGGTCAAGGTGGGATAGCTGGTTCTGCCCAGGAGCCCGAGGGCCCGGCTTCTGCTTCAGGAACCAAAAGGAGATGGGGAGAGGCCCATGGAGGGATCTTTATTCAGAAGCACTTGGCTGGTCTCTCTCTCAGGCCCTTGCCCTGAGGGACGGATGGGATCAACAACCACAGGGTGCACCCTCTCTCCATCTTGCACAGAGCACCTCAGTGGTTGGGGTTAGAGGTCGCTCTCCCCATAGAGGGCACTGGAGAAGGCCACGTAGTCCAGGGCTCCAGCCGGGGCTCCGGATCCCTTGTAGGGCACCATACGGCGGATGCAGTACTCGGCCTGCTCGGCGGGGAGCTCACGCCGCAACTCCTCAGGGGTGATGTAGCTCTGGGGAGAAGAGGCATTGAGGGCCCCCGGGTCCCATGCCTTGCCCCAGCCCACCAGCCCCTCCGCTGCCTGGAACTTACCTTGTCTCCTGCCAGGATCTTGAAGGAGGCCACAACTTGCTCAGCTGTGTCAGTCTCAGCTGTCTCTCGGGTCATGAAGTCTATGAAGGCCTGGAAGGTCACCACCCCGGCTGCATTGGGGTCCACCATGGTCATGATGCGAGCAAACTCCACTTCCCCCTGCAGAGATAGAGGCCAGGCATTATGCCCATGAGCACTAAAGCCAGGAAGGCTCCTGGGGTCTCCTCCTGGGGACTGTCCAGCCTTGGCTTGCAGAGCCCCAGTGACAGGGTGTTCCCTTCCTCCAGAGACCAAAGCCCTTTATGGTAGGCTGAAATCTGCAAATTTGCAAAATCTGCAAAAAGCCCAGCCATAGGCCCCTCCAGAGAGCTACAGCAGGAAGCTGGTCCTGATTTTTTTCCCAGGGCCCCCCGTTTCTGTAATGCTGTTTTTCTACAGGTGAAAATGTTACAAGCTCAGATTTTGGGTCCATACAGAACTGGGTCCAAGTGAGTTCACCCCTGTGAACCTTGCTAGCCCCTGTGTGGATGTGATGAAGGTGCCGGGGGCAGTGTATGTAAAGATGGGAGCTTGCAGTGGGTGATCAGCACAGAGGAGGGGTACTCACCAGGTCGTAGCCCATGGAGATGAGGCAAGCGCGGAAGTCATCGGGCTCCATCATCCCATTCCGCTTCTGTAGGGGATGAGTGGGTATCAGGCTTGGTCTCCAGACCCCTCCAGCCCCCAAGTGTCTTACCCCACAGGGCCAGGCTCCTGACCCGGTCAAAGTGGTTGAAGGATGCTCGGAACTCATTGAGCTGCTCCTGGCTCAGGCCCTTGGCGTCTCGGGTCAGTACCTGGTTCTCCACTTCATTGATGGTACGGGCGATGGAGGTGAGCAGCTGCTCCCAGCCCACACGGATGTGCTGGCAGGCAGAGGATAGGCCACTGTCAGTGGGCGGCCAGTGCCTGGCCATTGGCTCTAGCTCCATGCTCAGTCTGCTGAATGACCCTGGGCAAGTCCTCCCCCTCACTGGGCCTCCATCCCCATCTGGAGACTCCACTGAGTAACCCCCCAGCAGTCCTTCCTGTCTTCTGCTAACCAGCTAGGCCAATCCTGGCCTGGCTTTGGACTGCTTTGTGACTCTGGAAGGGTCACTTTCTGTCGCTGGTCTTAAGGGACCTGGCTAAGCTGAACTGGGTACCCTACTGGGACACACATGCCCTGTTTAGCTGTGATCTCCCTGGGCCCCCTGAGCCAGCGCTGCCTGCCCTCTCTGCTGAGGGTGTGATCCCACCTCCATGCCATAGACGGTGTGCTTATTGTCGAACACCAGGCTCTCCTGTAGCAGCTGGTGGTCACCCTCCAGCCGGTCAATGTTAGTCTTGTAGTTGATAATGTTCTGCTCCTGCTGCCGTAGCCCAGCCATTTGCTCCTCCAGAGAGCCAGCCAGCCCTGCTGCCAGCCGTCCCACCTCCTGCAGGGGTACCCAGGCAGCATGAGAGCTCCCGACTCCCTGTGGCCCAGCCCTGGCCCCACTTCCCCAGGTTGGCCACACTATCCCAGCCCTTACCTCCACCTTCGCCTGGATCCAGGGACCAATGGCATTGGCCTGGGCTGCAAATTGTCGCCGGAGCCTCTCGTTTACCTGCTGCCGTGCCAGCTCCTCCTGCAGTGTCTGGTCACGACTGGGCACCAGCTTTCGGACCTGGGAGGAGGGTAGTTATGCCAAAGCTAGCTCTGGTGGCTGGGAAATGGCTTTATGGGGAGAAGGGCTCTAGCCCCTCAAACCTCAGCCCCTGTTGCCTTGCGCCAACTTGTCTGAGATAAACAAGAAAACTCTTGGGCAAGTCAATAACCTATATGGGCTTCAGTTTTCTTGTCTGCAAAATGGGGCTGATGGCATCGTTTATAACTAATACGGGTGGTTTTATGAAAGATGTCCACATACCAGGCTTAATACTACTTCACATCAGTTGTGACAGGAAAATGCTGCGGTTAATGTCTCATCATATACAGATGAGACCAAGACAGGCAAGGTGATTTATCTAGTCCCACGTGGAGTCTGTGGCAGACCCCAGATCTGAAGGTGGACTTTATTCTCCATATCTTGGGCCACCCGAGGTTTCAGGGTGGTCAGAGTGTGCAGGAAGGGGCAGAAGGAAGGCTACAGGTGGCACTGACCATGTCCCACTTGGTGTTGATGTCCTGCGGGCTGAGGGTGATGTAGGGGTTGGTGGAGCAGGGCCGCAGGCCATAGGTCTGGCAGATCTTCTGGATCTCGCCCTGGATGCCCATGATGGCGCCTCGCTCTCGGTCAGCCTCAGGCAATGTTGCTTTGAACTGATCATGTGCTGTCAGGAGGCTCTGGGGGTGATAGGAAGTATCAGCTGGTGTCCCCACTTACCACAGGCAACAGAAAGGGCAGCAGTGTGCCCCAAGCCACCCAGTGGTCCTGGGCAGTCCTGACACAAAAACCCTGGCCTCCTGTCTTCTAGCACAGCACTCGGAAACGGGTTTTCCTCCCATCCCTGTGCCCCAGGAGCGTAAAGTTGTGGCTGGCAGAATTTGAGGCCAGCTTTTCTGTCATCCCATCTGTCCCTTGCAACCCTGGCACCCACCTGGGTCTCCTCCACAGAGTGTACCAGCCACACGTCTTGCAGGTCCTCCACGGCACCGTCCAGCCAGTTGTTGAAGGGCGCGGCCCGCCGGGCAAACTCCAGCTGCAGCTGGTCTATGGTCTCCAGGAGCTTCTCCATCCGCTAGGGATGGGTGGCATAGTGTGTCAGCAGCCTGCCTGGCAGACTTGGCCTCACCTGCCTACACACCCCCCGGCTCCCCCGCCCCCAGCCCCACCTCTAGTGCGTCCCGCCTTTTCTGGGTCAGGGTACCCAGGTTGTCCCACTGGTCGCAGATGGCCTGGCAGCGGCTGTTCACTGAGGCTGCCTCGTGGTAGTCCAGCTCACTAGGAGAGCAAAGTGGGATGAGTTTGGGGCCAGCACCAGCCCAGA